>NC_056735.1:955585308-955650308 GCF_019279795.1 Protopterus annectens | reverse complement strand
ACACACACATGGGCACTTTTAATGTGGACAGATGGGATGTTTTTGTGTAGAAAGTAGGGTACCCACAGAACACCCATGCTGACATGGATGGGGGGTATACAACTTCCTCACAGTCTATGCAGAAAGATAAAAAGAGTATGCTAGACCCTTAAGCAGTAAGACAAAAATATTTTCTCTGAGTCACTGTGCTGACCAGTTATGCCAAGAATACAAATTATGTAGTGAAAATATAAGATTTGGAGAGATAAGCACACCATATGCCTCATCGCATTTAATTTTGTTTTAATTGTTTACACTTAGGAAATTTTGTACACAGGTTTTTTGTCCTTGCTATTGTTGATTTGGTTTACAATATTTAACAGCTTCATGAAAAAATAGTTTTCTGCTTAAAGATATTTACTTACAGAAAATTAAACCTAAAATATGCTATAGATCTAAAAGGTTTCCATAAAATCATTTTTCCCTTTTTATTTCTATCAAATGAGATCTAAATGATGTGAGGTTAGTTCAAGCGAATGCGAAATAGTCCAGTGCATTTAACAGAAACAAGCAAACATAAGCTGAAGTCCCACACTAAAGGTTGACCATCCAGCAAAAGTGTAAACAAGCAGAGCAAAAGACGGTCAAACACTAGGCTGTATAGCAATGAAACACCTTTAATACAATAATATCACATCACAGCATTTTAAAGTAGTTCAGTTTTTTATCTGAAGAAGGGTACACACCCGAAAGTGCTTATCTTGGATTTGTCTGCTACATTTTTTTATTGCTTTTTATTATTATTTTATTAAAGGTGTTTCATTGCTATACAGCCTGGTGTTTGACCATCTTTTACTCTGCTTGTTTACACATTTAACAGAAACAGCAAGAGAAATTTTCCCTGCTGTCAAGGCCAGTTTTTTTCTAGTCAGTGTAAATACCACCTGAAGGTTCCTCTGAGAATAGTCTAACTTGGGGGAAAAATATAAATAAATAAACAAATAAATAAATAACCACACTCTTACGTAGACTGAACCACAATGAATATATTGGTCCAACAGGAAAGGGAAAAAAAGAAACCATTATCATAATGGTAGTGTAAACTTTCATATCAGAATGCCATAAATAATTAAAGTTAAAACAGTGCTATGCCAACTGTCTTTTTTGTCGTTGCTGGGTAGATTCAAGCATAACCTAGTCTCTGATAGTCATTTCTTCTCAATAAGCAAGAATACCAGTTTACATCCTTAAACTGTATCCTTAAAGAAGTTAATTGTCTTGCTAGACAAATTTGAAATGTTGATGGAAATGTAAAATGAAAAATCAGTCTTTCACTGAATACTAGACATTCCACACCATTACCCTGACCAATGAACTAGGAAAGACAATGTGATTAATAGGTCAGAGGGCATCCTTTTAAGCATATTCATTCCTTCAGATAAAGTGCAATGGCCAGCAAATGAACTGAGCTACTAAAGAGCACGTCATTAGCAAATCCCAGGTGTTTTCCTTAACACATTTAGTTCATTTTGTTTTATGCCTTTACAGTTTTGTTCCTCAGAGTTTCACAACCTTTTCATGGTTTCAGGGTTGGTTATTGTCCCACTAGTGGGATTGTTATATAATAAATAGTAATTGCTTTCTTTCTACTTTGTGTCTGTTGTCTACTAATTGTTCTTTGGAAGTTTCTGCTGTTCCGGGTTTTAGAGTTAGCTTTTTGTTACTTATCTTTACATGTGTAATTAATGTTACTGCACCTTCTGTCTAATTTTAGACTTTTCTTATCTATTTTTTATATGCAGTATGAATGTGCAGGTACTGCTGACTCACAGCAGAAACATTTTATTCCGTAGCAGTCTTTCTTTGCTTGGTGACTGTTGTATACTGCTAGTTAACTAACTATGTGAAGAGTAAAATATTCAGGATATCAACTGCCATTAGAAACATCAAAGGGTTCAGGTTACTTTCATTCGCCATGACTTAGCAGCACAATTACAATAATTAATGGAATAGTAATCCACATAAAATGTGAGTGAGGTTATTTTTACTTCAGGATTCCTCTTTTATCGTTCTTTTCTTACTCCTAAAAACTGACCTGTAGGTTAGCCCCTTAGTCAAGGAAGTGCTGTACCCAAAAAGTGATGTTTGCCTGTATTTTATGGTTCTCTTACATTAAATATACCATACCAGGTAGATAGTAATCTCTCCTTTGACAATCATATTGCCAAAGTAGTTAGGAAATCTTTCTATGTGACCCATCTAATTGCTAAGGGGTTTGCATCTAGAAATAAAGAGGTTATAGTGCCCCTCTACTCGTCGCTCATCAGACCCATCATAGAGTACAATGCCCCATTTGGGATGTACCTCACAAGACACTTCCAACAGCTGGAAAGACCACAAAAGCACCACACCAAGAGGATTACTGGCCTCAAACGTATGTCCTATGTAGCCCGACTGAAAAAAACTCCAGCTGTACTCAATGGCATATTGCTTACTCACAGGTGATCTCTGCCTGACTTACAAAGCCATGTCCAACTCAGAATTGATGGACATGCTCCACCTAAATAAATCCAAGTCACTGCGAGCCACGTGCTCTAGTGAGCTAAACTTCGCCACAACAAGAAATAGGACATGCAGGGATAGATTCCTGTCACAGTGACTCCTCATGCTTTGGAACAAAATTCCTAACTACATTAGACAGAGCCCCTCACTAACACTCTTCAAGATAAGCCTTGACGAGTGGATGGGTAACAGAAAATACACCCCTGGGATCACTTCATTGGCTCTGCTTGACAGAGGCTCAGTTAATTAATCAATGGGGTGGCGAACCTGTATGATTTCCTTGACTTTCACTTATCAACCATCCGAATTAATCTGTTGCCTCATTCATTTCAGACCAGACAGACTGCACAGTGAATGATTTTATTTCCCAATCGACCAACTTCACTCAAGTATTTTTGTGTGATTTTTCAACATAGCCATGTTGATTGATTCATTCCACACACGTCACAGAAAGTATTCTTTTTTTCTTACAGGTGGGTCATACAGCTACTGGTTTCATGGCATTCAACACACAATGCAAATTTTATTTATTTATTTTTTGTAAACTGCTAAACGAACTACTTCAAACAGCCTTTTCAGCTATGATTTGGGTCGGAAGCAGAGAATATATAACTATACAAAATTAATAGCAGAAATTCAGACATTAAAACACATGATAATCACAAGGACAAAGTTGAAATAATAAAATATCAGCAATTATTAAGCTAAATGAGTAATAAATAAATATATATATATATATACATAATCAGAATTGGGAAGACAGAAAGTAGCCAGAATGTGTAACATAGACATAGCAAATTCAGTATGATTTAGTCAAAGACTTTTTATGTGGTCTCAGCCTATGTACAGTGAAGGCCAGGATGTCTTCAGGATAATGCTGGCTGTTATGTGAGTTGTAGACTTTAAGCTTAACTCAGAAACTGTAGGTCAAAGCTGTTTAATTTGTGGTCATCAAAGTGTATGGTGATAAAATACTATTTTTAAAACAGATATAAATATTGACATTATTATGAAAAAAATGCTTCTACCATGATGCTGAGTTGCATCTAGATAAGGTTACAACCGGGGAAAACAAACAGCTGTAATGCCTACCAGACAAAAACATAAAAAAAGAAAAAACATTTTTGCAAGGGGCGCAAGCCCATAGTACCCCCAATGAGAAGGGAAAGCCTCCCCCTTTGAACTTATGTATATAACAACAGTCCTACAAACATAAAAAAAGGAGAACTCTCCCAAAAGAAAGGAATCACTGTCAGAGCATACTTAGAAACTAAATTGGCAGTGGTTTCCTATGGATAATAGGCAAGGTGAGAGCTCCTTTGATGCCTTTGCCTGTGTTTGAGGAGCCATTTCAGAGGATAGCTATGGATATTGTGGGTCCTCTGAGTACCCCAAGTTCTACAGGGAAAAATGATATCCTAGTGGTAGTGGATTGTGCTACACGATACCCTGAGACAGTGGCTTTGTCCTCCACTGAGGCAGACAAGGTGGCAAATGCATTGTTAGAGATTTTCAGCAGGGTAGGTTTCCCAAAAGAAATACTGACTGACAGAGGTGCCAATTTCATGTCAGATCTGCTGGCTTGTCTGTGGAAGTCCTGTGGGGTGAAGCACATGAAGACCACCCCTATCATCCCCAGACTAATGGTATTGTTGAAAGGTTAAACTCTACAATCAAGTCTATGCTACAGGCATTTGCAGATCAGTTTAAGAGGGAGTGGGACAAATATTTGCTCCATCTTTTGTTTGCTTATGGAGAGGTTCCCCAGGAATCCACAGGTTTTTCACCCTTTGAGTTGCTGTATGGGCATAGGGTGAGGGGACCTCTAGATTTAATTTGAGATGAGTGGGAAGATGAGTGCGAGTCTCACAAGGAGTCTGTTGGAGCATACATCTTAAACCTCAGGACAAGGCTGAGGGAACTCATGGGCTTTGCCCAGGAGAACCTAGCAGAAGGCCAACAACAGAAAAAGGTGTGGTATGACAGGAATGCTCGAGCTAGAGAGTATGCTGTGGGGCAGCAGGTAATGGTTCTCATTCCTGTCAGACACAACAACCTGAAAACAGCTTGGGAGGGACCCTACAATGTGGTAAGAAAGGTAAGTGATGTTAATTACATGGTGGAACTGCCAGGCAGAAGGCAGGGGCACAAACTGTACCATGTTAACATGATGAAAGCTTACATTGATAGGGGGGCCCTTGTGCTGAGCATTTGCAGTGGATTCCAGGAGTCTGAGGGGGATATGGGGACTGATCTCCTCAGTGAGGCTCGAGCTGACTCCTCAGTGGAAGGGGTAGCAATGTCCCAGCAGCTATCCCTTACTCAGGTTAGAGAAATCCGAGCAGTGTTGCAGGAATTTGGGGACATGTTCACTGGGAAACCAGGGTGCACCCACCTGGGGCAGCACCAGGTGGATACAGGACCCCAAAGGCCTATTAGCCAGGCCCTTATAGAGTGCCTGAGAGAGTCAAACAGACTTTGAGGGAGGAGGTACAGGAGATGTTGAAACTAGGGGTGGTTCAGGAGTCCAACAGTCCTTGGGCCTCCCCGGTGGTGCTGGTGCCAAAGAAGGATAGCATCACCAGGTTCTGTGTGGACTACAGGCAATTAAATAGTCACATAGAGTCAGATGCTTACCCCCATGCCTAGGACAGATGAGGCCCTAGAGCAGCTGGGTGGGGCTAAGTATCTTACAACCATTGATCTTACCAAGGGTTACTGGCAGGTGCCTTGACTCCCAGTGCTAGAGAGAAGTCAGCCTTTCTGACTCCTTTTGGCTTGTATGAGTTCACAAAGATGCCCTTTGAGATGAAGAATGCACCAGCAACTTTCCAGAGGTTGGCAGATCATATCCCAGCTGGAGCAGGAGGGTTTGCCCTTGCTTACCTAGATGATACTGCCATCTACAGCCATTCCTGGCAAGAGCACCTTCAACATGTCAGGGAGGTGCTGGGCAGACTACAGAGGGCAGGGGTGACCATTAAGCCGAGCAAATGTCAGGTGGGAATGGCAGAGGTCTCCTACCTAGGGCATAGAGTGGGGAGTGGTAAGATAAGGCCAGAACCTGCCAAAGTGGAAGACATTCAGGCATGGCTTGCACCTGTTACTAAAAAGCAGGGACAGCAGGGTACTACAGAATGTTTGTCCCCAGTTATAGTACCATAGCTGCTCCCCTCACAGACCTAACAAGAAAGAACTGGCCATATAAGGTAGTGCAGACCCCAGCATGTGAGCAGGCATTCCAGAAGCTTAAAGAAGCTTTGGGAGGACCCCCTGTGTTAACCAGTCCAGATTACAGCAAAGAATTTGTTGTGCAGGTGGATGCTTCAAACCATGGGCTGGGGGCTGTACTTAGCCAGATTTCTTCAGAGGGGGAAGTGCACCCAGTGGTTTATCACAGTTATAGGCTCCAACCCAGGGAGGAATGCTATGCAGCTTTAGAAAATGAATATCTAGCCATAGTGTGGGCACTGCAGAAACTTCAGCCTTATCCGTATGGAAGGAAATTCACTGTTATGACAGATCACAACCCCCTAACATGGTTAAACAGAGCCATCCAGGAAAATGCCAAGTTGCTAAGATGGAGCTTGGGGTTGCAAGCATATGATATGTCCATGCAGCACTGCAGTGGGATAAGCAATGCCATGCAGATGGGCTCTCAAGACAGGGAATGGGGTAAGGTATACTCAGATAGACCTAACTCCCTCAAGCAGTGTTTCTCAAGGATCACTTGAAAAACTAGCTTGAGTTCTCCGGGGGGGGGGGGGTGATATGTGAAGTTTGGGTGAAGATAGGTGAAGGCTGCCAGCCTAGCCATATAAAATTTTGGAAGATAATTCTGTCATCTGTAAATATTTATGTAAATCACAGGCTTGTTGTCTTAAATGGTAAAACTAGTGTTACATGTGGAACTGAAAAAAATGTAACAGCAGTGCACTTTACTGACCAAGTAAAGCATGTTGTGACTCTTTGATGTTAAAACTCGGAGTCAGCAAGTCTAGAGTGAGGTATCCTGCCTATTGTTTTAAGGCCAGAGTTAATGGCCAGAATTTGCATGTATAAATGTCCTTTATTGCTCTGGTTTCTGCCCAGAGGTGAAGAATGTAAATGTAGTTTCTGTTAGCCTGGGAACCCAGTGAAGTGTGAAGAATGATGTAACGTGAACCAGGAATGTGATTTTAAAAACAGAAAGAATCAGAAAGCATTAAGCATTTTTGTCTTGACCATCCAACTCACCAGCATGGTCTTGCTCTATATGTAAGTTTATGTTAGACTTGTGTTTTCTCTTAGAAATAGCTAGAAACTAGAAAGATTAGACTAAGTGTTTTTATGTGATGTCAGAACTGTACTACTGAATTATTTTAAGTATTTCTCTGTGATCTCTGAACTCTTGACTAGCACTGTGTAGTAAGAAGTATTGTCTTGTGTTTTTATTATTTATTATTAAATATTTTTAAACCCTTCCAACTGTGGCTGTTTTTGTAGAGATGATTTAAGCTGTTTAGAGTACTTGCATGCCTTTGGTAAAATTGTACAAAGCCACTCTAACAGCTTTAGCCCTGGGCTATACTACCAATTGGATAATAATATTGCACAGTAATAATTGGACACCCTTTTAAGGGCCTTTGAATAGCTGATAAATATTAGTGGGTGGTGGCAGCTGGTACTACCGTATAGTCAGGGAGAAAGGGGCACAGCTGGAGACCCTGTGCCAGCCTTCCCCAGGAGTGTCTGTGTGGTTGTATAAACTCTTCTCAAAGTGTGTTTGTGTGTGTGTGTCAGCTACTTGGGCAGGGACACGAAGCACTAGTTGGACAGAGAGAGTGCTGGAGGTTTTGTGTAGTATATTGTCTGTTGGTAGAAAATGGCTCAAAAGTGACAATAAACTCACAATGCAACTAGCATCAGGCTTAGTAAAGTAACAAGACAAGAAGTTCAACATTGTGAGCTAAACTCTCCAATCACTGGTTTCTGATATTAAATCATTGCTGATGTGATTCTAGGTGTCCTCTGGCAGTGCTTTCCTTTTTAAAATCAGTTTCTACTTTCTTTGTTATTGTGTAACTATGAAGTAGATATACATAAGTAAGGGGAATAAATTTATGAAAGCCACATTGTAGGGGTATCTTTTTGTTTAATGTCTCATCAGGAGTGACCAGTTGTTTTTGTCCAGATGAACCTTCATCAGGTTCTAACATGACAAGGCACAGGTATAATATAATCAATCCATGAAAACTATTTCAGGATATATTTATGTTTATTATTTACATCATATGTAGACCATCAACACATTTGTCCATATCCTTTGTGTGAGATAAACTCCCAACCAAAATTTCTCACTCTAAAACTATATCTTCGCCTTAGTTACGATAAAAAAATAGAAATGTCATACACTCAATGCACAACAATAAGCACTATCTCACAAAAAATTGCACTGAGAAAAATAAATCAAACCTCAAAATGATCCAAATGCTGCCAAGAACTAAGGAAACAAAGCAAATGTATAAAAATAAGAATTTTTTATTAATAAAATGAATTAAAATTAAGCGCTTTCACCTGTTCTAATGATGGACATCTTCAGAATACAAAGACAATAAAAACACAGGAAAAAGCTGTCTGCTTATATATAAACAGGAAAAAGAAACTATGCAACCTTGTGAAAGTCCACCGAAAATTTTAAAGGGATAGTAACACAAAAACTGAACTAACTCAAAGTTTTGAAGCTCTATTTCTTAATTCACTTGTTAGTGATACAGCTTCATTGATACCCAGTAGGGAGGTTACATTTTTGAGAATTGTTTTGGGTTGATTCTTTCTTTATTTATATGAGTGGCTGTAGGTATGCCTGTGGTGGTGGAAGAGTATATTTGTGGATTTTTCTTTTACACTGGGCTCAGGAATTGTCTGTAAAGATTTGTTAGCTCCAGTTTATTTATTTGTTATTTGTATGTTAGGAATTTAGGTCAGTTGGGAGATCTCATTCTGGGAGGCATTATGTGTTCAGGTCTAGGAGTGACATGTGTTAGGATTCCAAAGGACCAAGTAGGTTCTTGTGCTGAGGCTACTGTGTAAGACAGAATGTTTTAGTCAAGAGTAAAACTTTTAGTAGGCTGCAATTATATACTCTTTCCTTCATGTAACAGTACTAACTGTAGTAGTAAGTACATTTTGTCAATAGACTTCAGTATAAGGATTCAGATTTACTATAGTTTTGGTTATTTTTTTAGATATATAAGGCAGTATTCTATATTTATTGTGTTTCACCTTACTGTAATTTGTTCGGTGTAGGGCTCAATTAATGTGTTTGGAATAAGTATGGCTGTTGGTGACATGGAAAGAGTGCTTACAAAATGTCTTGTGTGTTATCTCAGATATAAATTGCTATCATCCCATTGATGATCCTCTTGTAGAGTTAGTATATATTTTATATATATATATATATATATATATATATATATATATATATATATATACACACACACACACACATATATATATAAAACTCAGTACTTCCTCAAACTCTTCTCACCCACAACTATCTCACTGACTCCACTGAAAAGTGAGTTCCTTTAAATAGCATGGCATATGGACTGACCACTCACTGAACTTTCACCTGCATCTTTATTTTGGTCCTATAAAATTTCTCCTTTTCTCTTCAGACTGCCAGGAATGCCCCAGGTAAAGGCATCCTCTTAGCCCATCTACAATATATTGCAGATGCTCCGAAAAAAAAAAAACTCCACCATCATCCAAACCATAACCCATTACCATTTCATCATTGCACCATCCAAACCATAACACATTCAGTTTTGTCATTGCACCATCCACACCATAACACATTACCATTTCATCATTGCACCATCCACACCATAACGCATTCAGTTTCGTCATTGCACCATCCACACCATAACACATTACCATTTCATCATTCTCTCCTCTAGGTATGAGTACCTCTGTGTCACACTAGATAAATCCAGCAGGCTACCTGCCAAGTGATGCTCCAGCCTTCTTCCTTTATCTCAACTCTACAAGCTTCACAAGGAATACTCCTGCCCTCACCTTGCCTCCACCGTACTCAGACAAACTTCCAAGTACAATCTATGAAATCTTAACCCCTCAGATCCACTTCTTCTATGTCCTAGTACCAGGCTTCATTGCACTAAACATGTCTTCTCCATCCTACGTCCAAAGTTTTGAGAAACTCTACCTCCAGTCTTAAAAATATCTCTATGTACTCTTTCTTTTCATGCATGGCTTAAAGTTAATCTCAAATTCAAAGCAGAAAGTAAATGCCTTACTACTGTCCATGCAACTAATCTCCCACCTCATCTCTAGACACCTCATTTTCCCTTTGTTTTTTGTTTTTTTCTTCTTGTACATCATTTCATCAGTGTTCATTAATTTGTTGAAATCTTTCACCTCATTGTAAGTGTTGCATATTGTTAACCTTGTTGTGTATTCTCCTTTGTCCTTATTCTGTATAACAAACAACATGCCTCAATATATTCTCTTCCCTTCACTTTTATAATTCTTTACTCTTAACTTTCCTTTTCAATTTGCTTTGTATATGTTGAACTCTTGCATTATCACGGCTATCTGTTCATTATTATTACACACACTGTTACTTTTCTTTTTTTGAATTTCTTGTTAATTTAACAGTCTGCTTTTATTTTTGGACACTTGAGCTGAGACTGAAATAGGTTCATGTGGATCAGTGCTCTACCCTGCATCGAATAAGTACATATAATAAATACTGCTGACTCAGCATCCATTTCCAATTTCAGTTTCAACTCTGCCACATTTGAATCACATTATTCTGAATTTCTTTTCGGTCACTGTATATACTTCCAAACACTGTACCGCCTGCTGTACAGATTTGGCTCAATTTCCTACTTCCTCAGACATACTCTGTCTATACTAGTGACTTCTTGCACATTTAATAATGTTGTGTGAACTTTTTGATATTATTTGTTTACCACATTACTGCTTGCACATCTGACACATAACCCCATTGTGAGATATGTTCTATAGCAGTTTTGTTTTTGAGTTAACACTATTATTCTGTGATATTTCTGTTGCCACATAAATGTGTTCGGTCCTTCTCAAGGAAAATAAGTAACCTTACTAACAGCATACTCTACCATTTGCTGCTATAATATGGGTCTATCTCATGTTATTGAACTCTTAAAAGTTCAAACATCATATGGTCGACACCATATGATCGAACTTTTAAAAGTTTGAACATTTCAACAGAGATCTCTGTACAGTGCAAAATGGGAAGATTTCCCTTTTCTGCACTGTGGTGCAATCTCGGAGTTGGTATATTTAAAGAGTGGGAGGTGTGGGGGGCACTCAGTTAGTTTTTTTCTTTGGTTTATTTTTTTTATTACATTTTCGAACTTTTAAAAGTTCGATCATATGGTGTCTACCATATGACGTTCAAACTTTTAAAAGTCCGATAATGTAATATAGACGCTATAATCCAGTAGTATATTTTAGATGCATCCATGAACATTGCTATCTATGTCATTTCATTTTATTTTATTTATTTTTGTTTACCAGAGTAGAGCATTGAGCACAGAATGACCATTTGCAGGCTCAACCTGGATTACATCAGACCGTATCAAAACAGTCTACAATGCACAGTTGTAGTGAGGTTAACATACTGGAGCAAACATTAAAAATTGAAGAAGCAGTATATATGTACATGTATGATTCACTTTGGATAGATCACTGACCAAGTAAATCAGCATACACTACAGCAACTACCAATGGTTGAGCCTGCAGTTCAAAAAACAACCCTCCGAACCAAATGGTAGATTCAACGAAGCATCTTTGTTTTAAAATTAATTTCATTTCCTATTATATTCTTCTTGTCAAAGCTGCATATGACTTTGCAAAAAATTACAATTATAGTATATTTGATTTTTTTTAGTTTCACTTTACTCAGTTTTTCTCTATAACCACACCAATAAAATGATATTATGGTAGGTATTAAACAGTGGTTTAGATATGACTGCAAAGTATTAGAGGTAAGCAAAAACAACTTGTTTCTTCAGAAGCAGAGATACTAGTTTTACTATTACATTATCATATTTAATAATTTTCAATCTGAGGTATTCCACGTGCAAGAACTATTTGACACCTTGGCTGTCTAGAATGTAAGAAACCACTACTAATGTATTTTGTATGAAAATACCATACACTATACATTAATTTAGGTACTGAGGCATTGTGGGTTCAGTCTTTCATGATGTCATGGCAAAAAGTTCCATATAAATGCAGAAGGGGAACTCAAAAGAAGTGATATTTGAAGGTTTCTTTTTTCTCTTTATGCAGCAGACTGACTACTCCAGATGAAACAACTAAATTTAATCTGCAATGTTCATAATTATACTGGACATATCATAGCAAAATGGCTTACACAAATACAGGGTCATACACATGGCATACTGCACTGGTTTTATAGACAGAAAAAAGTAGTGGAGGTAGCAAGCTAGACACAGGAATAATACATACTCTAAATGATACCAGTTCAATAACGAACATGTAAGACTAGAGAATTTTGTGGCACTGCTTCATGTAACGCCCAGGTTAATAAGTATATACTAGGCATTCAGTCTGCAGACTATTACACTCCTAGCCAATGACAAGAATATGAACAAAGGTGATAATCATTTCCTGCACCTTGAGTTTATAAAACAAACACCTTAACCATGTTTTCAACCCCCCGACTCAAAGGACATATCCTCCAAGGAAGAGTGCAACCATAGACTCCAACATTTGCACATGTGAGGGACAGAACTATGGCATATTATAGTTCATAACATGATATAACATATCTGGAATTTAGTCTTTGCACTCTAAGTGGTATTAAATGTCTCAGCACTTGGTACAGAGGCTGGTCTACCCCTTCACTCTATTGGCATTGCATGCAGTACAAAATAAAGAAACAGTTTTTATAGAAATAACACTTGAAGACAAAAACTGGTAAAACAAGAAAGCAAACCAGTGTCGGGAAAGGTCCCATTTATTAAAACTGGTAGAAAACAAACAAATAAATAAAAATAATAAGTGCTTTCACCCATAACCATTTTGGGCATCATCAGAGTATAATTTCATTAAAACCTGCATCCTTAAATATTCTAAGAACACAACGCCCTAAAATTAAAACCAATGAAAGACTTCAACCAATTTTATATGTTAATTACAAGTGCCAAACGTAAATTGAGATAAAGTAGCTGTGTCAAAAAACTCGTAAAACTTATAACAACTACCATAAAAAATGTTAACCATCCTCATTAAACAATGCTTGTTGTCAGACTAATAGTGTATACATACAATTATGACTATATATTTCAATCAATACAATGTTTAAAAATCAACGACCTATGCATTAAAAACTTATATAATATACACTCTTAGCTTATTTACATTTTGGAATATAACTGTCTATACTGAAACCTAAATGTGTAATAAAAAACTTAAATAATGTCCAATTGATTATATGCAGTATGATTTGTGCTTTAGTATACTTGAAATGGAAATATGATCGTTTAGTCCAGGTGAATTAGTGGCATCCAGTCTCAGTTGCCATAAACATTCCTTTGCTTCCAATACATTTTTATCATCTCCTCCTTTAGTGTTATTGGGAATTCTGCCAATCACAAAAAATATAAATCTTTTAAAATGATGACATTTCTGGCTGTGAAGATATAATGAACTCACTGTTTTTTTAGTTTTAATGTCCCTTATATACTCTAAAATCCTTAACCTAAGTTTTCTGATGGTCTTCCCAACATAAAAAGTGGGACAGCTTGTGCATGCCGCAATATAAACCACCATCTTGGTATTGCAATTGCAATAGCCAGGACATCTAATGGTTCTCCTGTAGTTCTGTACTGCTACATAAGGTCCATCATTTATAAACTTACAAGTACTACATACACCACATTTACTCATTTTGGTCATTTTGTGTATGTTACCATTGGTGTCCATCTCCACTAGTTGTTTCAAATTCATACCCCTACTATATGTTATCTCCGGGTAACAACCAATAATATCTGTGAGTTCAGTATTATTCCTGAAAACACTGAGCCATGTTTTATGTACTATATTTGCAATATTTGAAGCTGTTTCATTAAATGGAAGTATCAAAGCATCTTTTTTCTTTCTCTTTTCATTCTTTGATATTTCAGTATCCATTCTGTGTACGAGAATGGGCTTGTAAGTGATACTTCTTTTTGACATCACCTTATTCCTTATATTACTCAATATATCCTGGGGATATCCTCTGTCACAAAACATATTTATAAGTTTCCATATTTCCTCTTGAAATATTCTGTCATCACTCACTAATTTAGATAATCTAACCATCTGCCCTTTCACTAAGTTCTTTTTTTGGAAATGGGGATGGCAGCTCTCATAGTGTAGGAATGAGTTCGAGTAAGTCTTCTTACGAAATATGTTGGACTCAAGTCTATCCTCTTCCTTATAAAATAGTATATCAAGATAATCACATCTTGTGTCGTGAATTCTGCTTGTAAATTTTAAAAAGGTGGTGGTTGTGCCCGAAAACTCCACAGATTCCTAGATTTCTTCTTTGTTGCCCTTCCAAAAAATGAGTATACCGTCCAGGTAGCATAAAGAAAGTGCTATTTTGGATGAGAAAACAGAAGTAAAAATAAACTGTGTTTCCCAATATGCTAAAACCAGATTATCTGGCACCCATAGCTACTCCTGTACTCTGTTTGTAATATTCACCTTCAAATAAAATACAATTATTAAGTAATACCATTTCGTAAGTTCCACCATCAATTTACGCTTCACTGTATGCATGTTCCCAAATTTAGATAAACAGGCTTCAAACATTTCTAATCCCAAAACATGTGGTATCACTGAAAACAAGTTAACTACGTCTATTGTGACAATGATTGTATTTGTGTAAATATCGGTTTTGTGTTACCTAATGACATTAAGGCAGTGCCAAGAATCTTTTAAAATGTGGGGTAACTGATTCAAGATATTTTTGCAATGAAAATCCACATATGAAGCCATATCTTCTGTTTTGGAACCTTTAGCTGAAACTATGGGTCTGAAGGGTGGATCTTTCACACCTTTGTGGATTTTCAGAATGCCAAAGATGGATGGTGTGGTGAGTAACTCAGCCATGAGATAATCATATTCATCCTTGGTCAATACACCCTCCATCAATAATTCATGCAGCTGCCAATCCAATTTAGTATAGGCCCTATAGACCTCAAACTTGGAAACCTTCTCATATGTGTCATTGTCACTTAACATAAAGGTCATCTTACTCGAATAGTCCGTGTTTGACATAACTACAACCCCACCACCTTTGTCAGGTTTCATAACCCTGTATTTGTCTGTAGAAATTAATTCATTCAAACAGAATCTTTCACCTGTGTTCAAGTTGTCATGTAAAGTTATTTCTTTCTTAACACATCTGCGTATTTGTGTCTCACATAACTCTTCAAATAAGTGTACCATGGGGTTTTGTGGGGGTATAAAGGTACTAGTTCTTTTTAATACTAATAAACCTTCCCCTGTATTGGGACTAACATTGTTGGCAAAAAACATTTTCAAATTAAGCAGTCTAACATATAATCTGAGATTAATTAAAATTTTCTCTATATCATACTTAAAATTTGGGATAAAGGTAAAACTTTTTTTAAACAGTATAATGCGATTTGGTGATAACTCATTTTCAGTATAATTATATATTGAGAAACCTCCATTTTGTATTATAGTACAACTGTATGCAGGCATACAAAATTCATCACTATTAAATATGGTATCAAGATTCACAGTCTTTTTAGTCACACTGATGTCCAAGGGTGTATTGAAGGAACCATTGTCTGTTGTATCATAATAAAAATGTTCTCCAAAGGAATTCAAATCACACTGCCTTGAAACATCTACTAAAGTTCCTACATGTACGTCACTGCTAATATCGTGGAGATGTCCATCAAGCTCGTGATCAATTTCTATCTGTTGTTGTGTCGGGCTGATGTGTGTATAGTCATTTGGTTTCTTTGGTTGAACCGATGTCCCCCCGATCCCTCTTGATAGCCCTGCTGAAATTGTTGACCCTGATGTCGGTCTCGCATCCTGTCGGACCGCCGGAGGGGTTGTTGTTCTAAAAAAACCTCTTCCTCATCTCTATTACTAACCCTGTCATGGGTTGCAGTTGATTCCCTCATTATAGCCTCTACTGAGGGTGTAAAATTCTGACCTGATCTTTGCCTCACTTCCAATTGCCTTTTAGATTTATTAGCTCTAAAATGTGGATACGCTATTTTCTCAGTGTATTCACTGCTGTCCCTCAGGAGCTTATTGTTTTTGATTTCAAGCCCCTTGTTGACAAAGTTATCAATGTCTCTCAAAATGTTATCAAAATGGAACTTGTTAAATTCAAATAATAGATCATTAGTAATACTGCTATTCAAAGCTGCAAGCTGTTCTTTTAGTGTGACTAGTTTAACATTGTTGTTATGAATAATCAACCTCATAAGGTCCATACCTGTATGATCAAACAAAGTAGTCAAGTCATCAAAAAACTGATTTCCTTCTTCAAATCCTATCAGGAGCTTGTAAATCTTTAATCCCTTGGGTACTTGTTGTAGCTCGATGGACCTCTCCAGGAATACATTGTCCATTTGTAGCAATTTAAAATGCTTCAAGGTTTTTTCAAACTCTACAAGCTGTTTATTTAAGGAACCCATGTTGGCACTATTCCCTGTAACCATTCTGTTGTTTAAAACAGGAGCAGCCAGCCACATATCGAAGTTCCTTCGCTTCCGGTTAGAAGTACTTTCAGTATTGCCGTCTCTAGCATTCATTGCGGTGCTGGAAGGTGGGTTAACATTGTGTAAATTGCCTTGATTTACCCCTGCACCTGCCGTTGAACCATTGCTAGTCGACAGAACTACCGGCCTGCTACCAGGCATAGAGTGTATAGTGAATAATTCTGCCTGTGTCTCGGTCAATGTGATATTCTCTGCACCAGGTAATTTAAACCCTTTTTCCTGTATTGCTCGTATAAGGTGTTGTGTAACATCCATGTATTGGGCTAATAACTGCTCCATCCAGTAAAAATAAAGAGATCCAACCACGAAAGTGTGTCCGCCCAAACTCGAAGATGATAACACTTGAAAACAAAAACTAGTAAAACAAGAAAGAAAACCAGTGTCATGAAAGGTCCCGTTTATTAAAACTGGTAGAAAACAAACAAATAAATAAAAATAATAAGCGCTTTCACCCATAACCATTCTGGGCATCATCAGAGTATAATTTCATTAAAACCTACATCCTTAAATATTCTAAGAACACAACACCCTAAAATTAAAACCAATGAAAGACTTCAACCAATCTTATATGTTGATTACAAGTGGCAAACATAAATTGAGATAAAGTAGCTGTGTCAAAAAACTTGTAAAACTTATAACAACTACCATAAAATATGTTAACCATCCTCATTAAACAATGCTTGTTGTCCGACTAATAGTGTATGCATACAATTATGACTATATATTTCAATCAATACAATGTTTAAAAATCAAATACCTATGCATTAAAAACTTATATAATATACACTGTTAGCTTATTTACATTTTGGAATATAACTGTCTATACTGAAACCTAAATGTGTAATAAAAAACTTAAATAATGTCCAATTGATTATATGCAGTATGATTTCTGCTTTAGTATACTTGAAATGGAAATATGATCGTTGATTCCAGGTGAATTAGTGGCATCCAATCTCAGTTGCCATAAACATTCCTTTGCCTCCAATAAATTTTTATCATCTCCTCCTTTAGTGTTATTGGGAATTCTGCCAATCACAAAAAATATAAATCTTTTAAAATGATGACATTTCTGGCTGTAAAGATATAATGAACTCACTGTTTTTTTAGTTTTAATGTCCCTTATATACTCTAAAATCCTTAACCTAAGTTTTCTGATGGTCTTCCCAACATAAAAAGTGGGACAGCTTGTGCATGCCGCAATATAAACCACCATCTTGGTATTGCAATTGCAATAGCCAGGACATCTAATGGTTCTCCTGTAGTTCTGTACTGCTACATAAGGTCCATCATTTATAAACTTACAAGTACTATATACACCACATTTACTCATTTTGGTCATTTTGTGTATGTTACCATTGGTGTCCATCTCCACTAGTTGTTTCAAATTCATACCCCTACTATATGTTATCTCCGGGTAACAACCAATAATATGATTGAAATATATAGTCATAATTGTATGCATACACTATTAGTCAGACAACAAGCATTGTTTAATGAGGATGGTTAACATATTTTATGGTAGTTGTTATAAGTTTTACGAGTTTTTTGACACAGCTACTTTATTTCAATTTACGTTTGACACTTGTAATTAACATATAAGATTGGTTGAAGTCTTTCATTGGTTTTAATTTTAGGGCGTTGTGTTCTTAGAATATTTAAGGATGCAGGTTTTAATGAAATTATACTATGATGATGCCCAAAATGGTTATGGGTGAAAGCGCTTAGTATTTTTATTTATTTGTTTGTTTTCTACCAGTTTTAATAAACGGGACCTTTCACGACACTCGTTTGCTTTCTTGTTTTTATAGAAATGTCTGTCCTTTCACAAATGCTAGAATGACCATAGCATGTACATTTTGAACTCAATGGTCACATACATTTAGCATACCTTTATTATTGCTCCAGGCCTAGGAACAAGATATAGTCACTCTAAAAACAACTTAATGGCACTCACAATCACATGTAAATCGATTGATATGCTACATGGAACAGCAATTGAAAGGCATGTTTATTTAACTTGGACTATGTGCTTTTTGTGATTAATAGCACTTTGAGCCAATATATGATAAAACTTGTTAGTCAAGTACAGATGCAAGACTGCATGTGATTTTACAGAGACCTTATTATATAGCCCCCTCCAGAGCTACACTGCACTATTAGTCATTGTCTGCAACCTGAATTTTAAAACTTAAGTGCCTCATTTTGAAATGCTAAAAATATCAGAATAAAGATGAGCCAGGAACAAAGTACAGCTGCATTAATAATTTTACTTCTGTAGAATGTTCCTCTGGAGAGGCCAATTATCATAACTAAATAGACAAAAGAAGTTCAGTACATTTGCAGAAACGTAAGTAATAAATAGTTTAAATAAAACTTACCAATAAGGAATTTAGAAAATTGACTTAATTTGTCATTTATTCCATACAGCAAATTATATTATTAAACGTTAGAAATAATTTTAAGATTATAAAATGTAAGAAAATCAACAGGTACATCTGAGATTAGAATTTAATAAACAGAATGCAAGCTTATACTTAAGACCCTAGTGCTGAACCAGTGAAACACACACACACACACACACACACACACACACACACACACACACACACACACACACACACGCACACACACACACTCTGAGCACTACTAGCAGTTGCTTGCCTCATGTTTTGGAGCCTTCCTTCTACCAGATATAACATGGAAATTGATTAAACACATGCATCCTTAGCTACTGGTAAACAAATAATTGCCTTGAGAGGCATCAGGTACATGCACAATTGTCTGCAGTCTAACTGTACTTTGAGTCTTCTCACTCAGGTTTGAAGGTTGCGTTTTTCAGGCCGTTTGTTGTCTTGTAGCAGCAGAGCACCTAGGCAGAAAAGAGACAGTAATCTGCATGTAAGCCACTCATTCTAGTAACCTTTCTATGCTTGTTTGGTGTATATTTTTCTTCCACCATTTCAACATGGCAAATGGCCTTATTACTTGGTATAAAAAAACTTAATGTATATTGTTGTAATAGACAATCTTATTGGCCTTGGCTGCAGGTTTCCCAGTTTGTACCTCATGGTTTTCTTCTTCTGTTACTAATACATCAATGTGTTTTTCCTGGTTTATGTTTTTTTAGGGTCATGACCCCAGCACAGCATTTCATTTATTCTATTTCAAGAGGCCAGATGAAGCACTTTACATTTCTCCGTAGTAAACCTTAAATTCTATTTCTCAACCTTCCCAACCTAACCTTCCCTTATCCCCTTGGCAGTGCCTACCCACTAATCCTCCACTGTACCTTTTTGCTTACTGCAATCTGCAGATGGGATGATCCTGTTCTCCATGTCCCTTCTACAAAGATATTCCAAAACACACTGGTCCAGAGCTCAACCCCTGAGAAACACCATTAATCATTCATTTCCCTTTGGAAGAATTCCCCTGACTTTCAATATTTTCTGTCATCCAGTCACCTTTTAACCTATTCTATTTTTTTCCTCCTTTGAGGGACTGAGTCAGTTTATACAATACTTACTGGGTTTCCTTTATGATGTTCCTGTATGATCCAGCCAGAAAAATGAACCACTTTGGCATTGCATGGCCTGTTATTCACAAACCAAGGATTAATGCATGTTCTGAAGGTTGCTGTCCTTAAAAGACCAATTCAATTTTCATCCTTATCTACCCTATGGCTTATCATGATACTGAAGTCAAGATTATAGGTCTGGAGTTTCCTACATCATTTCTAGCTGCCTCCTTGTGTAGTGGAACCACCATGACCTTCTTCTATTCTGTTAAGTGACTGGTTTGAGAACTGTGTCAGCATCTTGGGCATAATGATGCCATGATCATGGGCTATAAATTCCCTTGGCTCACTGAGTTTCCATTCTACACAATCTTTTGACATGTAACTGCCTGCCCAATATCCTCCCCTTCCCCCGAAGTCCTCCTCCTTCCTCCTCTTTTGAAAAGACACAGGTAAGTAATTAAATAAGAGTTTCTACCTTTTCCTTTTTTCACAGTAGTCCTTCAGTTCCTTGATCAGTATCTGCAGCTGTCACTTTGCCTTCCTTCATTCCTTACCCTATACTATCTAAAAATGTTTTCCTCTATTCATTTTGATACATTTTTCTCAACACTTTCTCCAGCTTCCTTGTACTCTTGCCTGCATTTACTCACCTTTCTTATTTAGTTCGTGAAATGCTATATCTTTTACATGGCCTGCCTCTGAAACCTTGGTTGCTCTCTTCTGTCTGCACTGATCATTTTATTAGCCTCCTTTTCTATAGCTGTTTTTATACTCCTCTTAATCTTTATTCACTGACTGTCTGTAGCTTACATCTGTCCCCAGTCTATTTTGATGCCTGTCTTTGTAAAACTACCATATCATTACACTCTAGATACAGCAAGACTGTTCCAGTCTGAAAGGTGAAGCCCATTGGTAGCATAGATGATTCTACCTTTTCTCTCACCACAGAGACATCTATAAGTCCAAATCCTTGCTTATCAGGCCAATTTCTAAGCCAAACATTGTAGTCATGGATCTAGTATTGCAGTAAGGATATACAAGATCCATTGTAGTCATGGAGCTTGTATTTCCTTGTTGCAATACGGCTTGGAAACAGTAGTAAATGCATAAAAATCACTGCCCACCTCAGATATGTGCATGTCCTGGATACCATTAATACCCTTCCCTGTGTCATTTCCATATTTCTGCCTTTCAAGTTGTTGGTACCCACATGAAACATGGTATATGTACACCTCCTGACATCCACTGAAAGCTTTCTCACTTTTTTAAGTTGCATGTACTGCTTTTTCTGAGTTATCTTTCCTGATTACACTCATTCTGAAGCTGTTTTTTCTTAACTTTGCTTTTTAAGTCTAAAATACCAAAAAGTCTTAACAGTAACTCTTGCCATCTTGGTCCCCTAGATTTTTTTCCTTCCCTTGTTGCCCACTACCTATCACTCTTCTTTCCTACCTTCCTTGCTATCCTCCATCTCTTTATTCTCATTCGGCATATATGAATCAGCCTCTCCATTTCCTTCTACATCTATATGTTCTATCTCTTGGCCTTCTCCACTTACCTCTTGACTTCTCTACTTTGAGACTTCAGGCATTGCCCTTTCATCTACGACACCCCACTGTTATTTCTCTTGCCGCCATCTTCTCTGCACCGGCATTACCTTCCTGCCTCGCTACCATTTTCTCCCTCTTGTCTCATTGCACATCTCCTAATTCCTGCTATTTCCTCATCTGTTTACCTACAACTGACTGACACAGGCTATGATCTCAGTCAGCCGATTCAGCTGAATCACTTCAGTTTCTAGCATCCCATCCTGCAGTTGCTCTGAATCTGTGACCAAGACAAAAGTCTTAGGGGCAAAAGTTTAGCCCTTGAAACTTCAAACTGGAAAATGAGACTGTGTTTTTACATATACTAACTCTGGAATTGTGGTATATTAGGGAATACCCCTTATTTTAAGGTATAACAGTCTTGGAATTAGCATTTATAAGTTACATGGCTGTAGGGGCTGTAGCTACTGCCCTGTTTAAGTCATGCAATTACACTAAATTTTGACATTGACATTTTTAATGATAATCACTGTTTCCTTACTGATGTTTTGATGTTACTGTTTTGTCACTCAAACTTCTGTCATGCAGCATCTGAACCCACCAACACTATACAATTCTCTGAGTTATACCTCCATATGGGATTGTCCGCATTCACCTCCTCAGAGTTCCTTGTCTTTTCTCCTATGCATTCTTTTTAATTTTGTTTTCATTTTCTGCTTTGAGTTATTTGAATATAGGCAGCATTGGCTGATTTAGTTTGAGTGATTTGTACACTGATTTTGTTTTCACCTGCTTAGTAATAGGTTCCAGCAAGTGTCCCTTTACTAAATCCTTGTTATTCTCTTTTCTTTTATCTGACTTGTCCCTTTGATGCTTTCTGTACCTTCTCATTGTGCCCTCCTTCTGAGTTATATTATGGTACAGTAGACAAGTCACACTCAGACTTTGTTCCCTAACTGAGGTGTCTGCCCTAAATACTAGACAAAGCCACCAGCAGTTGTTTATTTTAATTATTTATTTTACAAAATTTCAGATTTACAGGTCTTTAATCAGAGGGCATTATTAATACTTTCTCTGGGATCGCTAGGAAACATGTATTGCTGTTTTAAGCTTCGGTCCATAAGCTGTTACAGAAATGAAATAAGTAATTAAGGCAAGCAAATTTGAACCAATTACAATGCCAATAATGAAAATAAATATAAAAATCAAATAATATCTGCAAACCTGTGTGTTAGCCACAAAAAGTACAATCCTAAGTAGAAATGCACCCTACCCAGTATCAGCAAAGTAACCACAGGATCCTACTACAACAAGTACCAGGCTCAAAACACAAAAGACAGAAATGCAATTGAGTCTTTTCTGTTGCCTGCAGATGTGAATGGCCGTCCAACAACCCAGTGATTAAGACTCCAGTGTACAAACTTCACATCTGTTGTAAACAACTGAAAAACTATGGCTTTATTCTACACATTGATTCACTTTTATCAAGTAATAAAGTAAATACATTTAAAAAATCAAACAACAGACTTCTCTCATCTAAGTTGTAGCTTATGTGTAGGAGTCAGGTTCTCGGTGCTTCCTCAGAACATGCCCTTCTTCTTGTCTCTTGTCTCTCTAGTTTCTATTTTTTTTCTCATTGTCTTTCTCTCTCTCTTTGTGTTCCTGTTTTTGACTTGACACATTTTTATTGCTTGCCCCTGTCTGATTATAACTGTGGCATACCCTTCGACCAGTTACTAATGGCAGTTAAGACTAATTGCTTTTGCTAAGTCTGTTTTTTTCTGTTTAATGTCACTGATAAAACATTGTCCTTGTATGAAAGTACCAGTATTACAACGAAACTCATGAATCAAGTACAAAGCACCTAGACAGTACATTAAATATATTAGACAAAAAAGAGTGTACTTAAATGTTAATATACAGTTGCTATAAAACATATTAAAAAATGTAACTGTTTTGCTGTCCTTAACTAAAGGGAGTTTCCCATTGGGGCAAGAGCCGGTACACTTAGTGGGTAATGGCTTGCTCAGAATAGGTAATTAACTTCATCTTTTGTTCTTCTAGGGGTATTAGCTAGAAGGGGAAAGCAAATGTATTATATAAAATAGGACAGAGCTGGTTTCTATTTCCAGAAAGTACCATGGACTATGATTCACTGAGGTTTAGAAAGAATAGTGTTAATGGTATGCATTCCATTTTGGAAACATTACAAGACATCACTCCGAGGGCCAGATGGAATGACTTCTCCACAGAATGTTGAAGTGACATACATTATTTTCCTATAAGCAAAAAGCTCTGCCCATAGTTTTGCTATGTATGGACCAGTTTGCCATTCTGCACAAATGAGCTTATTTTTTAAATGTGTGAATATGTCTGGTATGTGCTGAAAACTAAAATAGTGTAGCTAAGACCCAGTAACACTTCCAGTTACATATAGTAGTTAGGAAATATTTAGCTGAATAGACAGATTTTTCATTGAATCATCCTATATGTTCAAAATAATTATTTTTCCGCTTTTCCTGTGCAGTTATACAATTTTCTGCATATTTAACATCTAACTATTCTATCCAATTTTTTATTTTTAAAGTATAGTATTTTTGTTTATTCACATTTAAAAGTTTGTGACTGACTTATTTACTTGCTTATTTTTTAATTGATGAAAGGGCATTTACTGTGAAAGGTGACTAGCTATTAATATCCAAATCTGATTGGCCAGATTGCTCTGCTATACATCACTATTTGTGTTTCTAGTTATTTTTCTTATTTCCCAAGGGTGGGACAGTACCTGAAGCTCTCCAGCCAGGTAATATAGAGTGGAAACAACAATATACCTGGGTCTAGATCAGAAAGCTGTAGTATTGGAGAATATTATGAACCGTCCCTGGAAAGTAATGTGTGCGTGTCTGTGTGTGAATGTAGCAGTTTGTTTAAAGTTCAGTTACTGTGGGTTCCAAGGACTGGAGTACTGGAAGGCAGTTAATTTAGAGATAAGTGGGAAAGGGGCCTGGGAAGCTTGGCCCAAAACCCTGACTGAGGCTATATAGTGCAAAGCTTATTCTTGTGTAAGATTTGTGAAGGCTCATAGCTAAGCTTCACTTAGTGAGTTGTTTAGTGATTCATTTTTGTGCACATTTTAAATTTCAGTCTGCTTTGTGCCAGTGGTGTGGATTGTAAGATCATACCCTCTGGTGGCCATTAGATTACTGTGAGCTGGGGAGCCAATCTTAGCACCATGGTTCCGGTTCTTCAACAAATCCTGCTTCAGATGTTGATATTAAGGCTACTAGTATACTTAAGATACTTACTATTATATCAAAGAGACACACATTATAAAGCTAAATTAAAAAAAAAAAATAATAATAATTAATTAAAAAAAATAAAAGGGAGATTTTTGGACCCTATACTGGGACTCACTTGGTAGAAAACAGAAATTATTCAAGAAAGGACCATTTTTGGATATCTATAAAGACATAGGCACACCACAGACACACACACACACACACACACACACACACACACACACACACACACACACACACACACACACACATGCGCACACATGCATACATACTTATTAACTGCAAATGCTCCTAGATGCAGCTTGAAGGAAACCAGGGCACCTAATAAATACCTTCATGGCGATAGGTATAACTTACATACCCCACACAGAAGGCACTCTAGCTGAGTGCCAAACTAGATGACCAAGTGCTATTATACAGCATTGTGCTGCCATGTCAGCAGAAGCTAAACTGCCTGCATTCTATAGGCTTAATAAACTATATATCCTATAGTTTTTAGAAACACAAAACTTCCAATATGTCTTCTTATACATAATGGTCATATAACATAATTCTGTAAATAAGGTATCCTTGAATGTGCAAATGTGGTGGAATATAGACTACGTTCAAGGCTGAAGTATCTCTCTCTCTACTCTGATTATAACAATTGCTGAGTTAATGCACACACACACACACACACACACACACACACACACACACACACACACACACACACACACACACACACACACACACACACACACACACACACACACACACACACACACACACACACACACACACACACACACACACACACATTGTATGGATAAGGGGGCTGTGTCCCCCCATCTCAAGGTGTGCAGAGAAATGAAGCCTCTTCCAGAAAATGAAACAATTTAAAGGAGTAAGTTTTTTACTTTACTGTCTTTTGTTTGAATCAGAATATTTTTGAGGTGTCAAGATTCACATGAATATGTATTACACTTCTGACACTAAGCCATGGGGCCTCCTATTAAACTCTTTATTATATATATATATATATATATATATATATATATATATATATATATATATATATACATATATATATATATATACACACATATATATTGAAATGTATGAACGGCTTTATCTATATAATATTTACATGGTTTAAGTAAACATCTATTGTCCATGGAATCCAAAACCATTTCAATTAAATCTTTTACAGACTTCATAAAAATGGAAATCTGAAAAAAAAAGGTAGATATCTTGACAACTTAACTGACATGCATTTTATGTCACCAAAATCTGTTACTTGGGAAGCTACAAGTTACTAGCTTGACATTAACATTATCTTAAAAAATGAAGAAACAGATGTGCTGGGCTGATAAGCTGATAGCTTTACTAACAAATGACGCATGCTTCCAGACCCAGGAGCAGAAATTCCATTGTATGCACATAGCAAACAAATTATCTAATTTACTGACACCCTTGTAAAATTAGTTAGCCCGCAAGGCAAACAGAACAGCATGATGCAAACATAATCTTTGAGAACATTCAATGACAGTTTATCAATGGATAAATCTATGCTAGATCAGCATCACTAACAAAATGATGCCCTATTTCAGTTTATTGAGACCCTCAAGTGTTGATTATTACTGCCTTTGTGCACACATCGTAACAGGCAGTGGATTCTTAATTCTTTTCATAGGCTGCCACTCAGTCGTCATCAACACTTTAGTTTGCTCCAGTTTATCTAGGCAGACATACTTTTTTCACCCTTTAAATTTTCTTCAATTTTACTTTTTGATAAATGAGGTTTGGCAACAAACCAATTTGTCCAGGGCAGGGACATCTTCAGTAAGGGTTTGGACAAATGTATATCAGTGAGAGGTAAGAGGGTGGGAGGATGAGAGGGTTAAATGGAAGGATTAAGGGGGTTAGACAGGACCAGCTGGGTAAGGAATCACATTTTGGCATGAACTTGCTAGGTATCATGTCCATGATGACCTTGGGTAATTATAGAGGGTATGGTTGGTTCATATTAGTACTTTAAGGGATGGTTCTTAACTGCTAGATTTGGCAGTGGTTAAAAGTTTTTTTGCTTTTTTTTTGCTTTCCTTTTTACTTAAAACATGTAAGGTTCATTACTTAATGCATAGGAGGTTCTTTGGAGTTGTGGCAAGTCAGGGAGGTCTCGGTTCCCTGTATGTTGATGGGCATTTGAGTTTTAGATTTCTTGTCCTTCAAAAATGCATGGTAATTGGGCCAGGAGGGTTGCAAGACCTTCTATTCTGGCTTTAGGTTTGGCATGGTGCTTTAAATCCTCCCTATTTGAGGCTCGACCTACCCCTCTCCCCTTATTTTGGTTGGTTCAGATTTTGGGCCAGGAGGGTTACAGCTACATTACTTTGTGATCCTTGGTGTTTTGGGCCTGGGTTTTCTCTGGGATATGGTTATGCAAGTCAGTTTGGAGAATGGGGCATTGTGAGTTAGTGAGTCATTCCCTGTAATTCACTGCAGTGTTGTTTCACATTTAAAATATACCCACTTTGCCGAGCTAGCTTTAATGTAGGGTGGCAAGTATCTCGACTGGTGAAGACTCCTGTTGCATTCCATTGGTGGTTGGTAGTATTGCTGTCCGGGCTCCATTTTCACTGTTGTGGAGAACAGGAGGAAAAGGGATGTTGTCTCTAGTAGTTTGGTGTATGCGCAGCTGTGGTGGAAGGACTGTTCCTTCCGTTGAGGGTATGGATTGTGTTTTCTCCTTCCTGTGCAGGTTGTGGTCGTACATGCCCATGACTGCTAATGGACGACTGCCCCTTCGTCTATTACACATACACAATTACAGTCAGTGGGTAAGACTGTGGGTATCTAAAATAAAAAAAAAAAAAAGAAAGAAAAAAAACCGGCTTGGATGCTAAGAATGTGCAAGTGTTTTCATTATATTTTGTCATCTTGAAGTGAGGTTTTGACTAATTAATGAGGGCGGAAGAGAAAAATAATACTTCTGCAAAACTGGTTACTCACTCAACCTGCTAAGTTAGTATATGCCATTTGTGGGTTTTTGGTTTCCTCATTACTTACGGCTTTGTACAGATTTTGGTATTAAGCGTTTATTGGGGGTTTGGCATAAGGTTAAAGGGTTTGCCTTAACAAACACAAGGTACGGGGTTTTCCTCTTACATGAGGCATTTGGCTGGGCTTAGAATGTCTCACAAAGGCAGTCAGTCTGGTATGAACTGCTGGATGATGGTATTGCAGTGCTTGGGTGTTGGCATGTGCCGTTTCCTAAAAAGCAGTAGCAACAGTGAAAGTTACTTGCAGTTATTAAAGCATTTACGTGCAAAGTGGTTTAGCAAGTGTTTTTCATGCTGTTTTATGCTGCTGGTATACTTTGATTTAATGAACTGTTTTCTAATACACATTTATTCTGATACATCAAGAGGGTAGGTGAGCATAATTATGAGTTTGAGACACAGATAACGGAATATTGTGTGCAGGAACAATCCATTATGTCTCCTTCAATTTTACTTGCTAGTCAGGTTCTTGAGGTGTTTCACTAGCAGTATGTATTGAGCTTCGGATCGGTGATTCAGACAGATGTTCCTTACTGCACAGCAGTCAAAATATGCTGTCCAGTAGTCCTTTTATAGCTGTGTTGCTAGTTACTTGGTGTATTTACTGTTTAAATTTCAAGGAGCATAGTTGATGCATAATTTGCCAGCTCACTGCATACATCTTTACTGTTCTGGGATTCTGGGAGTGAGATGACATATATATTTATAAAAAAAAAAAAAAAAAAAAAAAAAATAAAAGAGCACGACCTTCTTCCATTGGTGCCCACCAGTTTTAACAATAGGTAGTGCAGCCATGGTGGGATTGGGTGAACTTGGGAGCTGGTTGTTTAGGGAGGTGGTTTCCTTGGGGGAAGTTGCTGTTTTCTGGTCCAATCGTTCATGATCTTCCGCCGGGGTTGTTGTTTTGGTGGAGGTTGTGTAGATGGAAGCAGCTTCTGCATTTTGTGAAGTGGCAAGCCTGGAGTTAACATCAAAGACTGAAACAATACTAAATTCATAAATTTTAGTCATACTTTGACTTAAGAATGGGGTCCTTCCTGCCATGGTATTAGAAACCTAAATGTCTTGGAGAAATTAAAGCTTTGCGGATCTGTGGCTAGTGTTTGGGGCTTTGATGTGGCAGATCAGTGGTGGCCATCATGTGAGAGGGGTTGTCTCACTTCTAATGGTACAGGATTTGTATGGATAACTTGAATATGTTGTGTGCAGCTTGTGAAGTGTAGTAGACTGCTGAAGAGAGAGCAGTGGAATGGCAGGTTGAAGTGTCTTGTAATTCTGTGGTTTTGGTTGCTGACGGCTCATTCGTGGTTGTGGAGTGTGGGCCTTGAATCTGTTCCTAGGGCTCTTAATGGTAGGTCTCCAGCCCAGGATGGACTTGCAGTGTCTGTATGCGGTTTTAGCTTAGCGGGTTGTTAACAGTCTGCGGTGTGTTAGTCGGCGAGGATATGCAGCAGGCAGGAGGGTCTTTTAGGATTGCAGGATGGCAGTAATGTGCTAATTTTGCTGACTTTCTCTTCTTGCATTGGAAATGGATGTTGTGCATTTCTGGTATGGAAATATGGAATGCTCCTGGCTGAGCAGATGGGATGTCGCTGGCACTCTTAAGTCAGTCATTGTGGTTGCTGTGCTTTTTGTCACACGAGCATTTTGCTACAAACTATTTTGCAGGCTCTAAGAGGGGTGCAGTAATGATTCTGCTCATGTGTGGGTTCTCACTATTGGAAATTGAAGTGTAACTACAATTTCACAGGACAAAGATTTGGGATTTGTTTCAGTTTGGTGTCCGCTAATATGATCTGACTTCCTTATGGCCATGGCGGTGGCAATAGTTAAGGTATGACTTATGCCTATAGAAATGGGATGTCACAGGATGGAGATTCACAGTTGGTAGCGCTTAAGCATGGTAATAAATTGGAGGTGCAACTGATGTCTTTATTTTGAGCACCAGGAAAGGAACATCTCTCAGTTAAAAATCGTTCAGCAGATTGGAATATCACAGTGGGAGCAATGGCTAGTTAGGATAGTTCTGCTGTTGAGGTATAACCAAAATGAACAGGCTGGGGACATTTGGTAAGATTTCAAATTCTAAACGATCAGCAGGCTGCAGTAGGAAGGCTGGCCATTGGTGTCAGGGCTACTACCGAACAAAGTACAGGACTGGACATTGTAGAGCCACCTGGTTTTCTTGTTATGGGAATAACCCCTTTTGCTATATTGACAGGCTAAAAGCATTAGCGCCCATGCCCGAAATATTTATGGGCAGTTTTATGTCATCTGCTATCACTTTTACAGCCTTAGAAGTTATCTGATTAGGTATAAGGCAAGCCACTCCAGCAGGGACACAGTTGGAATCCCAGTGGTGTATTTTCTGCTTCCCATCCACTTAACTAGGTTGTGTTTGGAAAGGGATAACGAGGTACTTTGACGTGGAGAGAGAAGCCATTCCACAGATGGGGGAGTCTCTGGGACACAAATCTGTCCCACTAACAAGTCCTATTGATGTCACAGACCAGGCTGAGGTCACGCTTGTGAGTACTACAGGCACTTCTGTTATTATCGGCTTTCTAGGTTTGGGAAGCAATATTTTCATGCTGGCTCTATTTGGGCTTTTGTCACTCCCTCTCCTATTCTTCTGGCTTTGCCCAGATATTCTTTTATTGCATTAAAGGATATAGTTGATACAAGGAGTGATGGACAATAGAGAATTTTATTGGATGTGCATGGGTAATTCAGTTGGTGCATCAGAGAAGGTGGTAGGGTAACAGTTGGGGTTACGTACATACCATTCAATTGTGACATGGTTGCAGCATCTGGGGTTTCTGCTCAATATTTTGGGGCCATTTGCATAACATGGTGGGCATATGGCAAATCAGGGAGAGTTGCATTCAGGAAGGGTGTTCTGCCCTTTGTGTTTCGGCTTTCATACCCCCTAAGAAACTTCAATTTACAAAGAGCCAGTGGAAGGAAAAGGTGGGTAAACAAGTGTGTGTGTGGGGGGGGGGGGCTTAAAAGTTGTCCTTATATTGAGATGCTGTCATGCCTTTCAACTGTATACATTTTCATAGAATGTTCAGATTTTGCTTCATAATTGAGTTTGTTGTTCATACAGTTCTGGTTTGGCTAGTAGTGGCTAAGCATTAAAGACTGACATTAAAAAATAATGACACATGCGAGTTTCCCACTTTATGACATTCAGAGGATACCTTGGTCCTTCTTTTAATAATGGCTTGTGAACACTTATTGCTCTAAGAGGTTTAGAAGTATGGGCTCTGTCCACATTACCTGGACCAAGAGGTCGAGAGGTATGTGTGTCTCTAGAGCTGTTCAGCTGTGTCATTGCTTACAAGCTAAGGGAAGCAGATGAGCAGAATGTGGTATACATACTAATGGTTATGGCATATTAACAGCTTCAACTGAGAAGGATAAAACAGGCTATTAAAAAAAAAGGAGAAGGTTACATTGGAAATAGCTGATGGGGGAATATGGCTGTGGGTTCCCTTGATAGTACTCACTGTTAAGATATTTTGGTTTATGGCAGCCCATTAACAGTTTCTTTTCTTTTACATTTCAATGAGGGATGAGAGCATATTGTATATTGTGCCAGTAGCTGGAATGATGGGCAGTGAGGTCATAAAAAGGTGAGTAGAGTCACATCAGTCAGTGACCTGAAAGTGGTGGATGCTACTTATTTATTTATTTACATTTGTTTACCAGGAAATTCTGACTGGATACAGGTCCTTTTTCAGCAGCGGCCTGAGGAGAAAAGCTCCACAGAAAGACATGGTAGATGATAAACAATAACAATCAAGGCATGTATACAGTAGAGGTGATCATGACATGGAGAAATACAGGAGAAAATTAGGTACAATTGGGTAGTAAACTCTAATTACAACATTGGCTGGAGTGGTGAACAAGGGGGGCACAGGTAAACTACCATTAGGTGCTCATTAAGCCATGTTAGGGTTGTTGCAGTAGGGAGTAGTATGGAGGCAAGTGAGGCTGAGGTGAGTTAAGGAAAGAGTAGAAGGGGTAGATGGGGTTGTTTAAGGGGAGTTTGGAATTGTCCACAGGTGGGATGGAGTCACGATATGGTTATTATTGATTGGATTTTGGGGAGGCCATGGTAATTGGGTTGAACTTTCTGTGGAAAGGATAAGCAAAGGGGTTGCTCAGTGGCTAGTGATACTTGGATTGGATGTGGCATCTGGGGGCTGGTAGTTAGAAGAATGTAGGTGATCAGGTTCCCCTTTATGGTTAAGTGAAGGGCTGCACAGAGCATTGTAAGGAGGGGAAGGGGGTTCATTGCGATTTGCATTTCTTACAACTGTGACTGGAGGTGTTGGGTTGGGAGGTATAATTTGGGGGGTTGGTTTGGTGGTTTGGATTGCAGGCGGGATTATTATTTTAACTGTTTAGTCAATGAGTATGTTTTGCTAATGATATGACAGGGTTTTTGGTTGACAGGGACCCAGTTTGGTCTATAGTGGATGGGTACATCAAATGATGTTTGGCTTAGTGGTTAGGTTGTGGGAAATTCTGGCAAGAGTGAGGAGGAATAGCCTGGTCAGGCTGGTGGGTGGAGAAGAGGGACAGGTTCGCCCTCTTCTGTTCCCCCTCTGGTGTGTGGATCTTTATTTCAATAAGTTGGGAAAGGAAAGTGAGCAGTTGGAGGCAATAAGTTGTAAATATAAGTGAGTGGAGGTAAGGACACTGCTTATTTGGTTTGAGGGGTAATTCAGTAAATGGTATATGAAGTGAGTTGTTGGACACTGCTTCATAAGTAAATGGTATATGAAGTGAGTTGTTGGGCACTGCTTCATAAGTAAAGGATTTGGTGGGATGTGTAATTCAATAAATGGTATATGAAGTCAGTTGTTGGATGCTGCTTCATAAGTAAAGGACTTGGTGGGATGTGTAATTCAATAATGGTATATGAAGTGAGTTGTTGGACACTGCTTCATAAGTAAAGGACTTGGTGGGATGTGTAATTCAATAATGGTATATGAAGTGAGTTGTTGGACACTGCTTCATAAGTAAAGGACTTGGTGGGATGTGTAATTCAATAATGGTATATGAAGTGAGTTGTTGGACACTGCTTCATAAGTAAAGGACTTGGTGGGATGTGTAATTCAATAATGGTATATGAAGTGAGTTGTTGGACACTGCTTCATAAGTAAAGGACTTGTGGGATGTGTAATTCAATAATGGTATATGAAGTGAGTTGTTGGATGCTGCTTCATAAGTAAAGGATTTGGTGGGATGTGTAATTCAATAATGGTATATGAAGTGAGTTGGTCACTGCTTCATAAGTAAAGGACTTGGTGGGATGTGTAATTCAATAATGGTATATGAAGTGAGTTGTTGGACACTGCTTCATAAGTAAAGGACTTGGTGGGATGTGTAATTCAATAAATGGTATATGTGGGATGTGTAATTCAATAAATGGTATATGAAGTGAGTTGTTGGATGCTGCTTCATAAGTAAAGGACTTGGTGGGATGTGTAATTCAATAATGGTATATGAAGTGAGTTGTTGGACACTGCTTCATAAGTAAAGGACTTGGTGGGATGTGTAATTCAATAATGGTATATGAAGTGAGTTGTTGGGCACTGCTTCATAAGTAAAGGACTTGGTGGGATGTGTAATTCAATAATGGTATATGAAGTGAGTTGTTGGACACTGCTTCATAAGTAAAGGACTTGGTGGGATGTGTAATTCAATAATGGTATATGAAGTGAGTTGTTGGACACTGTTTCATAAGTAAAGGACTTGGTGGGATGTGTAATTCAATAAATGGTATATGAAGTGAGTTGTTGGATGCTGCTTCATAAGTAAAGGACTTGGTGGGATGTGTAATTCAATAAATGGTATATGAAGTGAGTTGTTGGATGCTGCTTCATAAGTAAAGGACTTGGTGGGATGTGCAATTCAATAAATGGTATATGAAGTCAGTTGTTGGATGCTGCTTCATAACTAAAGTAAGTGAGTAGAGGTATGGACGCTGCTTACTGGGTCAGGATGAGTAAACCCATGCTGTCCTGATTAACATTACAGGGATGTTTATGCTGTGATTAAAATCAGCTGTACTATGTTCAGTTGTAATTAATAATATTGATTATCAAAGTCGTGTTATGGAAGTTTAATAAAGGTCGTCAAATGTCATTCGGTGTGATGTGTTTTACTGAAGGGGACTGGGACAATTGTTTTAGACAAACAAGGCAAGTAAAGCTAGAATGACATACAGAATCTTAGATCATAATATACACATTTTCCAAAACACAGAATATACAATATAATAAAGATGCAAAGAATTTGCTTTCACATACATATACAGACACAAGAAAAAATGAAAATCAGTCTTTGCAGACTATGGGTAGTCCCCATTACCCCTCTTCTCTTATCTTCTACACATTCCTTTAAACTTACCTTTGCTTTTTCTTCCTTATGTCTTCCCTCTCTCTCTACTCCTAATTGTATATAATGCATATACTGAATATTCATTGTGTGTGCTGCATTCTTGTCCATTTACAGTTTCTTCTATACTTTAAATATTGATATTTGCATTTTTAGTTATAGTGCAGAAAGCTTGCTTGCAAAACATTCTTACAGTTCATCAATATGAATGGATCCATTTGAAACTGACAACTTTATTATCTTCTGTCTAATGCAGTTTCCCAGGCTAAGCCTGAAAATGGTCAGTTTGGATCAGTGTTCTACCCTGGTTAACAAATGGAAATACACACACACATATTCTATATCTCTGTCTCTATCTATATCTATTTATATGTATGTCTATCTAAGTAAACTTCTAAGCTGCTGCATTTATTGAAAACAACTACAATAAAGTTGTCTTTTATCTTAATATTTATAACATCTATCAGTCAAAAATAATGGGTTAATGGCCTCTCTTTGGTAAAATTCATTAGTTTTACCTGTTCTGAAATATGTCAAAAAAGTGAAGTATGTTATTTGTGACAACTGTTTAAGCAGCATAAATCAGAAGTCTCCAATTTGCAGTACAAAAACACACTCAAAAAATAAAGGTCTCTTTGCTCATACCCGTCTGTTATAACTCTGTTTCTGCCAGCAAACAATTATAGAACTATCAGTCTATACAATTTCAACTTCAGTGTACAGCAAAAGTCCCAATGACGCTCTTGTGAGAGATTAGTTGTAGTAGATACATATTGTTCATATGTTTGCCTATTTCTGCCAACATGGTGACCATCTGAACCCACCAAGTAGTGGATCATTACTAATAGAGTGACCATTGTGCATGATTCAAACTTTTCTTAAAAAGTAACAATGATAAAAATAATCAAAATATTTAAGAGTAGTAAATGGTGATAAAAGAACAATCATCTTAGTCTAGTATGGTTTCTTATAGACCGAACTAAGGGTGTGACTTCATTTCACTGTTTTTCTATATTAAAGCCAAACTGAACTGTACTGTACAAGTAACCAAAACCTCATATTTCAGACTCCAAAGACTTTATTAATCTATGATGTGTACTAACCATGAAATTGTTGCATATGGCAGGAACTGTTTTGCAGGAAACATGAAACAGAAAGGTGGAACCACTTTTAATATTTATAACTTCACGAATACTATTTAAAAACTGTGTTTTACTTGCATAGACAAAAATGATGCTAGTACTGATAAAGTTCACCTTGAGCAGTAATAAGCACATTTCATTACTGCCCAACTATTTAAAACATATATATTTTTAAATCCGGTTACACAGCCTATTCAGATCATCAGCAACAAAGGAAATAAATCAAAACTGCTCTAATTCAATTAATGTAAAATTAGGGAGAACAATGCAACAATCAGAACAAAATTTCCTGCTACATTAATGAAAATTAATGGGCATTACAACCTTGTGACAATGCTGTCCTTTAGACGCTAACACTAAAAGGCACTGATATAAAAGGCTTTTAGAACAGGGTGATGGTCTTTAGCTGAAGTTATATAAGGACTTTCTTGAAGAACTATGTGGATCATTGAGCTGTGGTGAGTTCCCTTCAAGCAGCACTAAGTTGCATCACTACAAACTGTATCACCCACTTCATTCAAAAATAAAAACTGTAAAAAACAGCAGTTCTGTCACAAAAGAAACTTTTCAGTCAATATGTCCCGATGCAGGATGTTTGTATCTGCAACACAATTCAATGCAATTTGAATAGCAATAAAACTGAGACTTTTAAACATGCTGAAAAATAAATGTGCTGCATAGCATATGGATATTAGAATAAGTGAATTAAAAAAAAACTGCTGCAAACACACAACAACAGAACTATTTGTATTCAGTTACAAACGTAATCAATGACAAATGTAGGATTTTTCAATCTGTTAGAACAACATTGCTGGAAGTGAATGTTTTAAATGGTATGAAATGGATCAGTTTTCCTTAGTTTATCTATAACTGTGATCAGGAATTCTTGTAAAAGAGACATCTCACAATTTTGCAATATTTGCTTTATCCTTCATTTCTCTCACTGCTCCATCATTTCCTTTTCTCTCTATCTGCTTCCTTGTTTCTCAGGGCCACCTCTGTGCCCGGAATGGAAACAGGTAGCGTTCCTCCAAAATGATTTCCACTCATAACAATGACAAGTAGGGGAAGTACCCTGATGCCATAGACAAATTTTCCCTAGTAATATAAATGCCACTTCAGGTCTCCCCTCAAAAGAGGCCACTAGCCTAGAGTAACTAACCTGGTTAACAAAGGATAAAAAATAAATTCAATTAATTTGGAAGTGTCTGATCACTTTCTCTGAGCTTTTTGAAGATTGATTCTTGACATGCATCACCCAAACAAACAGTGCTCACAGAATGGAATTATATAATATCTTAATTGCAAAACTAATCCCAAAGCTATGTTTCATGCAGTGTTTACTTGCACAGTGTGTAGCATTGTCACCTCACAGCAAGAAGTTCTCCACTTCATTTCTGGGCTGGTGTATCTCTTGTGCACAGTCTGCATGTCATTCCTGTGCTGCCAGGGGTTTTCTCTGAGTGTTCCAGTTTCTTTCCAAATTTCAAAGCCATGCGGTAGGCAGATTGGACCCTCTAAACTGGCTATAGGTGTGTGTATGCACATATGTGTGTGATACTGATGAACAACCATGGCAGGGCTAGCCATCCAGAAGTGTGAACATTTAGATGATTGTCATTGTTGAATGATATCCTAACTCCATGTGCAAAAATGGGAAAAATGAACTATGGATAGATGTAGTGAAAATGGTAATGTTCCTCCCAGCAGGGTCTATCTCAGATTGACAGTAGCTTGTTTTTAAGTCAGGCTGATATTTCTATATATATATATATATATATATATATATATATATATATATATGTGTGTGTGTGTGTGTGTGTAATATACAGCTTTACAGTGTGTATACTTTCATATGTAATCTGACTTGCTACAAATGTTTGAAAGACATATATTTGTTTCTTAATTATATTACCTGTCTTACTTATCTTGGAAAGTACAGAATTTTATTTGCAACTCATGTCTGATAAGATATTCTTGATAGTTTAACAGAATATGCCTGTGCTTGTTTAGACTAAACATTTATTTGGAAAGGACATCCATCCTGATTTTTTTATGTCACCGACTTTGATTTCTTACTGTGTAGAAAAATTAATATGTGGAAAAAATAAGAAAGAATTTAATGCATCCGATTAAGATTTTAGGGACATTTCAAATCCTTTATTTCCTCATGGCCTAAATCAACACATAAATATGTTGCCTTATTTATTTGTACATGGAATGACTATTCCTTCTATTTCCATATGTTAATAGTTTTATAATGGTTTTTATAACAACATATTATATTAGTCAACTTCACATTTCAGTCATGTTTTTCTTAGAATGTGTCTTTCCAATGAAAAAATGGCATTATATTGTATATGAAAGAAAATTTCTTGCTGATTCCCTCAAAAAAACAATCTAGAGCATTAAAGAACAAGTTTAGTACTTCAGTTGTATAATTTAAATATCAGCAAGTACATATAACACCATTTCACCATTCTGACTTACACCCCTGTATAGCATCAAGCACAGACTACAACTTTCACTTTTGTACAAATTTCAGTATTTTTCCAGTACCAATAAAATACTTTAGAATTTCACTGTTTATGTGACCGTGTACAATAAGCATTTCTAAGGAAGAATCTGCCACACTCATATGCCCAAACTTAAGATGCCCATTCCTTCCAATGGGTATGAAAAAAATGTCTTAATTTATCAGTAATTGAATTAGTACAGCTCACTCACTAATCTGAAAGCAAATACTATTAATTTTGCTACAATACCCTGAGAAAAATGCTTATGATTACTTCCTGGATTATGCACCGCCATAGTGAAATACCTGATCCTGAAAAAACAGTGGTGTGTCTCCCCACAATAGATAAAATGTTCAGCGGGCATCTGAATGCAATCCAGCAGTTATGTGGACATTGGCTTATGCACAGATCTGAGAGACATACAAATGAGAAACAGAATCACGTGTGTTAGTCAGCTTGCAGTATAGACCAGGCAGGAATGAATGTCGCACAAATTAGCAGCACTATGCACTGTTCATTGACAAAGGGCTCTGCATGCTGATACATTAGGATAACATTGCAAGTACAGTCAAGCAGAATACTGATAGGTTGCACAGCAGGATGACACAGTGCAACCTATGTTACTATAACAACACTAGTGAGATTCAATATATTTATAGGTTGTCTGGCACGTTAGCACTGTGAACTTTATACAATGACAACAGAGTAGTACTTTTGGTGGGTAACACATGCACTGGTGTGCTGCAAAGCAGCCTGTGTGCTCCACATATGTAGAAGACTACAAGTATTTCACAGTGAGTTAATCGAATTAGATGGAGCACAGTACATACGAGCCATTACAGACTACATATTTATAAATGCTCAGGGGTATCCTCTACAGATTACACAGGTTACACCACATTGCAGCCTGTATAGATTGCATATATATAAGTGTTCATGGGGTATGTTTTACAGATTATAGGGGGAACATAATATAACAGATTTTTTCACTTTGCTTATGTATAGCACTGCAACTGCTTGAAAGTCAGTTAATCAAGTTAGGCAGTGCACATAGCTTGTGTGGATTACAGTTTTATAGCACACAAGGTGCTTATTGTAAATTTATCAGATTAGACAGAATGCACAGCCCAGACTCTATATGCTGCATATTGCAAGAGCACACAATGCATTAAAAGAATACAAAATGCTGTTAGGGCACATATCAGGACAGTACTCTGTACTCTACTTGTGAATATTAGACAGGGTATGGGATGTTATATACTAAGCTGAGAGTATGCAACAAGGCAACACTATCCACCTCGTACTAGAATGGCATGTGCATGCAAAAATGTAGGAGCTTTGCTGCACTTCTTTAACAGGCAGGGGATGGTTGTTCACAGCCTGGCCAATAGGCCACCATTCAGGAATGAGACGTGCAATACAAAACTGCACAGAACTGCATATTGCTCATTAACCTTTGCTCTGTACTAGGACTCTGGCATCACTAATACATAGAGAACTACCACATAATGGCCCACAGCAGGCATGTATTGCTGTTAGCACAATCTATGGATACATTACAAGTTGTTTTGTACTCAAGAAATGGATGGAACGACATTCACCTTCAGAGTAGAGCAAAGTAGACATACAGCCATAAGTGCCCACTGAGTTCTGTGCATGGCTGTTCCAACAACGCTGCCACCTTTGTTTGCACTGCTCTTTTTTTGTATATTTTCCTTCATGAAACACAAGACATGATTTATATTCCCAACAGACCTGTCAGTATTTGGGAACAAAATGTTCTCCCTTGTTAAGGATCTTCCATTTCATTGATCTACATACCTTTTAGACTTGATTTTAATATCCTTTTCTGAGATTATAGTTTTTGATACTGCTTTGCCTGATACAGATTGCTTGCAAATGGGAGAAGGCTGTTTTGTTAATAATACTTTTCTGAAATTTCTGAGTCTATATAAATTAGCACTGGTGCATTCTTTATATAGACTTGCATACCAGACTTACCTTGTCCTATTGTACTAACAACAGTATACATACAATTATTAGCACCCCTAATAATCACAATCAGTTTTGTGGAATTTGTTCGCCTTCAACTTCAGCTTGGAATTATGGTCCATGGACTGACTCTGTCTTGCAAGGCCTATGAATCTGTGAAAGCACTAGTGACTTCATAATTCTTCCATACGTTTTTCTATCACAGTCAAGGAGCACTGTTGTCAGCAGTACCTGTCAGTACTTTTTTATTGCCCCCCCTGCAGCTGACTATCAGCTACAATCAGCTCCTCTCCTTGTTTATGGGATGTACTGGACTTTTATTAGCCTCCCTGGGCTCATCTCAACCCCTGTCTAGGTTTAGCTAGGAGCTTGGAGATGTTAGTGCAGCATGATATTGCTGCCTGGAGTGTGCCCTAATCCCTACCCACCCCCAGTAGCCTCTCAAGCTTTGCAGCTGCTGCCTACAGGAGGTACATGTACACTTCAGTGCACACACAATCTCTCAACCAAGCTGTGTACACTTGCAGTACAGAGTTCCCTAGGCTCTTAATGCTGCTACTGCAGTGAGCCTAGGCTTACCCCCTTCTCACAGGATGGGTGGGACAGCATTGGCAGCTGACTCTCATCCTCTTCCATCCAGTCCCTCCCAATACCTATGCAGCTTGTCAAATGTGTCTTCTGGGCACAGTAAGGGCTTTACGCATATGGGCCATGGAGCTTGAGCTGTCATTGGGTTTTCTAAAGTAAAATAGTCCACTAACATCGAAACAGCCAAGGAATGAAATTTAGAGATTAAAAAAAAGGATCATTAAACCGCATGGGGATTGCCATTACATCTAAAAGCACCAAACTAAGCATGTTTAAAGAGAGTACAGTACTCTAAGCAAGCTTATGAGACTGTACACCCCACACCCAACTTCAAACCAGCTAAGATTTCTGAAGTACTACCTACTGTGGTGCATAGCTCTTGGAATGAGCTTAGTACACACTGACAACAGAGTACAGTGCACAAGGATATGAGGATATGACACTTTGTCCGCACAGATTCAAACAACCTGTGATTGATAAATAGTTCTACCCACTGTATTTATCAGTTCTTAGAAGGATTTCAGAAGGCATTAAAGAAAAAACAACACCTGTACTCTGTTGCATTGTTCACTCTTCTAACTAGGAGTTCTGCTGATTATTACAGCTGCCTTAAAATGTACCGAATTATAAAAACTCTGCTGCTGCACGTGACATCAACTAATGTCCCAAGACACTCAGAAAATCTGTCTGTGAGAGAAAGATGACAAGAAGCAAGACATTAACAGTGGCAAATTGTCACCTGCTATTCTGAAGCAGAATGACACAGCCAGTGCAGGCATCTGAGCATGGATATTCTGCTCATTCCTGTTTTCCCTGGATAATTCAGCATTTTACTCCAATGAAAATCCCTAGAAGGAAGACGACTTGAAAAGAAAAAAGAAATGGAAAAGAAAGGAAAGAAAACCACTTCAAAAACCTCACCATGCATGTATGTAAAATTATAAAGAGCATGCAATGCAGCTAACCTTATATTTGTGATGTAAAACTAAGGAAGGTCAAATAACTTCAAAGACAGTCAGGATTAGCAGAAGTATGACAGGTGACTGAACGTCATTTCACCGTGTGTGAAACTGTGACAAATGTTCTACCAAAACATACTGCTCCCATTATAAAAATAGCATTTTACATTGATGGATCCCACATCCTAGAAAATAAAACTTTTTTTAAGTACTGGCAATGTCAAAATTTGTTATATAATTTAGTGGTGCGGGGGGGGGGGGTAGTGTACTGTATTGGGCATTTGGAATCAGCTCCCAGTAGATACTGATTTAAATTTTTTTTTTATTTTAATAAATGTTAGCTTACTGACTCAACAGTAATGATTTCTCACTCAATGAGTCATCTTTGTTCTACAGTCAGATAATTCTAGCAATGCAATTTGATTCTTAATCAGCAGATCCCGCTATAATATAGATTAAAACCTTGGTCACTTCAGGCAGAAACAACCACTGAAATGCACACCTGTATTTTCATTTATGATATACAACTCACCTGGTGACTGTTCGGGGCTTAAGTGCTTTGCTGATAACCAGGGAAGGTGCTGACTGCCTTCTTTGGGACAGAGTCTTCATCTTCTGTTAAAAAAAGAATATGAATAGATTTATCAAATACAGAAAGAGACAACCAGTCACACAAAAAGAGAAAATGAGTACAAACACATTGTTTGATTGACTACAAAATGTGCACTAGTACCTTGTGTGTCTAATCACACAATAGAAGTTCTTTAGACTTTTGCTTTATGGTAGGAAGGAAGGATAAATACTAAGAATGGATCATACGTCCAACATGTAACAAATATAACAGGATTTGGGCAACACGTGCTTGCTAAAGTCATGGTTACTCCTAGGTGGAGACGTTGAAGGGACTTAGCTATACAAGCAGTAAGCAAATCACAAGGAGGAATAAGCAGCTATTGTGTACATGTGCTGCTATATACAAGCATACCATATGCCACCTGTATGAAGAAGGTAATCAAAAATAATTACTGGAATAAGTACTATGAATTTTTCCCAAGTGATATACGAACACTTTATTTTTAGTCAAACTGGCAGTACCAAACTTATCTTCTGGGGGATGCATAGTTGTCTTCACTTAGTTTTGACTTATTGTGAGGCATGAGAGCAGAGTCACCTCATGTTCATATGGGGATCTATAAAGAGAAATGGACAATGTCCCCCAAACTATATCAGTGGGTGGGAGGTTGGCATAATGGTTAAGGTGTTTATCTCTATGAATTTATGTTGAGCCACTTTTGAAACTAATGCATATTTATGGGAAGTTGGCATAATGGTCAAGGTGATTACCTTACTGACAGAAGGTGCAGGGTTTGATTCTCACATGGGGTAACTGGCTAAGCTTAAAATGGCCCACAAAGGCAGTTAGCCTAGTATTAATCTATGAACCTATGCAGAGTAATGAACTAGGACCCCCATATTACAGCAAAAAAGTCATGACCCTGCAGTCAGATGTCATGCAATGTGTTTAGCAAAACCAAAGAAGAAAGGGCACTACAGACTCTCACCATATGTGGACAATGACCCATTCTCCCAAAGTATGAGGCATTATAATTTTCTGAAGGTGACGTTTACCAGAGCCACTCCACTTAGGGAAAGAGAAATTGTCAGCATGGGCATGCATGCTCACAGAAAAAGTGTTACTTTTTGAAAACACCTTAAATATTTGTAAGGCTAAGAGGTGTATATGCAGAGCACTGAGGCTAAGCATTCAGCATCGGTTCCATCATGTGAGCATGCATGCATACTAACTGCTACATATACAAAGGCTCTGAAATCTACACTCACAATAGCCACAGCTGTATATGAAGATGCCATAAACTGAAATTAACCAGAACCTCAGTTCATATGTAACATAACACACAGCACTTAAAATAACCACAGTAAAGAAAGCTGTGTCACCATACCATGGCAGTGGATAGACCAGCCAGTCTCAAAAGCCCAAAAGGCAGACATTATAACCTGAAAACCAAAAAATATGAAAGTGATAGATGATTCCACTGTAAGTAAAACAAAACACATACCTCACTGTTTTTTGCAAGAAGCATAAAGCAGTGTTCTGCATACGATTAAAATTACAAACATCTCAACTAGATCATAAATCATTGAAGCTTGTTATGACATGGTCATTGTTCACGCTCGAATGATCAGTAAAAATGGTCCTTAACATAGGATCATAGAAAGTTACTAGATTATTGGCCCTGAGGGCCTTACAAGCCTAGCCAAGAATTTAGCCCATGTTCCTACAAGTCAGCACCTGATGGCCCTGTCCAGCAGGGGCACAGGTGGAATCCCATGGGTGTATTTCTGCTCTCCATCCAGTTATCCAGGTTGCCCTTAAAAAGGATTAATGAGGTACTCTGCTTGATGTTGGAGAGGGAGTCTATTCCACAAAAGGGGGGTCTCTGGGACAAAAATCTGTCCCGCCAACAAGTCCTATTGATGTCAAAGACCATGTTCAGGTCACGCGTGAGGGTTACTCGAGTGGAGCTTGACTTGCGAATATGCAGCAGTTCCATCAAGGTGGGGTCTGAGATCACTTTGTATGTCAAACAGAGGTCACCTCTGAGGAGTCTGTAGGAGACTGAGTAGAGGGACAGGGCCTATCTGTGTAGGGTAGATATTTGTGGACCTGGATTCTCCTGGTAAGGAACCTCAGTAGTCTCTCCAGCTGCTGCATGTGCTTTGTGAGTTACATGCCAAAAAGGGCATTGTACTCAGTAATGGTTCTTATAAGGAAAGGATACATGGATGTTATGACCACATTGTCACTGGATGAGATACCTTTACTAATGAGATGGGCCATGTAGAAAGCTTTCCATACAAAGGAGGAAATATGGTGGTCAAAAGTCAGTTTGCGATCAGCCTGGGTGTCCAAGTCCCTCACAACTGATCGCATGCTTAGGAACTTATTATTAGTGTGATAATTTGTGGGGACATCGCTCTCCCCAAAGGGAATGATGATGCATTTTTTGGCATTCAGTCATTTGTTTGGGTGAGACCCTTTTGTAGGATGCCCACATAGCTAGAGGAATTGATGACAGCACCCATCTTGCAGTCATCTGAAAACCTGGTCAGCAATAGCCCACTGGTTTTGTCCTGCACCTCAGAAAAGTATATCCTATACAACAGAGGCTCTAATACAGATCCTTGGGGTACACCGCTCATTACGGGTCTACTGCTTGAGGTGGCTTTCCCTATTTTGACAAGGTGGGTTCTATCAGTGAGCCAGTTTGCGACCCTTCTCTTGTTAACATATGGATGGTTGCCTAGTTGAGAGAGTTTATCTATTATACCTGAGTGGAGAATAGTATCGAAGGCTTTGGCCAGGTGAAGGTAGGAGGTGTGCATCATCCTCCCCTCGTCCATGGCTTTGGTGACTGTTTCAAAGAAGTCAACCAAATTTAACAGGCATGCCCTCCCTTTAACAAAACCAAACTGTGTCGGATCGAGTGTTTGGTGGTTCAAATCTCCTTTTTAATGAGGTCCATGATAATCCGCTCCATGGCCTTGCACATCAGGCTAGTTAGGCTGATGGGTCTATAATTTCCTGGATCTATGGCTGCACCACCTTTGTGCAGAGGGATGACAGTATCTGTCCTCCACTCGGCTGGGATGAAGCCGGTACTCAAGCTTTGGTTGAATAGAGTGCCTAATGGTGCTGCAAGTTTCTGCCTGAGTTCATGTTGGATGTGGCCTGGGATGTTATCGGGTCCCATGGAGCCTGTATTTTTTGCCTTTGAGAGGGCAGTGATAAATTGCTCCCTAGAGATAAGGGGAGGGGGCAGGTACTGGGGATGTCCTGATTTACTGATGGGGGGACAGAAGGGTGAAGCTTTCACTGAACCTGTCTGCCAATAGGTTGGCTATATCTACAGCGTTTGTGTATGTGGTGTCCTTGACCACCAGTTCTGAGCAGATCTGGGTGCTTCTTTTGAGATTGCAGACATATGTGAAGAAGGCCTTATGACTGTCTTTAGTAGATGTTGCCAGTTTGGACTTGAAGTTTGCTTTGGAGGATTTCACTAGTGCTCTTATTTACTTGTTCAGGCTATGCAGAGATTGCTTCCAATTAGGCAGCAGCTCCTTCTTGGTCCTGTACAGCATTTTTTTCCTTTTATTATAGAGGTTATTTAATGCAGATATCCACCAGACAGGTTTACTCTTCCTTGAGGAGTAGGAGGATTTCATCATGTCGGGTATTCCTGATTCCATGCAGCTATAAAAATGCTCATATAGTACTTTGGTGTAGGTTTGGACATATGTACCAGTTCCTATGGAGGGGTAGGGGCCTGTAAAGCTGTTTAGACCTTCCCTCAGGAGGTTGTAATCAGCTTTGGAGAAGTTTTTTTTTTGTTTGACCCTAGTTGGGGGGGGGGGGGGGGTCAGGGGAGATGGTGACTTCAAAAGTGACCTCTGTGATCGGATCTTACCAGGGATGATGATACTGTAGGGATGCTGCAGTGGTTACTCATGTTGGTTAATAACAAGTCCCAAATATTTTCACCTCTTGTGGGGGTGTCGAACAAATGGTCCAAGGCATCTGCATTGATGAAATCAAGGAATCTCTGGGCATTTGTGTTTTGGCATGAGGTATTTGTTCCAATCTAAGGTTGGATAGTTTTATTTTTTATTTTATTTATTTATTTTACATTTGTTAACCGGGCTAGTCCAACTGGATACATGTCCATTTTCAGTGGAGGCCCGAGGAGAAAAGCTCCGCTAACTACTACTTAACAAGTTAAAAAATATACAGAATTATGCAATAAAAAGAAAACATTTGCTTTAAATTTCTTCCAGAATGTATAGACACAAGAGTACAATATGAGACTTAGCAGGTGAGTAAGATTAGATATTTTACTTAGTTACAGTATTACTACATTATCGGTGAGAAGCAAAATTAGATTTATGTCTTTTAATAGAGAGAGAGATAGGAATAATTAAGAAGTGGAAGGTGTGGTATACTAGAGTTAGGAGGAGAAGGAGAGGGAGGTCAGAAGAAAGGAAGGAGGGAAAAGAAAGAAGTTAGCCAGGGTTATGGCAGGAGCATAGCCAGTGGTTGGTTAGGAAGATTTTGAGTTTGTTTTTAAATAGTGGAATTGAGGTCAGGGATGTGAGGTCTGGTGGTAGTTGATTCCAAATTTTGCCAACTGAGTTGGAAAATGTGGAGTCACCTGCTATGTTATTTGATAGGGAAGTTTGAATCAGTATTTTGTTAGAGGAGCGAAGGTTCTTCAAATTGGTATAGGGTTTTATAAGGGTGGAGAGCATTGGTGTGTTCTCTAGGTGATGAAGGGCTTTGTGGGCAATTGTAAGTTGATAGTATTGTATTAGGTGGGGTAGTTCCAGCCAACCTAGTTTTGTGAGATTCAAGCAATGGTGAGTCCTATATGGAGAGGCTGTAGCAAATCTGGCAATGTTGTTGTATGATGTGGCTAGTTTATTGAGATTAAACTTAGAAAGATTAGTGTATATGGGGGAAGCATATAATAGGGTAGAGATTAAGTGGGTTCTGGCTATATTAGATCTGGCTTCAGGAGTTAAGCAAGATTTGATTCTGTAGAGAGAACCTAGTTTTCTGTTAGTTGTTTTATTGTTGAGTTAATATGAAAGTCAAATTTTAGTTGGTTGTCAATAGTAATACCCAAGAGTTTGGTTGTTTGGTCTGGAGTGATGAGTGTGCCATTATTGGATGTGAGTCACGAAATCCATTGAGGGAGACAGGTGTGTGGGTGGAAAGATGAGAAGTTTGGTTTTCTTGGGGTTGAGGAGGAGACAATGATTAGCGAACCATTGCTCTATGGTGGTGAAGGTTTTTTGTGTGAGGGAGTGAAGTTCAGTCTGAGTTGAGGCAGAGCAAATGATGGTAGTGTCATCTGCATATTGAATACAGGTAGATAGGGGTGTGGATAGATGAAGGTCATTTATAAAAATGGAAAACAGAAGAGGACCTAAGATGGAGCCCTGAGGGACTCCTATAGAGGTGGGGAGAAGATCAGAGATATGATTGTCCCAGAGAACTGCCTGTTTGCGATTTTCGAGATAGGATGTGAACCAGCTTAATGCAAGATTGTCCAGAGAGAGGGATTTTAAACGATGTAAGAGGAGTTGGTGATTAACCATGTCAAAGGCTTTTGACAGGTCAACAAAGAATGCTGAAGAGGGAGTATTATTGTTGCGATTTTTGTTTATACAGTCTATGAAGGATAGTAAGGCTGTGGTAGTACTGTGGCATGTTCGAAAGCCATGTTGGCAGTTAGCTAGGAGATTGAAGTTTAGTAGGTGGTTAAGTAACTGCTTGTGGATGCATTTCTCCATTATTTTTGCAAGAGGGGATAGTAAAGCTATGGGGTGGAAGTTAGAATACTCTGTAGAGTCACCTCCTTTGAAAACAGGGATAATATATGAGATTTTCCATACTGAGGGGATAGTACTTTCCTTTAAGGTCCTATTAATCAATACAGAGATGGGGTAGGCTATTGCTTTTGCACTTAGTTGGAGGTATTCTGCTGGTAGTTTGTCAGCTGAAGGGGTTGTTGGTTTAAGTTTTTGAAGTAAGGACAATATATAGGAGGTGGGTATGGGTTTAAGATGAAATGGCGGGGTGGAGCTAGGGGTTAATATTTTGGAGGTATCAGGGTTTTGTTGGTTAGCTAGTTTTAGTATAGCTGAAGTAAAGAAGGTATTAAAGGCATTAGCTGTTTGTAAAGGCGAGTCAGGGTTAGAGCCTAGTGGATTAGGTGTGACAGCTTTGGCAGGGGATAGCAGTGTGTTAATAGTAGTCCAAAATTTATGTGGTTGGTGAAGGGAAGATTGTTGTAGTTGAGTATAGAAGTTTCTTTTATCTTTTAGGATGGCTTGTTTTGTCATATTTCTTTTTTGTTTAAAAGTGAGATGATCAGTTATGTTTTTAGTGGTTCGCCATTTAGTCCAGGCTTTGTTTCTATAAAGTATTAGTTGTCTAGTTGTGTTTGTGAGACATTTGGCTGTCTTAGCTTTCATTCAGATAGAGCATGGGCATGGTGTTCAAGGATGTTGAGAAAAGTATTATTGAAATGGTTAACAGCATCATCTATAGGAGAGTTTTAAGAGGTGACCAGTTAACTTGCATAAGTTCATTCTGAAACAGATTGGGGTCAAAATGTTTTTACTACGGAGAATCGAACTTGGGTTGGGATAGAAAAACTAGTTTTATGCCTGATAATATAGGTTAGAGAGTGATCGCTGAGGTCATCTGGGAGGGTTCCTGTTGTATATTTTTCCTGGGGACTATTTAAGATCCAGTCAAGTATGGTTTCTTTATTATTACATTTGTTTGTTCTTGTTGGGGAGGTTATGTTTTGTGTGAAGCCATGGAGGTTAATAAGGTTAGATGGATTAGCATGATTACATAAGTTCCAGTCAATATTAAAGTCTCCTAGGAGTATAGTTTCCTGTAGGAGGTTAAGTGAAAGCCAGTTTAGTAGGTCTTCTAATATGGTAAGATTTTTGCCAGGGGGAATATAGGTACAGATAATATTAATAGTTTTGTGAGGGTTGAGTTGAAGTTTTGAAATAATAATTTCAACATTAGTGTCAGTTGGGAGGGTATGATTTGTTTTACTTATTTGCAATCCAGGTTTATAAAATATAGCTACGCCGCCACCTTTTTTGTTTAAGCGGTCTTGTCTGAGGATATTGTAGCCAGGGGGGACTATTTCATTATCTTTTATTGAAGGTTTGAGCCATGTTTCAGTTAGACAGAGAATGTCAAACTGTTGGACATCTAGAAGAGCATGGATTAGTGGAACTTTATTACAAATGCTACGTTTAGATGGGCAACAGAGAGTGATTTTGGGGGTTTAGTTGATACTGTTGGCTTTGTATTAACTGGTTGTGAGTTAGTTGGTAGTGAGGATGGGACAGGGCCGGGGTTGGGGTGTATGTCTCCATCTATCAATGAGCAAATTAATATAAGGTTATAAAATTGAGGGGGTTTGCAGTAGTAAATATCATGTTTTTTATGGTTATGAATAAAGTATTTAGTGTGTGAGAGAGACGGTGATATTTAGGTTGGAGATATGAGGTTTTGTAGATGGCACTGAGATAGTTTATGGATGTAGTAGGGGGAGTAGATAATGTATGTTTACGTGGGATGGTAAAAGTTGAGGGTAAGGGATGTTCATAGGAGGTTGAGAGATAGGTAGAGGTGAGAGTAGTTAAAAGAGTTAGTAGTAGTAGAGGGTAGTAATGGTTAGGCATGTTAATTAGAATTGGAGTGAGTGGCTTGAGAAGATATGGTCTAGAGAGTAAAGAGGAAGGGAGAGGGAGGAGAGTATTATAGATTGGGTAGGGACAGGATCTAGAGGGGGGAGGAGAGTATTATGGATAGAGTGGGGACAGGAAGTGGTTGTGATTGGTTCTGCAGAAGGGAGGGTGTCTATGTGGGGATAAATGTAGAGGTTGCAGGGCGGGTGGAATTTGGGGGCAGGAGGTGAGCAAAGTGAGCCCGAAGGGCTGAAGACACAACAGAGTTGTAGATGTACAGAAGACAATCAGTAAGGTGGAGAAACAAGCAGGTATGTTTGTAGCAGGTATTGTGAATGTAATAAATGTAAGGTGTGGTGCAGTGCAGGTTTGTAGCAGAAAAGTAAAATAGAAGAGAGATATGGCAGGGGCCAGAGAGAAAGAAAGAGCAGTTAAGAGCTAGGAGATCCAGGTACAAGACAAAGGTACTGAAGAGTAAAGGAGTAAGTAAATAGGCAGTAAACCAAGTCATAGAAGGATGCCACCTAGTGGCCGGCAGGTATAAATTAGGGTTATGCAAGTAAGAAAGGGGTAAATGGGGAAAAATAGTAAGGGAAAAGAAGTGTTAGGGGAAAAAGAGAGGATGTTTACACTGGTGACTATGGGGGTATAATAGATAAGGGTCTGGAGAAGTATAGAGTTAAGAACTAGGGCTGTTGGCTGCTGGCAGTCCTGGGCAGGTAGCTAGAGTAAGATACTCAGGTCAGAAGATTTGTATTTAAACATGCATAAGTAACATACATTTACTGTCTCCTTTGTATGAAACCACCAAGATAACAGGGTTGGGGCTTAGTTGAGACAAATGCTGGTCTTCCAAGAGGGCAGAGTCACTTGTGTAGGTGATTGCAGGGTCCAGTTAGTCAACTAGTAGAAATAGCAGGGAGAGAGAGGAAGATAGAAGGCAAAATTGGAGAAAAATATTAGAGAGCAAATATAAATTTCTAGCAGCTTTATAACAACCAGGTGAGCATTAAACATGTTTGTACTTATAGTAACATTCTCATCTAGAAAAGCAGATACTAAATATACTTATTGAATTATAAGAACACCAGTGTGAAAGGTTATTGCAGTCAAAATGCCATTTAAAGGATATGATAGTTAGTAACAAATAATACACTACTGTAGAATTAAGACCATAGTAATTAGCTTGCACTAGAAAAAGAGATACTAAGTAAATTCTAAATTATAACAACTACAGTAAGACAGGATAGTGCTATCAAATCAACATTGATAAAATAAGATAGTCAATAATATATAATACGCTACTACAGAAATACAGACTAAAACAATAGGTTTCAATGGGTGGACAGATAGTGAGGGGTTGCTTAAGTGGAAGCATTCCACAGTCAAAGTTATTTACATGCCAGTGGAAGCAGTCACTTGAAATAAACTTGGCTTATATTAAGAAGTAGCAAACGTTTCATAGTTACAGGTTAGAAAAAGCGACTATGTCTTCATAACTCTCGGAGCAAAATAGTTTAAATTTAACAACAATTACTATGTGTCGCACCACACTTGTATCGAGTTAAAGTCGCTCAGGATCAGGGTAATGGGTTGAATCTTGATAGATTTGAAGAGGTCCAGATAGGTGGAGTGGGGCATCTTGAGTCAAAGTTGGAGGCCTATAGCTAGCTATGATTTGAATATGGGTCCTGTCAATTGTTAACTGCACCTGGAGTGCTTCCTGTGTGTCATACTGTTTGCAACTCCATGTCCTTTTGCTTTGCTGATCACAGTTTGGGGTCTGTATGTGTGATAGGATGAGTAACCTGGTATGGCTGGGGTGCTCTCCACAGCTTTGAACCAGGTTTCTGTGACTGTACAACTGTCAGCATCTTCCAGGGTTAAGAATGCTAGCAATGAGTACGGTTTAATGTTTAGACTCCTAGAGTTTAGCAGAATGGCCTTTAATTTACATTTTGATGAAATTTTCATGTTGGTATTTTTCACCTCATGGCATTACCTAAAAAAGGCACTATCGGGGAGGCAAGAGCCTTTGCCAGGAGCCTGAAGCCCATGGGAGGCATATGCAGGCCATCTCTGGCAAAACATCAGTCATGTCATCCCAAACTGTCAGGTACTAGATTCCCTTGGAATGACACCAGAAACTAAGCCAATTGTTAAAGTCAATCATTTTCTGTTTGTATTGAGGCATCATTCTGGGTAATGATAGTATGCTGGTTATGGCTAGGAACATACCTGCCTGGGACACATATTCAGCGAACTTGATCATGTCTGTCTTCATATAGTCCAGGGAGGTACATCTCAAGTCATTCACGCCAACATGGACTACGACAGAGTCATAACAGTACCTGTTGAGAGACTTGAATGCATGGGTATGGTCCTCCCTTATTAGTATAGAGTGCTGCAGGATATTCTAGGATAACCAAAGGGAGGATGAACAGCAAAGCCCTCTGTAGAAAGCACTCCTTTATTGAATAAAACCACAGCAGTTAAGTGCTTTCATCCCTCTCATAGGGACTTCTTCAGAACAATACCATCGAGATTTCCCAGCATTCATATACATCATCCATTACAGACAGCCTTATTACAGTCCTGTTATACAGTTTCTGAAGGAGTTGTAGAGTTCTTTCCTCTACAACTGAAAAATGCTCTGCAGCTAATATTGCATAGACTGGGAGAAGCTTAACTGAGGCTGTTTCCCCTCTGTACCACACTGAATCAGTTCCTTCAACAGGTTTCTTGTCCTGCACTACTGATGCCAATTTCTCCTGTTCTGATATGAAACATCAGCTCCAGGAATTTGGCATCAGTAGCATTTTTCAGTTGTAGAGGAGAGAACTGTGCAACTGCTTCAGAAACCGTATAACAGGGCTGTAATAAGGCTGTCTGTAATGGATGATGTATATGATGTATATGAATACTAGGAAATCTCGATGGTATTGTTCTGAAGCAGTCCGTATGACAGGGATGAAAGCGCTTAACTACTGTGGTTTTATTCAATAAAGGAGTGTTTTCTACAGAGAACTTTGCTGTTCTTCCTCCCTTTGGTTACCTGGTTTGGGGATATTTTCAGTTGATATTCTAGGATATTCATATAGCTCAGCAACAAATATGGAAAAAACACATCTGTTTAGCAAAATTCTTCCATTATCTAATGTTGTTGTTGTGTCTTTCGGCTTTTCCCATTTAGGGGTCGCCACAGCAGAACTCTGGCCCGCTAATGATTGGTAGTTGATTTTTACGTGCCGAGTTACCAGCCCTGATGCACAACCTTCAACGAAGGTACGCCCATTCATGCATGTCTCCACGCAGAAGACGCTCTAGCTGAGTGACCATTAAATATAATGACAAACATTTGGCCTTCAATCTATGGATAAACACACAATTTAATTATTAGGGTGTTCAGTGTATGTTGGTCTGGAGTGAGATGTGGGTCCCGCAAGATTAAATCATCAATCTCCTTGGGGATTATAAGTACTAATCATCAGATTTTCAAATTTTATTATGTCAGTGTAGCTCCGAAATTGTCACCTTAAGAATCATACATAGAAAAAAAATAATAAGGAACAACGGCTCTATATATCTATATATATATATATATATATATATATATATATATATATATATATATATATATATATATATATATATATATATATATATGCATATCTAACCCAGCCACTGGGGATGCACAAGCCAGTGCATTTCTTTGTGCCAGTCCCAAGCCCGGATAAATGGGAAGGGTTGCGTCAGGAAGGGCATCCGGCGTAAAACTTCTCCAAATAATTTCATGCAGACACCAGTAAATATTTCCATACCGGATCAGTCGAGGCCCGGGTTAACAATGACCGCCACAAGTACTGTTAGCCAACAGGGTGCTGGCGGAAATTGGGCTACTGTTGGCCAAAGGAGGAGAAGAGGCAGAAGGCATGGCCAAAGGCATGAAGAGAGGAGAAAGGCTTGGACTGTGGTAGTGAGGGTCGGAACTTTGAATGTTGGCAGTATGACTGGTATAGGGAGAGAGCTAGCTGATATGATGGACAGAAGGAAGGTTGGTATATTGTGTGTGCAAGAGACCAGATGGAAGGGGAGTAAGGCTAGGTGTATCGGAGGTTGGTTCAAATTGTTTTATCATTGTGTGGATGGGAGGAGAAATGGCGTAGGAGTTATTCTGAAGGAACAGTATGCTAAGAGTGTTTTGGAGGTGAAAAGAGTGTCAGATAGAGTGATGTTTATGAAGCTGGAAATTGATGGTGTAATGATGAATGTTGTTAGTGCATATGCTCCACAAGTTGGGTGTGCAATGGATGAGAAAGAAAATTTTTGGAGTGAATTGGATGAAGTGGTGATGACTGTACCCAAGGGTGAGAGAGTGGTGACTGGAGCAGATTTCAATGGGCATGTTGGTGAAGGGAACAGAGGGGATGAGGAAGTGATGGGTAGGTATGGTGTTAAACAAAGGAATGCAGAAGGTCAGATGGTAGTGGATTTTGCGAAAAGGATGGGCATGGCTGTGGTGAATACGTATTTTAATAAGAGGGAGGAGCATAGGGTGACATACAAGAGTGGAGGAAGATGCACACAGGTGGATTATATCTTATGTAGGAGGGCCAGTTAGAAGGAGATTGGAGACTGTAAAGTGGTGACCAGAGAAAGTGTAGTTAGGGAGCATAGGATGGTGGTTTGTAGGATGATGTTGGTGAGCAAGAAGAGTAGGAGGAGTGTGAGGGCAGCACCAGGGATCAAATGGTGGAAATTGAAAAAGGGTAATTGTGAGGTGGAGCTCAGGAATGAGTTAAGACAGGCACTGGGTGGCAGTGAAGAGTTACCAAATAGCTGGGTAAGTACAGCAGAGCTAGCAAGGGAGATGGCTAGAAAGGTGCTTGGTATCACATCTGGACAGAGGAAGGATGACAAGGGTACATGGTGGTGGAATGAGGAAGTACAGGAGAGTATACAGACAAACAGGTTGGCAAAGAAGAAGTGGGACTGTCAGAGAGATGAAGAAAGTAGCCAGGAGTATAAGGAGATGAGGTGCATGGCAAAGAGAGAGGTGGTGAAGGCTAAGGATAAGGCATATGAAGAATTGTATGAAAGGTTGGACACTAAGGAGGGAGAAAAGGACCTGTACCAATTGGCTAGACAGAGGGACTGAGCTAGGAAAGATGTGCAGCAGGTAAGGGTGATAAAGGATAATGAGGGAAACGTACTCACGAGCGAGGAGAGTGTGTTGAGCAGATGGAAAGAGTACTTTGAGGGGCTGATGAATGAAGAGAATGAGAGAAAAGGTTGGATGATGTAGGGATAGTGAATCATGAAGTGCAATGGATTAGCAAGGAGGAAGTAAGGACAGCTATGAAGAGAATGAAGAATGGAAAGGCTGTTGGCCCAGATGACATACCTGTGGAAGCATGGAGGTGTTTAGGTGAAATGGCAGTGGAGTTTTTAACCAGATTGTTTAATGAAATCTTGGAAAGTGAGAGGATGCCTGAGGAATGGAGAAAAAGTGCTTTGGTACCAATTTTTAAGAATAAGGGTGATGTGCAGAGCTGTAGTAACTACAGAGGGATTAAATTGATCAGTCACAGCATGAAGTTATGGGAAAGAGTAGTGGGCAATAGGTTAGGAAGGGACATGGTGATTAGTGATCAGCAGTATGGTTTCATGCCGGGAAAGAGCACTAAGATGTGATGTTTGCTCTGAGAGTGTTGATGGAGAAGTACAGAGAATGTCAGAAGGAGTTGCATTGTGTTTTTGTAGACTTAGAGAAAGCATGTGACAGGGGGCCTAGAGAGGAGTTGTGATATTGTATGAGGACGTCAGGAGTGTCAGAGAAGTATGTAAGAGTGGTACAGGATATGTACAAGGGTAGTGTGACAGTGGTGAGGTCTGCAGTGGGAGTGATAAATGCGTTTAAAGTGGAGGTGGGATTACATCAATGATCAGCTCTGAGCCCTTTCTTATTTGCAATGGTGATGGACAGGTTGACAGACGAGCTCAGACAGGAGTCCCCGTGGACTGTGATGTTTGCAGATGACATTATATTCTGTAGTGAGAGTAGGGAACAGGTGGAGGAGACCCTAGAGAGATGGAGATATGCTCTAGAGAGAAGAAGAATGAAGGTCAGTAGGATTAAGACAGAATATATGTGTGTGAATGAGTGGGAGGATAGAGGAATGGTGAGGATGCAAGGAGTAGAGGTGGTGAAGGTGAATGAGTTTAAATACTTGGGGTCAATAGTTCAGAGTAACGGTGAGTGTGGAAGAGAGGTGAAGAAGAGAGTACAGGCAGGATGGAGTGGGTGGGAAGAGTGTCAGGAGTGATTTGTGACAGACGAGTACCTCTAAGAGTGAAAGGGAAGGTCTACAAGTGGATAGTGAGACCAGCTATGTTATATGGGTTGTAGACAGTGGCACTGACAAAAAGGCAGGAGTTTGAGCTGGATGTGGCAGAGTTAAAGATGTTAAGATTTACACTGGGTGTGACGAGGGTGGACAGGATTAGGAATAAGTACATTAGAGGGTCAGCCCAGGTTGGAAGGTTTGGAGACAAAGCCAGAGAGGCAAGATTACGATGGTTTGGACATGTGCTGAGGAGGGATGCTGAGTATATTGGGAAAAATATGCTAAGGATGAGGCTACCAGGTAACAGGAAAAGAGGAAGGCCTAAGATAAGGTTTATGGATGTGGTGAGAGAGGACATGCAGGTGGTTGGTGTGACAGAGCAAGATGCAGAGGACAGGAAGAAATGGAAACAGGTGATCCGCTGTGGCGACCCCTAATGGGAACAGCCGAAAGAGGATGATGATATGTATATGTATATCTATATATGTACATATATATATATATATATATATAGATATAGATAGATATAGATATGTATATATATATATATATATACACACACACACACACACACACGCACACACACGCACACATATATATATATACATATATATATATATATATATATATATATATATATATGTACACACACACACATATATATATATACATATATATATATATATATATATATATATATATATATATATACATATATATATATTCAGTACTATTCACTTAAAATGTTGATATCAATTGCCTTAGCATATATTTTCTGAAGAATAAGAATTTTTATCTGTAATGGTTGGCACTATTTGCTTAGAGCAGTCATTATACCTCTGTGATAAAAATCAGAAATTTTAAGAGGGACTGAGAACATTTTTGAACTATAATCAGTGATAGCCCTGAAAATCAGGGACACAAAGACATCTGCATTCCATTAAATTTCAGTAGGCAATTATTTTCTTTAAAACACCAGACATTTTCAAGATCTCTGTAAATAGCTGAACTGATGCCTTTGCCACAGATAATCATAACAGGTTCAGATTGTCTAAAGTGCATGGAGGAAGGAAGGAAGGAAGTGATTTGTCCATATATGGCACGATATACAAACAGATGAAAGATGTAAACAAAAAGGTTATTCTCTTAATGCACGTGGACTGTTTCCTTCTCTCTTGCCCTGATTTGCTTTGTCTTTTAACACCGAAATACCTGTAAGATGCAATTTCTTGATCAGCACCTTGGCTAAAATGTATCATATTAGTACCAAATCAAATAAAGGAAAAAAATCACAAGAATATACTACAAATGCACCCTCTTTTTAATCCACACATATCCCAGCTTCCTTTTAAACTAAATTGAAACTGTTCACTTATTTATTTAAAACTACGGAGTTAACATACATGCTATGAGCAGAAAAAACAAAACCTGGCAGCACAATCATGCTTGCTAGCAGTGGTCAGATAGCTATAATTTCTTCCTTGTAGGAGACAGTGTTCTCAAATATAACTGAGGCTCTCAAGGAGATACCACAGGCACCTTCCCATCAATATGGATGGTCCTCAAGAGTCAGTGCAGGGAAGAAATTCGGAGCAGGAATTCAGTTAACATGTTAGTTGAGGAAAGGAATTGACAACTGTGGAATTTGCTGGGCTTTGTTTTTTGAGTGACTGACTGGATGTACAAAGCCACTTTTTTCCAGCTTTGCAATCACCCATCACTTGTGACATGGGATCATTCCGCTGCAAGTACATTACCACTAGAAAACTTGGTGATGGTGAGTGGCAGCACTAATAGGGCCCCACAGCTTGCACAGGTCCCCAGGCAAGTTCCCAGAGAGACTTATGTTAGATTTGACTACATAGAAGATAATGCATGGAGTATACTGTATCCTAATTTAGCTAATTCTCTGAATGACATTGTGAGAAATAAATTATCAAAACATTCCAAGTTACCCATAAGGAAAGCTGTAGAAACTGTACAACAACAAAAATATTGCTTCTTTAACATTAGCAGCTCTGATAGGGAGGTTTATACCACACAATATGACATGAGACTATTTTGATAGGTAAAACATTCTGAGCAAATTTTACCTTCCCACAAACAGATAATAGAAACCCATTTAAAGCCTTTATGAAAGCATTTGCATCTAACATTTTTCAGTGTCACATTTTACTTTAATCCACTTATGAGACTTTTTCCCAAACTGTGTTACTTCTTTATTGGTGAAAACAAAAATAAAATCATTGTTTTCTGATAAATGAAAACAAGCTATAATACATTATAAAACACTGTCAGTCTGTAGAAATATTAAGCATCCTTGCTTATAACATCTTGCCTCTATACTGATGACCTAAATTTGTAGTTATCCAAATGGCATGGCTGAGGAAGAGTTAGATGATTTCTGAAACTGGAGCTGCTTTAAACTTTTATGGGGCAAATAATTTTACAACAGACTATGACACGTACTCAGCTCACAACTGATGGTAGGGATTCGTCTCTGGCCGGAGAGCACAGTCCATGTGCCCAAACTATGAACCCGCACTGTAGTAAGACATAAATGTCATATAACCTGCTGCAGTGTATTGTCAATATATATTGATTCTTTTAAGAATAAATGCTTACCTTTGTTAAAATAACACCATCGTACAACTAATACTCTTGTTTTCTCTTACAGCTGTATGTAACTATGTGACTAGTGGGGATAGCTTTGACATATACTGAGCATGCGCATAGCTGTGAATGTATGAGTGCATCCTCAGTAAATTCTGCAAGAACAAGTGGTGCCACTACAGACTGGAAGGAGCTAGGACAGCAGTCAGCATTTTTACTGAGCATGTGCATAGCTGCAAATGTATGAGTGCATCCTCAGTAAATTCTGCATGAACAGGTGATGCCACTACAGATTAGAAGGAGCTAGGACAGCAGTCAGCATTTTTACTGAGCATGTGCATAGCTGTGGATGTATGAGTGCATCTTCAGTAAATTCTATAAAAACAGGTGGTGCCTACTATGGACTGAAAGGATCTAGGGCAGCGGACAACATTTTTACTGAGCATGTGCATAGCTGTGAATGTATGAGTGCATCTTCAGTAAATTCTGCAAGAACAAGTGGTGCCACTACAGGCTGGAAGGAGCTAGGACAGCAGTCAGCATTTTTACTGAGCATGCGCATAGCTGTGAGTGTATGAGTGCATCCTCAATAAATTCTGCAAGAACAAGTGGTGCCACTACAGACTGGAAGGAGCTAGGACAGCAGTCAGCATTTTTACTGAGCATGTGCATAGCTGCAAATGTATGAGTGCATCTTCAGTAAATTCTGCAAGAACAAGTGGTGCCACTACAGGCTGGAAGGAGCTAGGACAGCAGTCAGCATTTTTACTGAGCATGCGCATAGCTGTGAGTGTATGAGTGCATCCTCAATAAATTCTGCAAGAACAAGTGGTGCCACTACAGACTGGAAGGAGCTAGGACAGCAGTCAGCATTTTTACTGAGCATGTGCATAGCTGCGAATGTATGAGTGCATCCTCAGTAAATTCTGCATGAACAGGTGATGCCACTACAGATTAGAAGGAGCTAGGACAGCAGTCAGCATTTTTGTTGAGCATGTGCATAGCTGTGGATGTATGAGTGCATATTCAGTAAATAAAAACAGGTGGTGCCTACTATGGACTGAAAGAATCTGGGGCAACAGACAACATTTTTACTGAGCATGTGCATAGCTGTGAATGTATGAGTCCATCTTCAGTAAATTCTGCAAGAACACTTGGTGCCACTACAGACTGGAAGGAACTAGGACAGCAGTTAACATTTTTTGAATTCATAGTATGGGTGCATTTTAATATTCAAGTCACTGCATGTATGCACATAACCAGTAATTAACTTTCAAAAAGGCATTGATTGTTCAAATGTGTTTTGTCACTTTATGATAATAAAATGAATGGCAGTGGTTTCATTTTCATTTTTGGGAGCTGATCTGATCTGTTTCAATGCAGGTAGATTTGTGCAGCTAATAAATCTACTGGTGGGATATAAACATTGCACTTCAATGAGAGTAAAATGTCCTTATTTGATTCCTTAATATGCAAATAAAGCAGTATATTCTGTTGTTCCTACATATTACATTTCTGGTGGACTGGTACTTTGCAGAAGCAGAAGTACAGATTTAATATGTTACAGTTTGTGCAGCCTTCCATTTTACACTGACATAAAACTTAAATTTTGTGCAGTGAGAAAGGAAAAAAAGTAAGAGAAATGCTTCATTTGCTTTGCTTCCTAAAAAGAATATACAAATGATTCTCATTTTTTGATTGTGCAGCATTTACACCTCCAAATTTTGGCAAAGCCTTAATGCTTAGTAACACGTCTTGATGCATGCATAATATTTTGCTTGTGAAGCAATTAGAACTAAAATTTAACACTAAAACTACATTATATTTATTACGTGGGTAAGCTAACTGTATAACAAGTGTCCTTTATGAGAGACCTTTGAAAAATGTCTGGTTAAGTGACTTGCTGAGAAGCACGCAGTAAGCAAAAGTGTCAAACTCAGAACTGCTGCAAGTTCTAGATCTAACAGCATACAGTCTTAAACCTCTGGACTGTAAACAGGACCGTAGGTCTAATAACCAACAAATGTGTAATAGTCACCAGTGAATGTTTATTAAAAGAAATCTGCTGAGTACGCTTACACTTCTGCATGCACATCTGTCACACAAATCCTTTAAAATCATATGTTTCCTAACTATACATATAAAGAACAGGCTTACATGTTTTCAGAGAGGGTAGGAATATGCAGGAAGTTCAAAGGAGGAGCATAGGCTACAGTGCCTTTCACTGACCTATATACCTATAAGTAGCTTGACGTCTTTATCCAGATCAGACTGTTGCTAAGCTTGTTTCTGCCAGTGCATATTGGTTTAGTATCTTAGCTTCTATCTGGCCATGCCCCACAGTTTCTAGCAGTCAACAGAAATATACCAGTTGTTTTAAATTAGCCTGATACCAGTGTATGCTGTCTGGAAAGACAAGCTTTTCAGGGTAAGGCTTCCACATGAGAAAGTCTTGGAAATAGTGAAAAAAGCCCATCATAAGATCAAAATGAACTTGTTTTCCTCTGCATATGTGGGTGCTGCACTATAAGTTATTTAATCTGACATATTGCCATGTTTATTGCTTTCATTTATTAGTATGCTAGTTCACCAGGTGGCTGACACTGATCCAAAGACCTTTTCTTCCGTTGCTCACAAGTAGAGGCAGTAGAAAACAAATATAAATAACAAGTGGACAAGGTATATATTAGGGTAAAATGTACAAAATGCAAATACATCTAGTTATACTGTACTATTTAAGTAGTAGATGGTTTACAAAACTACTGATTACAAAAGTCATCTATGTTAAATATGTGTAAAAGACCTTAAGCCTGGCTAGAATTTCAAAATAATTATTTTACTTTATTGCACTGTGCAAGATGGAATAGAGTGATGAATAACATATAAAGTGGGACTAATTCAGAGACATGCATCATGTGATTATGCCACCTTGGCAAACAGGGTAGGTCAATATCATATCCAAATAATCTGATAATGATATGCAAATGAGACACATGACGGAAATTAGAGTAATTCAGAATGCATATAGGAGTGAACAACATATAAAAATAATGTAATGGGCCTATTCAGGTAGTGACTTTGCACACAGCCATCTCTGCACACCATCATTTCCAGGTGAACACGAAAGCTGACTGTGCTAAGATGTTAGGAGCAGCATGTGAATTAGCACAACAGTATTTATTAGGATTCATTCTTGCACATTGTGTCTGCGATGGAGTGTGTCATTGTCCTCCATGTTGCAGATGGACCAGACTGCTCCTGATCAACAGAAACACCATATGGGACCTTGCAGACATGTGCAGTCCTCACAAGAAATCTTATGGGATATGTGGAATACCAATCCTTGGGGACTCCAAGGCATGTATACCACTGAACATCCTTGCAAAAGATGCCTTCCAGTAGCCATCAGGAGGCATGGTGGGTATTTCACAGACATGCTTCACAAATACTACACCAGCTCCTTAGTGTCATGCTGGAGTGTAGCCATCAGGAGGCATGGTGGGTGTTTTACAGACATATTCTTCACAAATACTACACCATCTCCTTAGTGTCATGCTGGAGCATAGCTATCGGGAGGCATGGTGGGTGTTTTACAGACATATTCTTCACAAACACTACACCAGCTCCTTAGTGTCATGCTGCAGCATAGCCATCAGGAGGCATAGTGGGTGATTCACAGATGCATGTTTCACAAATACTACACCAGCTCCTTAGTATCACGCTGAAGTGTAGCCATCAGGAGACATGGTGGATGTTTCACAGACATATGCTTCACAAATACTACACCAGCTCCTTAGTGTCATGCTGGAGGGTAGCCATCAGGAGGCATGGTAGGTGTTTCACAGATGCATGTTTCACACATGATTGGGAGGGTGGCCTAATGGTTAAGATGTTTGCCTTACAAACACAAGGTACAGGGTTCGAGTCTCACAAGGGATAATTGGCTAGGCTTAAAATGGCTTGCAAGGGCAGTTAGCCTAGTACTCATCTATGAACCTATGAACCTAAATACTACACCAGCTCCTTAGTGTCACTCTGGAGCATAGCCATCAGGAGGCATGATGGGTGTTTCACAGATGCATGTTTCACAAATACTACACCAGCTCCTTAGTGTCACGCTGGAGCATAGCCATTGGGAGGCATGGTGGGTGTTTCATAGACACATGCTTCACAAATACTGCACCAGCTCCTTAGTGTCATGCTGGAGCATAGCCATAAGGAGGCATGGTGGGTGTTTCAAAGACACATACTTCACACATGATTGGGAGGGTGGCTAATGGTTTAAGATGTTTGCCTTACAACACAAGGTACAGGGTGAGTGCTCTCACAAGGATAATTTGTAGGCTTAATGGCTTGCAAAGGCAGCCAGCCTATGTACTCTCATTATGAACCTAATAAATACTACACCAGCTCCTTAGTGTGACACTGGAGTGTAGCCATCAGGAGGCATGGTAGGTGATTCACAGACACATGCTTCACAAATACTGCACCAGCTCCTTAATGTCACGCTGGAGCATAGCCATCAGGAGGCATGGCCGATGTTTCACAAATACTACACCAGCACCTTAGTGTCACGCTGGAGCATAGCCATCAGGAGGCATGGCCGATGTTTCACAGATGCATGTTTCGCAAATACTACACCAGCTCCTTAGTGTCATGTTGGAGCACGTAGAGGAGCATATGTGGTTCCCAAGGACTGCAAGTGACTGAAACACCGCAATATGGGTGTTCTGTGAAACAACCCATTTCCATGAGATTCTAGTAGTCATGCATTGCACCCACATCACCTTTATGGCCCTGTCTGGTCCACCTGGGTACAGGTATGTCAACGGGAAGGGTTGTGATTTCACCAATTATCATTTGGCATGCAATGTATGGTGCTCCTGGGTGGCTGCATTAGCTACCACATGGCTTTTGGATGACCTAAACAAGTAGAAGTACTCCCTGTCACTGTAATGAATAGCTGTATTACAGGCCAGTATGTCATCTTGCATGCCACATAGTATACTAATCATCTCTGCCATTGCACTGATGGCATATGTCTGTGCACTCTGTTACTACCATTCATACACTATGCCACTGTACTACACACAACATATCTGATCATATTCCAACACTTTCCACTCATATCATAGTTATGTCTCAAGTTTGCATATCACATGAATTTTGTCAAATATAGTATACATTATACATGTATAGGTACAGCTACACCTCTCCCAAGACCAAACTGTCAGAGTCCAAAGTTCCCAGTCCTCAGGTCCCTGAGGTACAAAACACCAGTAACCATTCTTCTATAGGAAATCAATACTGGTGGGGTTTTTATTTCTGTACTAGCAGTAATGCCATAATTTAAGAAGATTTCTCCCTTCTTCATGTTTGTGCAACTTGGAGATGGTATATAATAGACAGTATATAATAGTAGGGGCTTGCCTTCCATGTAGCCCATGTGGGGGTGGGGGCTTCCTTTTACAGTGGAACAGTATCTATCTATGCATGCATGCATGTATGTATGTATGTGTGCACCTATCTAACTATCTCTAATCTATTTATCTATCTACATACAAATGTATGTATGTATGTGTGTCCTTGTGTTAATTGTGGGTGTTAGACACATACATGCATACATAATACTAGGTATAAGAGATTATTATGCAGTTAAGTGGTGTCCTGGTAAACTGTGATGATTTCTAAGGCAGAAATTCAACAAGATGCTGTTATGAGGTAACGGTCACTTCCATTTTTTTCTTCTCTAAAGTGCAGTGTCCATTGAAATGATTATAATGCATAGCTGGGTTCAGTGGTACAGGTTGTTTGGGGTGGATTCCTTTTACAAGAAATCTTGCTTTTATGAGCACCCTTGTTGGACAAGTGTCCATTTTTTGGCTACTTTATCCATTTGCAAGACTTCTTTCTGACTAATTAGTCCAGATCTTATCTGGTTTTATAGGCATCATTTTCAAGAGAAGCCTGGCTTTGTGACACAGATGGATTGAGCCTTTACTGGGACTCAAGCAACTAAAGTTCAATTAATGGCTCTCAGCACAGGAGGAGTCAGGGAGGGAGAGGAGGGAAGAGTCATAGCCTGCTTCAATTAACCTGGGGGGTAAGTAGGGTTTAGAGTGCTTGAGTAACACATGGTGCAGTGTAATGAGGGGAGGCCACTTCCCAAGCCTGGGGAATGGGGCAGGGGTGCTTGTTAGCAATGTATAGCCAGCATAGACAGTCCACTGCATGTTCCCCTTTGGCTGCACAAACTGGACCTCTGTACAGGAAATATAGGGCCAAGAAGACAACATCCCAAACTGCCCTTAATGGTTGTCTAAATGACAGCCTCTACTGATGGACCCTTAT
>NC_056735.1:955420308-955580308 GCF_019279795.1 Protopterus annectens | reverse complement strand
GCCATTTCACTGCAACTAGCAAAGGAGAAGGTCAAAACAAGTGGTACAATTATAATTGTGTTCTTTTGTTTGAGATCATGAGAGCAGGACAGATGTAATTTGCTTTAGAAAAATACTATTCAGAGCTCCATAGGAGAACCTGTTTGTCTCATGGAGAAGGCAAACTTAAACTAAACAAATGAAACAACAAATAATGTTAGATATTGTGATGCCACATCACTGAACCAGTAATCAAGGAGCCTCAGTCCTCACCACTGGCAACAGTGGGGGGCATACACTGAGAGGATGACAAATACTCCCACAGTATTTCCAAATGCAGCTTTCTGCATCAAGTGCAATTTCCCTTAACAGCACACAGAGACCACAATCAGTCTGGAGCTAGTTTCTCCCTCTTTGTCCAGATCCCCAACAAGACTCCCCACTGGCACAGCTATACAGTTGAGATCTCAGCTGAGTGGCTAAGCCAAGACCGCCAGCACCCTCTCTGTCCAACCAGTGCTTCTTGTCCCTGCCCAAGTAGCTGACACACACATTCTTTGAGGTTTGATTTACACAGACACACACACACACACACACACACACACACACACACACACACACACACACACACACACACACACACACACACACACACACACACACACACACACACACACACACACATATGCACACGCACACATGCACACACACACACACACACACACACACACACACACACACACACACACACACACATTTGGGAAAGGCTGGCAGAGGTTAACTATCTATGCCCCCTTTTGCCCAGACTATAAGGTAGTTATCACTGCCACAAGCCAGCTCTTTATAAGCTACTTTAAGGCCCTTAACAATGGGTGCAAAATCTTACTGTGTAATGTTACTATCAATACAAATGGCAGTTTGACCAAGAGCAAGGCTATTAGGAGTGGGCCACAGTGTCACCAAACAAATATTCAAGTACTCTCAGAACTTAAATATCGCTAGACAGATCAGACACAATGAAAGGTTTAAATATATTTAATAATAAATATTAAAAGAAGAAGAAAATACTCAATATATATTTACAGTGACACCAGAGTTCAAAATCACAGGAAATATTTAAACAACATTGCAGGACAGTCTCCAATAAATAAAAGAAAATATCTAAACTAAGTGTTTCTATATTCCTGACTACATCTAAGAGAATTATACTGCTCTCTAGACTTACTTACTGTAGAGCAAGGCAAATGTGTGGTGAATGGGTCTTCTTGTCAGGTCCAAGACAGTATACAGAACGTTGCGTCTCAAGAGACTTCTCAAATTAATATTTCAAATGTTACTGCTGGGATAACTTGTGTAATGACATCATTCCTTGTCATCTAAGTCCTAGTTCCCATTGATGGCAGCTGGTAGCATTTAGCATCTACCTATGAAAATACATAGACCTCAGATCTATGGCAAATGCTGAACATCATAAAACAATAAAACACTTCCAAGACAATACAGAAAGCTTCTTAGCACAGACATTGTGTCGCCTTGCTGCCATAAAGTAATTTAATTTCAGCTATTTTTCTGAATTTTCTTTAGACTGAGGTTAACCTCATGTATCCCAGTTTCCACTGTTGAAATATATACATTTACACAGTTACAATAGTGCATGCACATTTATGTTCTTTTCCAGTAGGGCACACTGTGGATCCATTGCAAACCCTTTTCAACATACTTGTCTATACAAACAAGTTTGATATACTCATAACATACAGCTCTGATACAGTTGTAACACAAGCATGTTACACAAATCATTTTGATATTCTCCAACGACATATAATTATTTACAAAATCCCAGATATCTGTGCTGGCAGCATCACCTTTCATGACAGATATAAAGAAAGTATCAAGGATAATTGCTCCCTCAAACATCATTTGCCACACAGTTCAGTTGTAGGAAACACTATAGATGCATGCAACACTATAAATGCACATAGCCTGTAATAATAAGTACCAGATGAATTAATGCAGAGTACCACATGAATTTGTTACATAATATTCTGCAAGTAGCATAAAGTACTTCAAATCATATTAGAAATAGGGCATTCTTTCTTTAAGTCATCGCTGGGGACACTACTGAAATCACAAGAAAGCCAGTAGGGAAATAGATTTGAGTTGTGGAGTTTAGACCTTTGTAACATATTGCATCTCATCTCTCTGGTGATGACATACAACCACACTCATGTTTCTGCCTCCCTTGAACTGAGGTATCACCTGTCAAGCACCATTCAGCACTAGCTTATCTCTAAACTAAAACTGATAGCCATCTATCCATAGATACCAGTGAGGAAATACATCAATTAGATACCAGCTGGGTCTTCTGCTGTTAGAAAAGAAACAAGATCAACACCTCGCTGGGATTTTATAATGACCACTGGCTCAGACAATGTTTTGCCTTACTAAGTATTACTTATTATTTTACCATGTCTACAGCTAAGTGAATTTTTGTTACACTTCTACGTTTGTTCACTGATACATGTAGTTTTATGGAGCTTTTCTCCCCAGGCCTCCACTCAAAATGTTTTTTTTAGGCCCAGCTGGATATTCCCAGTAAACAAAGATCAAATAAATAAATAAATCATCAATATTCATTCTTAAATGCCTCCTGAATGGAGAAGAGGACTCTAATTGTATAAGAGCAGTCTGTCCATTCAGTCTGTTAGGAGCTTGGTGTATGTGCAGTAACCACATCCACTTTATCTTTCCATCGGTTTACCTGACAATACCTTCTAGTCATCACTAGACTAACACTACACATTATTCTGTCCCACAATCTCAGATACATGTATCTTCTGTGTGGCAGAGATCATTAAAAGTATTTCATAGGGAAGTAAGGAAGTAAGGAATCCAAGAGGTCATTAAGTTGCATATATGACAAGAAAGAATGGAATTATGGAATCCAAGAGATAACAGGTTCCATATATGACAAGGAAGTATGGAATTATAGACGCCAAGAGGTCATAAGTTCCATATATGATTACTATGTGCAGCTCATCTTTGTAGCCCAACATCATCCAGCAGAGGTTCTTAATACACAAAACCACATATATCTCATTACTCAGGAGTTCATTTACTGTCTTTCTATTGACCTTTAAATAATTAAGTAAATTAAAAAACAAATGTCTTTACTGTTTATGTAGCTTACTGCACATTATTAAAATGTTTCTTACAAGCAGCACACAGTAATTGTAATAAGATCTGTAGCACAAAACTATTCAGTAATTTGAAAGGTGAAAATGACATCAGCTTAGTAAAGTAAGTTAGTTTTTTTTAAAACAAGAAGACGGTTACAAGTAATGACAGACCTCTGGGTTTACAAGAAGATATAATATTCACCGACAGCCATGCATATTTCTGGTTGACTTCTCCAAACAGCAAAACCACATCTAATTAAAGTGAAACAAAAAGGGGGTATAACTCCATGGTATTTCTTGCCAGCCATAAGCTCTGACTAAATTAATGTTTCTTCAAACCTCAGCAGATACAAAATCTAATGGATCAGTGGGCTTGATGTTACTTCTAGGAAGTTCACAGACGTGGAAATGTTCAAAGTGTGTCAGTATGGATAAAAAGAAACTATTCACTAGAAAATACCTTTAATTTTCTGAGCATAATCCGATCAGGCAAAATGAACAGCTTTCAAAGGGAAAAGGATTATTTTCCAGAAGACACCTAAAAGTCAACTGAATTAAGCTATAGTCGAGCAAACAGAATTTTGTCTAGCTTTTTTAATCCATTTAAATTAAGGAAGCAAAAGTCATACTACTGGTATAATTCCAAAAACAGAATTAAATGGGCATGAAATGTTTGTAATTAATGGCCTTCTTTGACTCATTTTTCCTTCAAATTTTGTTGAAGATATTTCTCTCTTAGCTTTGACATCTCCACTTCCTACATTATTACACACTACAGCTTCATGGCCAACAACATTAAGAATAGATTTTACTGCTAAAGCCAAGTATGACATCATTGTGGAGCAATTCAACATATACAGGTATGCCAAACTAATTTATGCAGTTAGCGATAACCATGTTAAAGTATCAGAAATATTCATGATTTATTTTTTTACAACTAATGTGTTCTGTAGTATAACATGTGCAGAAGTTTTGCATTAATCTAAACAAAGTTTGTTGTTTGTGACTGATGTGTGTGTTGAAGTTACATTCTCAAGGCCTGAGGTATAGTAACGCAATAACCAACGATGTGGTGTGGTATATTGAAGATTTACCCATGGTTGGTGTAGTTTAATCATGTGGGCAAAGCCCAAGTAATTAAAAAAAGGCAACAGTGGATAAATCTTCAATATACCATAACCATGGAGTCGGTTATTGCTATTATACAATGACATTATTTATGGAAAAAAAAACTTACTTTTCTTAAATAATGTCTTTGTATAATGGCGGATTACTGTTCTTCCATCGGTTGTGGTTTACTGCTTCTTCATTTTGATGTACTGCGCATGCGTATGGGACTTGCATCCCATGCATACCCAGTACATCAATGCTTTGAAACGGAAGCAGCGGAGAAAGGAAAGCCTCCGTTGCTCCATTTTCTCTTTTTTTTTTTAAATTATAAGAAAAAAAGTTTTGGGGCACTTTATACCAACGGAAAAAAGTCCGGGAGAGTGAACCTTTTTATGTTGGTATATTGTAGGATTTACAATGGGCACGTTGATTGGGCTGGCCAATCAGCGTGCATGTTTGGAATATTAATAGGGGGTCATTGTATAATATAGCAATAACAACATGAATAAAAATGGAAATAGTACACAAAAAGTTAGTCACAGAAAAATCCATTACTTGTGGGTGCTGATTTTTATGGCTTTGCTGCATCAACTGGATTTTATGGATTAGACATTTGCATCACATTCAAACATTTGTTCAAGTTGCACAGAAGCATTTGAACATTTAACACATATGTTTTATAATAATAATACAGGCAGAAAGTTGTTACATTTTGGACTATGCATGTAATATGAACTCTGACATATATATATATATATATATATATATATATATATATATATATATATATATATATATATCTATATGGGTTTACTTGAAAACACCGACATGCAAAACACCAACGATGAGAACACTGAGACCGGAAGATCGACAACTGAGATGACCGACAGTTTAAAAGCCTGACGCTGAGAACACCGACATGTTAAGGTAAGTGTGTGATAGTGACAGACTTTAGGGTTAGGGGCAGGTTAAGTGAGTTAGGGTTAGGGTGCGGGTAAGGTAAGTGTGCGATAGTGTCAGACTTTAGGCTTAGGGGCGGGTTAAGTGAGTTAGGGTTAGGGCACGGGTTAGGTGAGTGTGCAATAGTGACGGACCTTAGGGTTAGGGTTTGGGTTAAGGTTAGTGCATAGCAGTGGTGGCTGGTGACTTCAAATCACAGGGGGGCTGCAGGAGACAGCTGAATGGGTGGGGTCAAGGGGAGGGGGTGTGGTCAACAAGAAAGGGGAGGAGCTATGCACAAAACCACAAAAAACTAACTTTAATTAAATATGCTGCCCTGGGTGGCAAACCATCATTATGAAAGTCCAATCAAGACAAAAATAAGTGTAGAAGAATAAAAATATTTCAATGCATTGGCTGCATGACAGCTTACTTAATATCTAGATGGAAACAAAAGGTTGTAAGGCATGAAAAAATAAATTACTTTTTAAATACATTACTGGAATGCCAGTCAAAATCAAGTATAAGAAAAACCAGAAGCACTCAACTCAAACCACTTCTCCTTGCACTGCAGTCCTAATTATAATATATTCAGCTTTATTAAAGTACCAAGTAACATGCTGAAAGTAGAAATCTATGTGATGCCCCCACTTGTAAAAATGTTTCTTATCCAAAAAAGACCTGCTGCCTGACAATGTGTTTCATGGGGAAAACATGATAAAAGTAAAAAATGAAAAGCAAACAAGAAACAAGCTCAAGATACATTGCTTAAAGGATTACTGTACAGGTTATGGACCACACATGATTGGCATTCTGTTTAGTTTACGGGTAAAGTCTGTAGAGATGACTGGAATTCTCCAACAAGTGTAATGAGCTTTTTAAAATAATGGAATCCTGTCCTTTAATACCCAAGGCTTATACATTATCTAGTCAAGTATTCTCTGCATGGCAACAACAGAAAGGCTTTCAATGCTGGCAATTCTTTAACAGTATGCTTATTAAAGCTTACTTGCATCTTACAATCTCAGACAAGCTTACCTTATGGTCATTAAAGCATTGCTACTTAAAAGCACAGAGCAACAGGCACTTTGAGTAATAAGCATAAATCAACAGTACAAAAATATGACAGAAACCAGACCATTCTGCAAAATCAAGGACAGATGAAAAGCCACTGTAGTACTTATGCAGTGTGTCCTCCCCATCCAAGGTAGATACAACTACTCCTTGCCTTGCTTGGACACATCCAGAGTCACTACATGGGGAGTGGGGTGCAACAAGCATGTCACAATTTGAAATCTCTCTGGCTGACTGTGATGGCCCTGACACATTTGTCATACTTCTCAACCTCAAGAGCAAGAAATCTGGACAAAGCCATACACAGAAGTGGGACAAAGGCCCAACAATAAGGACAATTTTTAAATATTGCTCTAATAAACTTAGAAAGATAATAGAATAGGTCTTGCATTAGTATGAATTTTCTGAAGGGTATAAAATCTGAAACTCAAATGTCTGTCATTTTCTAACTTCAGTCTTTAGTGATTTGTCACTAATTTGCCAAAAACACAATTTTATGAAAATGGACAAAATGTGATGCAAAAATATAAAATAGACACACAATACAGCTGCTACCTGTCAAAGAAGGGACACTTTAATATTAGTACTGCTACCTTGAGCAGCTGACAAAATATAAAAGAATCTACATGCATTTCAAGTAATCTATAACTTTGATTATTACAGTTATTTCTTAATTGTAAACCCTCCATGTTTTCTTCCAAAATTGCTATTTTACGGAGGGATTATAAGGGGGAAGAGCAACATTTTGAGCCAAAAATTGGGGACAGTTGAGAGGTTGGCTATGCCTAATTCTATAAAGCAATTTATTTGCATGTACCTCTCAACCTGTTAATGCAGTAAATCAGAACAAGGCCAAATATATTGGGGGCACTTATAAACAGTACTAAAAATTGCTCTTGTATAAATTGAGACAGTTAATAGAACAGCTCTTACTTTAACATGCATTTTTCTTTTTTTTTTTTCAAAACAGGTTTATTGTTTTAACATATAAGACAAATATCATAACAATTTTATACAAGTAATTAAAAATAGGTATTATTATAATATTCAACAAAACAACTAAAGTATTTACAAAGACATCCACTACAATCAGATCAATTAATTAAACTAAAATACCATGCTATTGAAATTAAATTTTTTTTAACAAATTTTGTAAATTATCCCATACAATAAAATAAGATGTTTTTCTATTTGTTCTAGTCCTAATTGTGTTTATTTCCATATGGCACACTATATTCATAACATTTTAAATTCATTGAACGAAGGAGGTGTATCTGAAATCCAATTTCTAGTTATTATTTTCCTAGCCACTGCTAGAATAGACCATAACAAGGGAAGCTTAACCTTTTTAACACTTTGAGGTATAGGTGTGTTGAATAATATAAGAGATTTAGAAATAATGAAATTATCTGTAAAAGAGCCTGCAAAATTCATTAATTGACTTCCAGTATTCTTTCAATTTTATACAGTCATAAAACATATGAGCCCAGTCAGCATTAATTTCTACATTACATCTCTTACATAGATTATCTTTATTATTTATTTTATTCATCATCAAAGGTGTATAAAAGATCTATGTAAAATTTCCATGTATAAAGTCTCCAGACAATGGAAGACGTAGTTCTATAAGCAGATTCCAATATATATTGTTTATCTTGTTGATTTGGTGGGTCCCCATTAATAGAAGTGAAATAATTCCAGTATGAATCTACACTGTAAAAAGTTTCTTGTCTGATAACTTTATGTATGTATGAAAGTTTACCTTTATCAGAAACTTTATGTTGTAAATTTAATATCAAGTAATCAATCAGTGTTGGAATATATTTTTTAACAGTTATAGACATTAAATCTATTTTATTAATGAGATGTTGTCTAAAGGTCTGAACCTCTAACCAGCAAGTTTCTCTTAGATCAAATTCTTGTTTTAAGAAATCTAGATTTTTAACTTTATTATCAGATATCAACTGATACCAGTACTTTAGATCATTATCTATAGCTAAATGAGTTCCTTCAGAAGTAGATGACAAAATCATACCCTGAGTATACATTATAGGAAATACAATAAAATTCCATTCCCTATACTTAGGGTGCATGAATATAAAGTTACGATAACTAATAATAATATTTAATGGGTAACAAACCATATGTTTAGGTGTAATAGGTGAAGTACAAAATTCCTTTAGTAACCATAACATGGAGTTATTTACAATCATATTTTTATGTGTTAAGGAGATTTTCATGAAGTGTATACTAATTAGCTCCCAATAATCTTTCCATTTTGTAACATATGACTGATCTATTAATAAAGTAATAACTTTTACAATAGAAGAGATAGTATATAAATTAAAGTCTGGAAAAGAAATACCCCTTGAGACCAGCTATTAGTATGTTTCTTTAATGCAATCCTAGGTCTATTAGGTGCCCATAAGAAATTTAACATTAGTGTGTTCAGTTTCTTGATAATTATTTTTGTAGGTGGAAGTATTATTGATTGTATTAAGTATAAAATCTTGGGGAATATTATCATTTTAATAATTGTAAGTCTCTCCTCCATAGTAAAAAACATATTATTCCAGGTATTAAAAAGATTTTGTATATTAAGAAAACAGGTATTATAATTATTATATATAATAGATTTAATATCTTTAGATAAGTATTATACCTAAATAAGTTATCTGACCTGAATTGGGTACATATTTAGTAAAATCACTAATGAGAATATTTTTTCGTGTATATATAGGTAGTATTTTAGTTTTTCTTCATTGAATATTAAACCAGAAATACTTTTAAAATTCATCATGTTATCAAATAGAGACTGTATAGAAGAATTAGATCCTGCTGATGTAATTAGAACATCATCTGCAAAACGTTGAATTTTGGATGTTGTATTTTCATCTATTTCAAAACCCTCTATGTCAGTACTGTTTCTGATCAAATTAGCCCAAGGCTCCATTACTAAAGTGAATAATAGTGGAGAAAGTGGACATCCTTGTTTTGTACCTTTAAGAATGGGTATTTTTTGTGAAACATATGTTCCTACCTTAATATAAGCCAACGTTCCTTTGTATAAATGTTCAATTAGATTTACAAATGCATCCGAGAAGTTTGTGCACTTCATTAAGGTAAACAGATAGTCCCAACTTACTGAATCAAATGCTGAACTTATATCGAGACTAATAAGTGTTAAATTTTTCTTTTTCCTATTTGCAAAATCTATTAATGTTAAAGTTCTTCTTATATTATCAAAAGTATTTCTATTTACAATGAAGCCTGTCTGATCTATATCTATAATGCCGGGAATGATTGTCTTCAATCTATCAGCAAAGATATTCATAAACATTTTATAATCAACATTAAGTAATGAGATGGGCTGATATGAAGAACATCTAGTTGGATCTTTATTAGGTTTTAAAATTGGTGAAATAAATGTATATTGCCAAGATGGGGGGGGGTTATTAACTCAGTTTGGGCCAAAATAAAACCTTATGTATTAATGAATATGTATTTTTAGAAAGGATTTTATATATCTCTGGTATAATACCATCATTACCCGGTGCTTTGTTTGATTTAAGCTTATTTATTTGTGTAATAACTTCTGTATATGAAATACTCTTGTCCAATAGTTTAATCTGTTGTTTGTTAAGCTTTTTATTCATATTTGTGGTTATAAACTCCTTTATTTTATCTTTAGGTTCCATGTTAATATTATTATGGTTAATTTTGTGAAAGTAATTTCTAAATTCATCTAGTATTTCTGGTATACTAGAAACATTCTTCTTTTTCCTTAGAGAAAAGATTTCTTTGATATGGTTTTGTTTATTCAACCTTTTTGTTTTATTTTTAAGTCTATGTAAGTATTTGGGGCTTATTGAATAAGACAAAAACTTGTATTTCTCTAAAGTTATTTTAACTTTCTGAGTTAAAATTTCTTTGTATTTCTCATTTAGTTTGTTTATTTCTTCAATAACTTTCTTGTCCATAATATTTTCTTTATTATTATGTTTATAAGAGTCTAATTTACTTTGAATATCTAACAATTCCTTATCCCAAGATTTCCTTTTATTATTATACCATCTGATACTTTGTCCATATAGATATGATTTTAAGGCATCCCAAACATAAACAATGGAGATTTCAAGAGTGTTACTTATGTCTAAAAAATGTTTTACTTCTGAAAGTATATATTCTTTATAGTCTTTTAGTTGAGTTAAGTATGCTGGTATCCTTTTGATCTGAACATTATGAGTATTTTTTATCATGAATTCAAAAACAATTGAATTATGATCAGATATAGGACATGAAATGATTTTGGAATTAATTAAATCTGTTACCATCTGGTCAGAAATAATACGTTTTGTATCTGTTAGAAAAAAAGGTGTATGGTAATGATTTTGAATCTATCTGATTATTAATATCATTCAAATGATAAGAATTAGCAAAATCCTTTAAATGTTTTGCATTAGATGTAATTCTTCTCTTTCCTATAGTGGTAGTATCACTTTCATGTAGTATACAATTAAAGTCACCAGCTAAAATAATATCTCCTATAGAGAATGATATGATCTTATCAAGATGATGTTTCACTGTATTAATACCAATTCCAGGTATCCAATATACATTAATTAAAGTGTAAGTCTTCCCATTAATTTGTATTGTAACCATACAAAACATTCCTTTGTCATCCTGATAACACTTAATGGTTTTAGGAATGGGCATACTTTTATTCCATAAAATAGCCACTCCTCTTTTTTTCTGAGTGTGCTCTGAACTAACCAATACTGTATATTTGTTTGTGGCTAGTTTATCAATATCTTTTTTCAAGAGATGGGTTTCTTGTAGGAAGACTAAGTTGGCCTTATGTAAATTAATGTATCTTATTAGGCTTGCCCTTTTACATGGATTATTCAATCCATTAATCTTTAAAGAAATTCCTTTTAAAGATGTCATTTGGCATTTTTAAAACTTAAGAATCTTATGATCAAAATAACAAATAACAAGATAAGTAATGTTGCATCTCCTCCTTTAGGTGTACCTTTAAATATAGCTGTATTTATTGAATCTCTTATGGGATTTCGTATAGGATTCAATTTTGTTTGTAGTGACAATGAATGTACAAAATATATTGTGGATGTCAAAACTATATACAAATAACAATGAACAAGTGAAAATAATGTAAGGATTAAACCTTGCATCCAGCCTGGAGTTATAAACTCCAACTTAGAGTAGTATTTACCACTCAAGTTAACCCCTACCCTAAGCAGCAGTACGTCAGCTACCACCTTATCAATTTAATACTAGTTATATTTAACTGAAGTTAACAGTTTTCAATTCAATTATCTAGCAAGACAAGACTACACATTTGGTAAAACAGCATCATATAAACTAAAATAAACCTTTTTTTTTTTTTTTTTAAACTGTTCATACTACTATATACATCCATGTAATATAAAACACTTGTATTCAAATAGCATTCAAATAATCTTGATGTTAGAAATCAAGAGGAGAGAAAAATAAGTTCTAACATTAATTTAAATCAAAAACTTTGGCTAATATGATTCAGACATTACATATATTAGGATGCATCTATTTTCTGTCATGTAAATACAGTTAACAGTTTCCAAAAAAAACCTTGAATTGCTTGTATATGAGCATTTACTCAAACTCATTATTGCCAATAGAATAAAATATTGTATTCATAGAAATTGTTATAAATCATACTTCATAGTTAAGCAGATTCTCAGAAACATTTATATACATATCTACATACACACACATACACACACACACACACACACACACACATATATATATATATATATATATATACATACATACATACACACACATATACACATATACACATATATATATATATATATATATATATATATATATATATATATATATACATATATACACATGCATACACACACACACATACACACACACACATACACACATACACACACACATACACACACACACACACACACACACACACACACACACACACACACACACACACACACACACACACACACACACACACATACAAATACACACACACACATACACACACACACATACACACACACACACACACATACATATATATATATATATATATATATATATATATATATATATATATATATCTGATCTCACTGAGTTGTATCTTTACTGAGCACCATCTTACATTGCTGTCCCTTCAATAAATCTGTCTGCTTTATACAAAATAATGCACAGCAAACACATTTTAGTAACCAGATTTTACAAACATGCTATACTACTGCTTTAAAATATATCACATGACAATTTCTTCCAGTATAGAGTTATAAAATTATTTATGCTTGTCAATCAGATGAATTAAATGAGTTATAGTAATGTATATGTTTGGGACATAGGTTTTAACACATATTATTAATCTGCTATTCCTGTATCTGTGATGTGTCAGTGTGATATCTAGGTCAAAGGTGAGACCAGCTGCGTTCAGCTTCTCTGTGAGAATTCTGAGAGTTGAAGCTTTTGAAGTAGCTCATGGACACTGTGCATGAGACAGCCCACATCCCAGATTGTCTCTCTTAACATTTTGGCGGGAAACTTAGTAAAAACTAGTGACAAACATTCATTTAGCAGTGTAAATGCATCTAAACATGACAAAACCTTCACAATGCATTCTACAGGTTATTATAGACTCTATGTAAGTGAAATCAAGCCCAAAATTATTAATAAATAACACAAACTCAACATTTTTGTCCCAACTCAACTCCTATGCGAATCTTATTATTTACTGTGTCTATATGATCAAAAGTATTTCTATATATTAATAAAGAAAAGAAAAGAGAGTAGAAAGTAAAAGGGTGTAAGGCAGAAATAAAAAAAATGTAAGAGAAAGCTATAAGAAGTATATACAATAGAATATTACTTACTGTTTATATTAATAGAGTTAAAAATAAAACATATTATTTACTATTATTTAGTTCTAATTATTATTAGTTAAAGCATGACAGATTATTTACAAACAAGCATAAGCAGTGTAATCAAGAAAGTATAATTAGGTAGTGTCATTCCTGTATCTGTGATGTGTCAGTGTGATATCTAGGTCAAAGGTGAAACTAGCTGCTTTCAGCTTCTCTGTGAGAATTCTGAGAGTTGAAGCTTTTGAAGTAGCTCATGGACACTGTGCATGAGACAGCCCACATCCCAGATTGTCTCTCTTAACATTTTGGCGGAAACTTATTAAAACTAGTGACAAACATTCATTTAGCAGTGTAAATGCATCTAAACATGACAAAACCTTCACAATGCATTCTACAGGTTATTACAGACTCTATGTAAGTGAAATCAAGCCCAAAATTATTAATAAGTAACAAAACTCAACATTTTTGTCCCAACTCAACTCCTATGCAAATCTTATTATTTACTGTGTCTATATGATCAAAAGCATTTCTATATATTAATAAAGAAAAGAAAAGAGAGTAGAAAGTAAAAGGGTGTAAGGCAGAAATAAAAAAAATGTAAGAGAAAGCTATAAGAAGTATATACAATAGAATGTTACTTACTGTTTATATTAATAGAGTTAAAATAAAACATATTATTTACTATTATTTAGTTCTAATTATTATTAGTTAAAGCATGACAGATTATTTACAAACAAGCATAAGCAGTGTAATCAAGAAAGTATAATTAGGAATAGCATTTGAAGAACATATAAACTTTTAAAGGAAAAAAAAATGTATCAAATTACTGACCTTATTTTTCCTCTTCAGAAAGAGAAACAAGTTAAATCACAGCTTGCCATTAAATCTCCAAATATTTTGACTAGTTATGAAACAAAACATTTCTTTGCACACAGAGAATAACTTTGATTAAATCTTTTTCAAAATATTTGTTGCTTCTTGGAAATGCAGGAACTATATTTAAAAGATTAATAATAAAATAAAATGATGAGAGAAAAAAAACATAGTACAAATCATTTGTTTTTAGTCTCTTCTTCTTCTCTGAAGTCTTCCACGAAGTTTCAGTTGCCAGTCTCTTTAACGAAGGACTAGCCCATTCCATTTCTTCTATTTTTTCCAAAATCTTATTTTTTTTGATAAACAGTAAAGCAGAGTCTAAGTCATCGAAAATTTTAGGACCATCAGGAAGGAAGATTTTAAGCTTGGCAGGAAACAGAAGGTATGTTTTAAACTGTGCTTTTTAAGCTCCCTTATTAGTGGCAGAAAAACTTTTCTTTTAGCTAATACCATGGAAGAATAGTCATTGTCAAAACGCACAGTTGTTTCATTAATTTTAACAGGAGCTTTAGCCCAAGCAGATTTAAGAACCATCTCTTTATCAAAGATGATAGAAATCTAACTATAACTGATCTAGGATAGTTTTTGTTAGAGTTAGTATTAGCTATAGATCTATGTGCTCTTCGATACCAAAAAGAATGCTTCTGGTAAATCTAAAGTTTTAGGGAGCCATGTTGTTAAAAAGAAGTAATATTGTTACCTTCAATATTTTCTGGCAGTCCAAAATCCTAATGTTATTGCGCCTAGATCTATTTTCCAGGTCATCCAGCTTTGTTTGTAAATGTGTATTTTGTTTCAGCAGAAACTCAATGTTGATTTCCTCTTCTTGTATTCTATTTTCCATGTCATTCACAGCTTCTTCTATGCCTGTCATCTGGATCTACTGTTGTTGCAGGTCCATATGTAACAAGTCTATTTGTTTTGTAGTTTTTTCTATGAAAGTGTCTATTTTAGTATCCATTTTATCCATCTTAGCAGTAAGTTGCTGGACTATAATTATCAGAGACTGAAGTTCTTTCTTGATGCTGGAGTCTTGAGAATTTGTGTTACTGGAACTCATTTCAGACTGATAAACTGACAGGAAAATTTCCAAAGTAATTTCTGACAGGAATATTATTAAGATTTCCTTTCTTTTTTAGATATAGTTCAAGAACTATATAAAACAAACATATTTAGAAAGAAAATTACTTCAAAAATTAATTTTTTAAGTAATTAATTCCTGTCAATGCAATGAAATTGGTGGAGCTGAAGAAATCTGCTATCCTGTGTTCATCCTTGGCCACGCCCCCTAACATGCATTTTTCTGAAGGTTATGAAGTCTGAAACTTATTGAGTGACTTCTGGCAAATCATTTAGGAATTAAAACTACAAATTTTATGAACAACAAACAAAAATAAGAAGCAAAAATCTATTCATTCTTTGAAAATCTGGACAGTTGGGAGGTATAGTTCAGCTGGGCCTGTCTGAGTTTGCTGCCCTTCCCCCCCTGACAAAATAATGGTTGAATGGAGCCTCTGCAGCCATTCCAATAAACCATTATACTTGGCTATTTCACTCCATTTACCATAAACACTAATGTGCATACTGCTTTACTTCTATGATGAGTTGGACTTCATTTGAAAGTTTTATTTTGTATTTTACAGCACAAACACTAAGTCATCTGTTAAACAAAGCAATGCAGTCTCAACGATGAAAACTTAGCATTAAAACTTCTCTGCCCTTGAAACTCACATTCATTGAAACAGCATTGAAACCCACATTCAAAGAAAATACATTTTGCCAGTGGCAGATAAAGATTAATTTTGGGCTGTTTTGAATCATAGGCTCCTTGCATATGAAACATACATGTGCTCTTTGATACACCTTCCTCATTGTACTAAAATTATATTCCTTGTACAATACAGTACACTTGTTACAGGGTGTTTTAAATTTGTTTTGAACATTTTTTCCAGTAAGCAATGAAACAAACCATATGCACCCATAATGGCAAAACTGCCCAGTTGAGAACATTTATCATAAAAAGTCTACTCAGACTTCCACAGTCCACCATTATTAGTAAATATACACAATTCTACAGTCCACCATTATTAGTAAATATGCACAATTCCACAGTCCACCATTATCAGTAAATATGCACAATTCTACAGTCCACCTTTATCAGTAAATATGCACAATTCTACAGTCCATTATCAGTAAATATGCACAATCTCTGAAGTCAGTCATCTAAATAATTCCACATTAAAGAAATCTGTAACTAATGAAGCGGTTGCTGCTAGCAATCACCTTTATATTTCATGGTTTCATCGAAAAATAAAGTGTCTGTTGCCCCTCAGGAATAAATTGCCTATATTACATTAAAAAATGATAAGCTAGTAATAATATTGCAAGAGGAAATGGATGGCAAACTGATAACGAACTCATAGTTAGTATCTTCACCAAGGAGAACATTCTCAGTATGGCAGCATCCACCCCTTGTGGGAGTAGAACCCACAACCTTCTGCATCAAAAGCAAGTATACAACCTGTTGTGCTATAGTATTAACTTGGCAAAGCACTAAACTTCTATTCCCTGCAGCTCTCAGTTCCTTGTAAAATCTACTCAATACTCAACTGCATCTCAACTTGGCAGCTCAAGAAAACTGGAAAAAGCCAAAATGTATTGGGGGTTCAAAGCCCAAAACAGGGACACATTAAACATTGCTTGTATAATCTTGAAAGTTGCTAGAATAAAATGTTGTGTTGCCACCATATATTTTACTGCCAAGGTCCCTGAGCAAAAACAGTCAGAGTAACAAACCACTACGCCACATCAGCTGCTTTGTAAAGAGAGGAAGACTGAAACTTAAATGGCTATCATTTAGTGAATTCAGTTCTCACCATAGCTGTCAACCTCTTAGTACAAAACACCTGGACAAACCCAGTAATGAGGGAATACAGCCCTCAAACATATTCAGTGAATTCAGTTCTTGCCATAGCTGTCAACCTTAGCACAAAAACCTGGACAAAGCCAATAATGGGGAATACAGTCCCAAAAATAGGGACAAATTTAAAATATTCATCTTATAAACTTAGAAAATTGCTAAAAAAAGGTTGTGCTACTATGTATTCTGAAGAACATGAAGTTGGAAATTCAAATGCCGGTCAATTTTACTGCGGACAAAACAAAAACAATTTTCAGCAGAGACGCAGGGATTAATACTGCAGACACGTCTTTGTAAAATGGCAGGGCACCAGAGCAAATCTACACAAATACAGGGAGGAGATGCAGACAGAAGCCACCCCAACCAAGAATCAAACCAGAAAACCTATAGCTGTGAGGCAACAATACTACCACTGCATCATCAATTATGCAAGGAATTAAACATTCAGAAACCTGAAGTCTGAAATTCAAATGCCTGTCAATTTTACTGCGGACAGAACAAAAACCATTTTCAGCAGAGACGCAGGGATTAAAACTGCAGACATGTCTTTGTAAAATGGCAGGGCACCAGAGCAAATCCACACAAACACAGGGAGGAGATGCAGACTCCACACAGAAGCCACCCCAACCAAGAATCAAACCAGAAAACCTATAGCTGTGAGGCAACAATACTACCACTGCACCATCAATTATGCAAGGAATTAAACATTCAGAAACCTGAAGTCTGAAATTCAAATGCCTGTCAATTTTACTGTGGACAGAACAAAAACAATTTTCAGCAGAGACGCAGGGATTAATACTGCAGACACGTCTTTGTAAAATGGCAGGGCACCACAGCAAATCCACACAAATACAGGGAAGAGATGCAGACAGAAGCCACCCCAACCAAGAATCAAACCAGAAAACCTACACCTGTGAGGCAACAATACTATCACTGCACCATCAATTATGCAAGGAATTAAACATTCAGAAACCTGAAGTCTGAAATTCAAATGCCTGTCAATTTTACTGCGGACAGAACAAAAACAATTTTCAGCAGAGACGCAGGGATTAAAACTGCAGACACACCTTTGTAAAATGGCAGGGCACCAGAGCAAATCCACACAAACACAGGCAGGAGATGCAGACTCCACACAGAAGCCACTCCAACCAAGAATCAAACCAGAAAACCTATAGCTGTGAGGCAACAATACTACCACCGCACCATCAATTATGCAAGAAATTAAACATTCAGAAACCTGAAGTCTGAAATTCAAATGCCTGTCAATTTTACTGCGGACAGAACAAAACCAATTTTCAGCAGGGATTAAAACTGCAGACACGTCTTTGGAAAATGGCAGGGCACCATAGCAAATCCACACAAACACATGGAGGAGATGCAGACTCCACACAGAAGCCACTCCAACCAAGAATCAAACCAGAAAACCTATAGCTGTTAGGCAACAATACTACCACCGCACCATCAAATATGCAAGGAATTAAGCATTCAGAAACCCTTAAGTCTGAAATTCAAATGCCTGTCAATTTTATTTAACATTTTTTAATCAGGACAGTCTGACTTGGAACAAATAAACAATTTTCAGCAGAGGCCCAGGAAGAAATAATGCAGACATGTCTTTGTAACATGGGAGGACACAAAAGCAAACCCACACAAACACAGGGAGAAGATACAGACCCCACAAAGAAGGAACCCCAGCCAAGAATCAAACCCAAGAACCTGCAGCTGTGAGGCAACAATGCTACTACTACACCATCAAATATCAAGCATTGCAACATTTACAAACCACAGATATTATAAGGAACAGATCAGATCGAATATGAGGCAAAAATCTGCAATTTTTTTGCAAATGGTGGTGGGTAGGGAACTCAAGTCTTTAACACCTGCATACAGGGTACAGGGTTCAAGCCTGAGGTATTCCCTACCACACCACCATAAGCACCTGGGGCATTTACACACACACACACACTCCAGTAAAGACCCGCGACGTACACACACACTCCAGTAAAGACCCGCGACGTACACACACACACTCCAGTAAAGACCCGCGACGTACATCCTTCCCACGCAATACTCAAAGACCCGCGAGATCCCAAGGAAAGCCTGATGAGATCCCAATCCTCCTTCCCGAGTCATAATATTAGCGAGTCTGTGCACTTTAAAAGTGCACAGACGTCTCCTTGTGTCCCCCTATGGGGACTGCCGGACTGCACTGCCTTGAGCATGTGCATAGACCGACAGTAGTCGGCGCTACTGCGCATGCGCGAAGTCCATGAAATTTTTTTATTTTTCTTTCTATTTTTTATTTTGAGGGGGCTGCAGTCCGGCAGCCCGATGCCACGAGCCGCCCCTGGTGCATAGATAGTTGTGTATGTAAGGTTTAGTGTAGGTATGTAAGTTTTTTGTTGTGCTTGTGTTGTGTGTGTGTTTTTCGGAAAAGGTATTTGCTTTGTTTTGTTGATTGTCGGGATTGTGGTTTGTCAGGCATGTGAGGTTTCGTGCTTTTAAACTGTCGGTCATCTCAGTTGTCAATCTTCCGGTCTCGGTGGTCTCGTCGTCGATGTTTTGCGTGTCAGTGTTTTAAAGTAGACCCATATATATATATATATATATATATATATATATATATATCTATATATATATATATCTGTCTTATTGATTATTTTGTACTTCAGAGTGTTTGTGTTGATTTATTTATTCTACTTAATTGTTTCTTGGTGTGAAGATACACTGATTCACAAAGATCCCTTTTTGGACACTACAGGCCAAATGAAGTAGTACAGAACATTAAAATACATAGCTTCAAGTAATAGATTCAAAGTTGACTATAAGCAGGAACACAAGGTGAAATAGTAGCATTAAACATAATGCAAATATGCAGCGATGATGTGCAATAATAAAGGTACTCATAGCCATTTATGCTCATGAATCAGAACATTTTATACATAATATTTTATACATAAATGTATTCCATCAGGGTCAAATAATTGAGTCCTGATCCCCCAAATTAAAAAAAACAAAAATATAACTTTTGCAGGAGCCAAGCCCCCTGTTCACCTTAGGTCATGGGCTGTGTCCCCCACCACTGCATTTCTAAGTAGACTTAGGTCACATTACAATAAAGAAAAGGGAAGACTTCCTCGATCCATGGTTCTATTAATCTGTTACACCAGAATGTTAAATCAGAAGAATAGAGGGTACCCCAACATCTGTAAATATTTGAACTCCGAGACACCACAACACTGAGTAAAAGAAAAAATATGCTTATCCCAAATGTACCATGATCTCCCTTAGTGACATACCCATGTTGTAATGAAACAATCATGGAAAAGGAATCCATTTTCTTGTCCAGAACTAAATAGCATTCTACATATGTTCCTAGGTGGTCATTATGACTCAGTGACCAAAAACTCCTGTCTGTCCAAAAACCTATCAAATCTGCTGGGTATTGTCTGTACTCATACCATGTTTCTAAGACTTGGAACTCCTTGTCTCTATCCGTCAGATCAATACCCTCCCTATCATCCTTCAAACTCATTCTGAAAACTTTTTAGCCAAAAGCTGGCTCTGTTCTTGCCCAACACCAGGATAAACTAAATCCATAAATGTGGACAAATACCTATTCATACCTTACATGTCCTTACTCTCCCTTCTCCACTCACTTCCTAACTTCTATCAATTTCTCTTCCCTGGCTTTCTCTCAAAATATACCATAAGCCTGCTTTTCTTTCACTTCATACTTGTTTTATACCAACGTACCTTTAATTTCTCTATAAACAGGCTAAAATTTCTCTAACTGTTAAATCATTGCCATATAATTTGTATCTACTCTTAACCAGTGTTTTCATATTATGTATAATTTGGTATAATTATTTACACTGTATTTGTTTTTTGGATTATTTTTGAAGACTGTAAAATTGTTATTCTTAAAATGGTTTGCAATACTTTGGCCTCCACTAAAAGTGTGTTTCTACCTAGTCAAACTTTTTCCATAATCAAATGCCAATAAATAAATAAACAAATAGAATAAGACATCGATCACTGCTTTGATCAATCAATCAATCATTTGATCAAACAGTGGGACCTCCGATATTTAAGGAGATAGTGACCAATGTCTGCAAGTGCTCCTATCTTCTGTGTCTTTGATTACAACTCTGAACAGGGAGAAGATGTAAGTGAATCATGGTGACACTGGCAGACAGAACCAGACAATGGGGCAAAGGAAAAAATAGTAGTGCATTTTTTTGAAGTCAAATTATTCACAGGGTATAAAGATGATGGTATGATTTTCAACTGAGGAAAAACTAGAAAGCTGTGTTTTACATGCGAAATGTACAAGTTAAAGGTGCTGTCTTCCTGTGTCCATGATAGGAAGACAGCACTCATTTTCAAAAGGAAAAAAAGCTGTTTGTTCTAGGTAAGTGAAGCATAAAATAGGTTTTGCTTTCAGTAATTTGCCAATTACACTGATTAGTGACAGAAGCCCTGGATATAATGGGTAGGAATTATTCAGCTGTATTAATTAGTATGCTCTTTGCAATGAGTATGTTTATTCTAAAGCTAGGGAACACTGAGACTTTCAGAATAATCTTTGCTGCCAGATGATTGCTTAAAACAATTTGATCAACATGATTTTTAAAGGAAAAAGATTGCCCTAACTATCTAGCAATTTGGATTGAGGTCCTTAGGATATTATAGGCACCAGGTAGCTGGAACTTAGTACATTGTTTCATGTTTCCAAATTGAATACTCTTGTTGGTATACTAACTGATAAATCATTGTGATTAGCCATGGAAGAAGGTTGATTAGGCTTTTCCAGAGAGTTTTGGAAATGGGTAATGTTTGCAACACTTTTGCAGGCAACCATGTTGTCAGCTAATGTGCAAGTTAAAATTATCTGTGTCCCTGTGACGTTGAAGACATAGTTTATGAAGACAGCAAATAAGAATGGTAAAGGACTGACCCTCTACTGACCCTCTAGGCACTTCTGCACAGAGAGTGTGAAAAGGAAAAACATACTGACTTCTTAAGTGAACAATACAAAAGATAATTGTGGCAACAGCACAGAGGGCTTTAACCAAAGCTTCTACTTGTACATAATTCAAGCAGAAGTTTACAACTGACTGTCAAATGATTTGGTGATATTATGGAACATGGCACAAGTTACCTTGTGTTGTTCAATATTACTCAGAATGGAGTCTGTAGGGAGGACAGTACAGGTTACCTTGCCTTGCCTAATACCATGATGAATGTCACTAAATGGCTTATATTTATTCAAGCATTCTCTGTATGGCTGACAGCATTTTAAAAAGCTTAAGATAGGATGAAAAAATAAATGAAAATAGTCTGTAATGGATGCAATATGTAGGGGACATATTTTTGAATGTTGTAATTATAATTCTTTCCATGTAGATGGCAAGATACCATGGGATAACTGAATACAAATGTGGAAGCTTTATGCCAAGCATTTAGAAGAAAACTTGAGGAAACCAATTTTCTAGCTTATGTTAGATGGGAGTTTTTGAGAGAGCAATTTGTCCAACCAGGTAGGTATTTGTTAGCAGTGCCTACCTGAAAAATGGTGGGACCCAAAGTTGTGTGTGTGTGTGTGTGTGGGGCTATGTGGTGAATACAGACAGGGACTGCTGTGAACTTGACTTCTTCGCTATTGATTCAGTTATGTCATCTCTGCACAGAGGTTCCCTAGTTCCACACCAAAGAGTAGATATAGGAATTATATTGTTTCAAAGAATTAAGGAGTTTACTTCCCTTAAAGGGTACATAGGATTAACCTAGTCTATGGATTTTTCTTATTTAAGACAAGGATATTAAATGCTTTTCTTTTAATGACATTTTAACAGTGTTTATGCAACTGAAACTATTACTGTTTGTCTTTAGAGTCTTTATCCCCAAAATGACCATGTAGAATCTTTGAGGTGCACTTGGGTTGTGTTGACTGGTTCTGACCCCTTCCTTTGTGTCTCACTGAAATCAGTCATAAAGTATCCAAAAAAGCTGTTAAATTCAGGTATAAGACGATTTTACGTCAAAGCTGACTTTTTCAGTGGTTAGTGCTAGTTTTTCGATGCAAGGTCTTGCAAAAATGCATATTTGTCAGTGTGGATACTGAAGTGAAAGTATAAGGGCTGCTTTATTGGATTCAGCTGGATAAAGATACTATACAGATGATACATCACTCAGAAGTGCTACAAATGCTGAAAGTAAAGGAATTTCTGAACATACAAAAACTGGTAAGTGTAAACGAACTGACCACTGTAACCAAACAGAAATGGCTAAATGAAAAACTCCAAGAGGTAGTGGTAGCAGTCTTAGTCCAAGTAGTAGCAAGGCAAAGACAAGTCTTTTATTAAGCACTTCTCGTTGCACAAATGTTAGAGCTTCCTCAGATAAAATTAATTAAAGAAAAAAACACTGCTGTATTCAAAACACACCAATGCAAACTGTTCCTGCTCATATTGGACTACTATTGCTATTACTACCACTACCACTTGGACTTTTTCCTTTAGCCATTTCTGTTTGGTTACAGTGGTCAGTTTGTTTACACTTACAGAATTACTGAACATGTTAGTTAGAATCCAGTCAGTCAGAGCATCATGCAGTGTCAGTGCTTACAGGTGTAGATTCATTGGCAATTAAAGTTAACAATGTTATTACTCTCCTTGGCGCACTTAAATTAAAGTTACAAAATACAATGAGATAATAGTTTTCTTTGGGTAAGTTTAGTATATTCATAATTCATTCATCGACACTGAAAGGTTTGGAGGGAGGATGAATGTAACGAAAGTGACAAATCATATACTTACCAGAGAGTAAAGTTTCTACAAACAACCTGGGGTTACACTTTGTGGATTAACTTACTAATTACTTGACAATGGTTGCTAAGCTTTGTTAATAAAATAGGACATATTGTCCCGGTCCCCTTCAATAATAAACATCACACCAAATGACATTTGACGACCTTTATTAGATTTCCATAACATAGTTTTGATCACCAACTCTATTAATTACAACTATTCATTATATGATTCTAAATACAGGATAACATCCTTGTAATGTTAATCAGGGCAGCGCACCTACTTACCCTGCCCCAGTAAGCAGTAAGCAGCATCCATACCTCTACTCACTTTACTTATGTAGCAGCGTCCCATCTCACTTCATACACCATTCATTGTAATGTTAATCAGGGCAGCGTACCTACTCACCCTGCCCAACAAGCAGGATCCATACCTCTGCTCGCTTACTTTACTTATGAAGCAGCGTCCCAACTCACTTCATACACCATCCAGTGAATTACCATCCACCAAATAAACACCATCCTTACCTCAGCTTGCTTATCTATTCAACAAGCTGCCTCCAACTACTCATTTCCTTTCCCCAGATCCTTGAAATGAACATCCAGACATCAGAAAGGGAACAGAAGAGGGCAAGCCTATCCCTATTCTCCGCCTACCCCCACTGATAAATAACCCTACTTCCCATCAATGAAAAGAGGGAAGTGTGGGTGGGTAGCAAGTTCATGACAAATGTGACTGCTTGACCCAACTACACTAGCCTAAACCTCTTACGCCCCTTCCCATCATTATCTCATTTCCTCCCAACCATCCCTGCCTCCACTTAACCCTTTCACCTCCCCAAACCACTTAACTCCCCCTAATATTAACCTAACCCTCCCATGAAGATGTTCTGGGACAACTTAGTTTGCTGCCAAACTTCAATTGTCCCGGTCCCCTTCAATAGCACACATCACACAAAATGACATTTGACGACCTTTATTAGATTTCCATAACAGCTTTGATCACCAACTTTATTAATTAAAACTATTCATAATATGATTCTAAATACACCATAACATCCTTGTAATGTTAATCAGGGCAGCGTACCTACTCACCCTGCCCCAGTAAACAGCGTCCATACCTCTACTCACTTTACTTATGAAGCAGTGTCCCATTTCACTTCATACACCATTCATTGTAATGTTAATCAGGGCAGTGTACCTACTTACCCTGCCCAACAAGCAGGGTCCATACCTCTGCTCGCTTACTTTACTTATGAAGCAGCATCCCAACTCACTTATTTCACCATCCATTGAATTACCTTCCACCAAATTAGCACCAACCTTACCTCAGCTTGCTTATCTATTCAGCAAGCTTCCTCCCAATTTCCCATTTCCTTTCCCCAGATCCTTAAAATGAACATCCAGACATCAGAGGGGGAACAGAAGAGGGTAAGCCTATCCCACTTCTCTGCCAACCAGCCTGACCAGGCTGTTCCCCCTCCCTTCTACCCAAATTTGTTCAATCTACTTCTCATAAAGGGAAGGGTCAACTAATCTTCCTTTAAACCAAGCTTCCTTTAAACCTTCTAACTCCCCTGTAACAACACACCCAGTTTCTAAAACCACCCCAATACAGCCACCTACCTACCATGCTTCCTAAACCCTATCTACAAATTCACTCAAACCCCAAGCAAAATGATCCTTGTGCTATTCTGTAAAACCTTAACCTGGTATGCAACATTAACACTACCTACTCAAGGGACAAATTTGTCACTCCCAAAGATACCACACATTAGGAACAAAGTCCAGCATCCTGTCCAACACCTCATTGGCCCATCCCCCACATTCGGTTCAACAACTAGATGAGTGAATACAAGCACCCCAACGTTCCAAGAAAGCAAGGATTGAACTTCACTGGCTTGCAAGAGCCATAGGGCTGTAGTCTAATAAGTTCCTGTGCTCCTATGAATGTCATGACTCTACTCATACCATGGGATTCCCACACTCCCCATAAACAATCCCCGACAGCCCCTTGGCCCCCCGTACCTACCTCTTCCTTACCCCCTATACCAATGCAATAATCAGCTCCCACTAATTAAACACAGCTCTAACATGCATTACTAAGGTGATTATGCAGACCCTCCTTAGGCCCCATTCTATTAAAACATCACCTTTCAATCCACCACATGATGCCTTCTGCACTTTAGCAATTTCCATCAGTAACTGTTGCCCATGTGTGCTCCCCATGTGTAACCTCCTTGCTTGCCACTGCTTCCATCATCTGCGGATTCACTGTGTATCACCACAACTGCTACTTGGCACACCACCATCTACAAAGAAAAGGAGAAAAGTAAATCTTCTAATATGTAAAGAGAAGGCTCCACCTTATACCCACCTATTCTAAATTACAGCCACATCGTTCCAAGACCCCATCTGCAAGAAAGAAAAAGACATGTAAATACATAACACACATTCCAAAACATCTTCAAAGACAACCTATCCTGCCAACCCAGAAAGGCATGTACCACCACCACGCACATCTACGACAAAGCAACCATAAGTGAAACTATGCTTCCAATGACCTTATCAAATACCCAAGATAAATTGAACTACCAGTGCAGTATGTTAAAACTAAACCCTACACAAGAAGGGACCAATCAATATCCACAACCAGGTAACCTTGCTATTCCAGACCACCTCCATTAGCCCCTGTATAAGCCAAGCTAAATTATATTGTAAAGCCATCTACCTAGCTCTTAATCTTCCATCTCCGAATGAGGCACACTGACCAACATAGATATGAACAGCTAGGAGCCACTTATTTAGCTATTATTTATTTGTTTTAATTTAGACACTCATTCCCCCATTCATGCTGGCTACCTGGATGTGCAGCCAGGCACCACCCTGGGAAAACATTAACTTTATGCCCCCCAGTAACAACACTGATACAACTGAAATGTTGAACCCACTCCAATCCCACATGTACACTCCTAGATGTCCACCTCCATCACAGCGCTCAGACTGAAGAGATAGAAAACTCAACCTATGCACACCGAATCCATGAACCAACGAAATTCAAGAAACAACTCAACCTGCCACATCCACAACCATGCAACTCACCCTGAAGGTGCACCAAAACCAAGGACAACAAAATAGTTAGAACAATCAGAAACAGCAGCAAACCACTCTATTTCCCAGCCACATGACAAGGATTCCCCTCCGGCAAAACCACACTCCACCAAAACACAACAACAAATATCGATCACAGAAGTCAAAAACAAGAGACCTATAAAGTCTATTAAGTCAGAATTGAGGAAATCATTGTTTGCAAGTACATTAAACCAACATTAGAGGATGGAATAACAATATGGAACCTTATAAGAAGACAAGCATGGCTCAGCTGGAAATACTACAATTGAATTAAGCCAAGAGCTTTCATGGACATGTAAGTTATTATGAAAGACTAAACTATCTGAACGTGTACAATGCCTCATATAACTATGTAAGATGAGACTGTAGGTATATAGGGCATTTAGAGACAACTACCTCTAGAAATGTTTGGGGATATCAAGGAGTGGAAGGAAATCATTAAACAGCCCAAGTAGCATGTTATATAGGAATGAGAAATGTACTAACTGTTTTTTTGTCAGTAGCTGCTACGTAAACTAGAAAGCAAGCCCTACTGTAGAAATTTTCAAAAACAAATTGGACACTTATAGTGTGAAGGACTGTTTTATACACTGTCAAGATAGAATACCATTGTTAACCATGCCTGAAATATTTGTATATATGCATGTATGCAGGCATGTATTATATACCTGTGCTTTCTTTTTCAGTTTAGAAGCCCCTGGACACTCTTAGTACCTAATGACCATGATGTTTTTCATCCCACATACTTTTCAGCTTTCTGACTCTTTCAGATCACTACATCTTAAGTCTCAGAAAATATGTACAACTTCTTTGTCCATTTCACAATAGTGTACCTGCATGTCACAAAGTTTTTACTGTGCATACAGCAGATAATAGTGAAAATGGATCTAATTGCTGCATTTTCATACCCACATTTACCAATGTCGTCTTATCATTTCTTTTTCATTTGCTCAACTTTGTCTGAAACAAAATGGTTGAAGCTAATCTGTTCTTTCTTCCTGCTGACCCTGATTGCTTGCCATATTATTTGCTAAGAAAATCTCCGTTCCATCCTCTATTTTACCTTGTCTGTCAAACATTAATTCAATGTTATATTTATTCGCATTTTCATTTTCGGGTTGGATCTGTTTGGAAGCAATACAAAATGAACAAGTCTCCTATATAACAAAACTACATGTCTTTTCCCGATCCCAGCTTCGAAACCATAACTGTTCACAGAAACAACCAAGCACCCTTTTACACCATTGCATCTCCAGTCCCAGGCAGCCCACCAAAAGTGCCGTCACACACACAACCTCATCTACTCACCCATCAGAACAACTGTCCAGGTGACACACTGGACCAAATAAAGATAGTGATCCAATCATATGACTGGGGGGAAAAAAACAAACAAAAAAAACCACACATTAGTAATGACTACTTCACAACTACCTCCCCCCTGCAGACAGACCCCCACTGATGCACCACATCTGCACCGTAGACCCCGATGAAGCCATTGAACTACATGGTAAATAGAAGTCTCCATGACAGACCTGGAAAACAAGAAAGGATTGTGTCGCAAATCAAAATAAATGATGAGTAAAATGCTGGACTGTACCTACCGCCAACTGAAAATACTATAAAACAAGCACCCACGCACATCTTCGAAAGGTAATATCCCCGGACAATTATAACTGCGTATTTTCCAGTAATACAGTACCCTGTGTAGTTCACAAGGGGACAGAAGACCTAAGCTGTAGATCATGAAACCCCACACAACTTTGTTGAGAATACAATTTATACAGACAGCAGAGATTATTACTAGGTTCTGGATAAACAACAGACAAAGATCCACTGAAGTAACAAGTTTAAACATGGTAGCCACACTTCCTGTTCAAAAGTGCCTACCATTTTGAGCCAGACACCATATTCTTAAAATACAAAGATTTTACAAGAACCAATAATAAAACTACTTTATTTATTTGCAGCCCAGCACCAACAAGGATTAAAAGCCATAAGCAATATCAATTGCAATGGCCTGTACCTTCCACTACCAGCGATCATCAAACATCAAAATGAAAGGGCTTGTAATTTTTGATAACTACTAATGGGGCATATAACTGAGCATGTGAGGTGAGGAACCATTACTCACGGGAGCCTTGTGGCCCACGGAGACATCTGAACAACTATGAAAAAAAAAACCAAAAAACAAACAGCGGCCAGTGAGGAAAACAGCACTTCTTGTGTACTATAGCGGAACAGACAGCCTGGGCTAAACTAAATTCACCTCACCCACCAAAGCTGCTAACAGTGACACCACCAGAAACATAATTACAGTGAGAGAGGAAATAAAATAAATAAATATGAATGACCGGGTTAACGAGAGAGCTCTGCCGAACCAACGCTACCATGAATAAACCAACCCCACCAAAGGATCCTCTGCCAAACCAGCATTGTACTATGGCAAGCAACACCTGCACCAGCCCTCAATACAAACTCAAGCTAGCATGCCCCATGGTCGAACAAGAGCAGCCTGAATTCCTCCACAAACCAGTCAAACAAACCATTTATTCTGTGCTTAAGAGGCAACAACCCTAACTAGTATACCAAACCTGCCTACCCGAGGCCAGCCCAGGTGGAACCCCATCACGAGGCTCAACAACAACATACATATACACACGTATACACATATATATATATATAAATATATATATATATATATATATATATATATAAATACTCATCCACACCATAGCACCTCCTCATGCACATCACCACCGGACCAAGGCCTACCTGACACAAGCACCCACTGGTCATCACGCACATGAACTTGCAATATAGCAAGTTCACGCCAAATTTGATTGCTTGACCCAACTACACTAGCCTAAAGCTCTTAAGCCCCTCCCCATCATTATCTCATTTCCTCCCAACCATCCTTGCCTCCACTTAACCCTTTCACCTCCCCAACCCACTTAACTCCCCCTAATATTAACCTAACCCCCCCCATGAAGATGTCCCGAGACAACTTAGTTTGTTGCCAAACTTCATTTCTCCCTATTCTCAAAGCCACATAATGGTCAAATGGGACTCTAAGCAGGGTAATGGATCAGGGACCCCCCCCCGTAGCCAGACCCACCCCCACAGCCATTCTAGTGCCCCATCCATTACTTTGCCATCTCTTCCCAGTTACCATAAACTCTGTTCAAACCAGTCAGTGTGCATACTACTTTCTTCTTTACTACAATGAGTACACATATTTGGATTTAATTTATTTTATTTATTTATTTTACATTTCTTTACTAGGGAGGTCTGACTGGACAAAGCTGTCCATTTTCAGCAGAGACCCGGGGAGAAAAGCTCCAGAAACGATTGCTAACATACTATACATAAGATATTTACAGCAGCATTGTGGTTTACACATACAGTTATAAAATATAGCACATAATAGCATATGATTGCATAAGATATTTACATAAGCCTAGTGGTTTAGACATACAATTAAAAGTATAGCAGGTAGTAACATATGATTGTTGTTCATACAGTACGTTTAGTAGAGACAATCATGATGATGTAATGAACATAAGAGAAGAAAGGAAAAACTAAAAATACTAGCCAGTTTGTCAAAGGAGGAGACTATAGACAGGTTCATATGAAGATTTTAAAATTAAATTTAAAAATTTAAAACTTTTATGTCAAATTTTATTGCACAGACACTGATAGCCATTTGCTAAAGAAAACAATACAGTGTCACAATGAAAACAAACCTAGCATGAGAAACAGTAAACATCTCTGCCCTTGAAACCCACATTTATAGAAAATGCATTTGGCCAGTGGTACATTAAGTGCATCTTTGAGCTTTTTTCAAACCACGGGCCTCCTGCACGCATTTTTAGGATCATGCATAAATGCATCTGTGTTCTTTAATTCACCTTCCCAATTGCATTAAATTATTTTCCTTGTTTAAAACAACACCACTTGTTAGAATGTGTTTTAAATTTGTAGTTTAGAATACTTTTTTCCCATAGGCAGTGAAACAAAATGTATGAACCAATAATGACAACCTGTCACCACGGCTTTCCCTTATTGCTTATCTCCAGTAAGATGTTATTCAACAGCCCATTAAGTGGGTATGTCATTTGACAGGGTAGTGTTCTATTCACTTCTGAGTCATAACCATATTATATATGAGTTTCCATTGTTTTCTGTCCTTTAAAATCTTGATTTTAAAACCCCTTTAAAGGAAGGTGATGATCGCCATACCCTTGCTGCTATCTTGCAGGACTAACCTGTAAATGTATTTGCTTTTTTGTCTTGCCAAAGAGCATAAGTAATTTAAATAAGAAAACAATGAAGCTGTACCTTTTGAAGGAGTACAAATGTGCCTCCTTCAAGGACCTGGGAAAAAAAAGCCATATTGACAGATTCGGTCGCACATTCGACTTCCTGTGTAGTTTTTAAACATGCCAACCGATGATAATCAGCACCTTAGTATAAATATGTAAAGGTTTGTAACTACATACACAAGGTTGATAATATCATTTAATGTAATACATTACTATTAGTATCATACCATTAACTACACATTTACACTTGTTTTCATCAGTAACTTATCTTATTAAATTTGCTTTAGTCTTGTCTTATTTTTCTAGCTTATCATCTGCTTTTTTCATTACATCTTCTGACAGTAACCTGCTATATCACATTTTTCTATCTTGCTAATATTCTTTTCCATCTCTCACATCAGGCTCTTAATCCAGCTAGAGTACCGTCAGTGATTGCATGATGCAATGTGTTTATTTATCAGCTCCTTATTACTATGTTGCAAGCAGAAATTCACTCATCAGCATATTAAAAACTTAATTGATACTATGATTGCTTGCTTGCTTTTCTTTTTCATTATGGCGTATATCTCCAGTGTGTGTTTCACAGTTGTAAACTAATTCCTGCACAGTATGTCCAAACTTAGTCAAAACAAACATTCAGCTGTTTCATTCTTAGGGATAGAAATATTGACTTTTATATCTTTCAAGTTTTGCTTGTTATTTATTGCTACAAATGAAGACACACCTTCTGTACGACTGTTTTTTTTTTGGTCTTTTTCTACTATTTGTCTTTCTATTCTACGTTACTTTCTGGTAGTATGTATTAAAACTGTTATAACATTTAACTGTTTTCCTGTTACATAAGGCAAACATTGCCTTTTGTATCATTCTAGTATTGTTTCTGCTTTGCTGCTGGAAATGGAGAAACTGTTTCTACAGTACCACATTTAGTTTGTGTATGGAATGGTTACTGCTGTATTATTTGTTTTTATCAAATTTCTGCTGTCCTGGAAAGGATGTGTGTCTGTTTTGCTGCTGTCAGCTGGCCTAGGCAATGGCTGACAACATCCCACGTACCCTACCCCAATAACAAATGTTAAATACATAAATATTATATACATGGACCACATATGGCTCTTGCAAGGTAGCTCTGCAAATTTTGCTATTAGAAGAGCATGGAAGGGCCCCAGCTGCAATATTTACAAATCCAAGTCCATGATGGGGGGCGGGACAAGAAGGCTATAGTGGACTTAGAGCTATAATGGACAAAGGAAGAGTTAGCATTCTTGGGGATGAAACTCTCACAGGAGCCACAGTAGATGGTGGTAAAGAACTTTGATTCCTAATTTCTGATCATAATGCTGACTTTGAAGGTTAGCCTCTTTATATACTTTGTGTTGTGATGCAAATACAATGAACATGGACAATCATGCTAGAGTGAATTACCTCTGATATAGTAAAGAGAAAGAACACATAAAGAGACAGTGTGCACTTCTGAACACTGTGCTCATCTGCAGTCACATTTTATAATGCAGACTAGCATACTATTGCAAGTGTTCAGTACTACTGTAATGCTGAATAGCAAAGTTCAATGCATCATATTAAATTCGTTTCAATTTTACAGACATTTTCATAGTGTTTCTTAGTATAAAGTAGCAGTCCTAAGTCTTCGGATTAATTTAAAACAACACAGAGTTCATATACAGAAGAATCTGACATAAAAACACATAAAAAAGTATAACATTAGCGTAGTTTACCAACAGTGCAAATGTATTGACTCTGGCATTCACTCATTTTAAACTTTAGACTAACAACTTGGCATTGCAAATTTTGAGATGTTTAGTTCGCTGCACTTCTCAGCAGATATTCACTATATCTACCATTCTTTCTGCATTTGGACTTAGTTCTTCACAATTGTCTGTTTTTGTTGCTAATTGCTATGTTTTCTGTATGTGATGCCTGTAAAACATATTTCAATAAGGAGTGAAATCAAACCTGTATGAATTATTGCATCTGGAATCCACGTAGATCTTCTCCTGATCATATCTCCAAGATACACTGAGGATGATAATTTTTTTATTGAAATGGCTGTAAATGCTATTCCTCTCATTAATATTTGATTTGATCAGGTCAAATCTGGCTTGGGTACATTTATTAAGAAATACATCCTTAGGTAACTGTTCAGTAGTAAAACTGGGTGTAGTTTTGGAGTTCATATTAAAAACAAGAACGTTTACTTACCCGAACACCTAAACGCCAACACATATTCCGCGAACCACAAATACACTGAATGCCCTAAACCACGAAATTCAAAAACTCAAAATGTCATACTTGTCCCATCCCACCACCCGCTACATACTACCTACACAAACAAACTAAATAAACCACATACATACACTAACCAAAACCCTACTTCTAACCCTAAACTAAACCCTACTTCTAACCCTAAACTAAATCTTGCATACACCACCATGTATGCACTTAACCTGCACCCTAACCCTAAGGTCTGTAACTATCGCACACTTACCTTAAAAAGCTATACCCAAACAAACTAAATAATCCACACATACACTTAATAAAATCCTACTTCTAACCCTACACTAAATCTAACATACATTACCATCTATGCACTTACCTTAACCCGCACCCTAACCCTAAGGTCCGTAACTATCACACACTTACCTTACGGAGCTATACCGCAGAAGGGCCAGCCATGAAGATTCACTTACCTTGCGGAGCTATACCACAGAAGGGCCAAAGATGAAGATTCGACATTTCGGATTTCGCGCTTCAGGATGATCAATGTTTTTGTGGTTCGATGAAGACATGTTGGTGTTTAGGTGTTCGGGTAAGTAAACATTCGTGTTTTTATTATGACCCCATAGTTTTGTACTGGAGGACAAAATAACAAAACTTTTCTTTCACACCCAACATTATATTTGACAATTTCTTCACTCCAGCCTTAAATGTCTGAATGTACCTGTTGGTTAAATCAACTATTATCAGACAGTAGGAATGTCTAATACTGAAGTGTACTAGTGGAATGAAGTGTTCATTCTGCTTAATAAAATGAAAAAATATTATTCTTTTCTCAAAAATGTTGTTTATTTTTCAAATACAGTTGAATAAATTCTACAGTATTTGTTTATAACATCTTAAATAACTATGTACACTACTTACATCAGCCTGACACTATAACAGAGCTCAATATATACAATTACTTTATATACAATTACTTTATATGTATAACAATCCAGTTATTAGAGTATATCTGTTCAGTTATTGTAAAGTGTCAATCAATGATAAGACTTTTTTCCATGGATTGTTAATAAATGGCTTAGGATGAATCCTTAATTCTTTAATTTTAATTTCCAAAAAATGCTGTGGTCTTCAGTAGGCTGTAGAAGTTTCCCAAAGTCAGTTTTGTGTTTGTATTCCATCTTCTTGTTATACACTTCCTTGAGATTGCAAGTATTGTCCAAACTAGATACATATTTGATTCATTCAAATGAGGACCTTTGTACACATTTAATAATACCAGAGCTTTAGATAAGTTAAACGATTCATTAAATAAAGCTTGTAAAAAGTTTTCAATACCATTCCAAAATGGCTTAATTTTAACACAGTCGGGAAAAAATGTGATTCCAGTTTGCATTTTGTATTTGCTCACACCTCCAACATATTCTCTTTGTGGAAGACTTAATTTTAGTAATGCTATCTGGAGTTAAGAATGCTCTGTGCAAGCATTCCCAATTAAAAACTTTTCAGTGTTGTGTAAAGGATGTATGCTTTATTGATAATAAAATATTTGACTTAATTTATTCAATTAGCTGTAATGAGTGCCCTTTTTGTTATATAATTCCAATATGAGGATTTGGGTGTTGTTTTTATAATTTATCAATATCTTGTAAAATTTCAAAATACTATTTCCGATGTCATAATCATTATATATGATTTCATATAGGTATTTCATAAGTTTAGGTATTTCTTTAAATGAAGAATTACTAATTATTCTGCATAAATCTTGCAAATACGTCAGAATGCTTTGCCTAGTCAGCCAATCTTGTTGTGGAATTTTGTATGTTATTTCTATTGTTTGCATATCTAGAACCTTTAGTTCTTTGCTGCATTGAAACCAGCAAAAAATCCTTTCTGTTCCCAGGAATTAATTATTTCTCTGTATATTTTATGTGGATAGCTCTTTCTAACTATGAATGGTGTTAAAAGATCAAACCAGATTTTTAAATCTATATTTGCATTAATAATTTTTCTAAATGAGTCAATGTAATAATTAATCATACGAGTTTTAGTGGGCTTAGTTGTGTTATATTGCATACTAATACATAATATGTGCCATGGCAAATTGTTTTTATCTGTTATTTGAAATTTGTTTTGTAAATCAAATTCATTTATTAATATTACAGTTAGTAATTCTTTCCAGTTTGCAGAATAATTTGGACTTATCCAATCTGAGATTGTTTTAGATAGTGATGCTTTTATATATGTTTCTATATCAGAAGAGTTTAATCCTCCCTGTTTCTCTGGTCTGATATGATGTATTAAAGCTATTCTGTTTCTTTTGGGAAACCATAAAAATTTTATTAGGCATGAGTTTATTTCTTTGAGTATATTCCTTTCTGGTAACAGTTGTATTGCCAAAGCTATATATAGAATCTTGGGTAGTAAAACCATTTTTATTAACTGTAGTCTATCTTCAAATGTTAATATCATTTTGTTCCACTTTTCCACAGAGATTTTAATTGTATTGATGATATTATTGTAGTTTATTGAGACTAATTCATTATTATCCTTGCATAACTCAATTCCTGATATTTTAAGGTAGATTCTTGTTTCCCTATAATGTGATTCCCCTTCATCTGCAATTCTTTTCTTTTATTTAAAAATAAAAAAATTGATTTTGATTTATTGAAATTGAGTCCTGAAGTCCTGTAAAATGTGTCAATTAAATATCTAACTCTTCTAATGTCATTTTGTATTGGACAATGTTAATAATATGTCATCAGCAAAGAGCATTACTTTAGAATTGTATTGTTCATAAACATCTACTCCTTTGATTTTTGTATTGCTACATATTGAATATGCCAATATTTCAATAGCCAAAGCTAACAGAATCGATGTCATGGGACATCCTTGTTTAGTACCCTTTGTTATATGTATAGATTGAGAGGTGAAAGGACCTAGCTTAACATACGCTAAATTATTTGTGTATATGTATATATATATATATATATATATATATATATATATATATATATATATATATTTTTTAGTAGATGAACAAAGGAAGGAGGAAATTCAAATAACACCAAAATTTTTAATAAATAGTCCCACTTTAGGGAATCAAAGGCATTCTCTATATCTAAGCCAATTATGAGTGTTTATTTTCTTTATTAATATAATCTATAAGAGAAATTATCCTTTTAATATTGTCATATGTGTTTGTCTATGATATATAAATCCAGTTTGATCATTATTTATTGTTTTGGATAGTAGCATTTTCATTCTGTTAGTTAATATTGTCATAAATATCTTATAGTCATTATTTAATAATGATATAGGTCTATATGAAGTACAGAGGTTTGGGGATTTGTTTTCCTTTAGGATTGGTATGATTAAGGAATACCTCCAAGAGGGTGGTATTAAAGCTTGTGACTGAATTTCTAATAGACTTCTATGGAAGAGGGATAGTATCTTTAAAGGAAAACATTTATATATTTCCATAATTATGCCATCTATACCTGGAGCTTTATTATTTTTACCCTCTTTTATTGTATCTGTAATTTCTTTGTAGGATATGGGTGCTTGCAGATCTAGTTTTAATTTTTCTGGTATTTTTTTTTATATTACAACATTTTTCATCTAGATTTAATTGATCGATATGTATATTTTCTTTTTGGAAATGTTCCATATAGTTATTTTTATAGGCATCAAGAATGTCACCTATATCCGAGACATTTTTCTCTTTCTTTTCGTGGAAGATACTTTTAATGTTATTAGCTTTTGATTGTATTTTTATTATTTTGGATAAATTATGTAGATATTTGGGAGAAGTGGCCAATGTATTAATTTTAGTTTTTCTAAAGCTAAACTAGTTTTATGTGTTAGAATTTCTTTGTATTTATTGTTTAATACTTCTACTTTCTTTTTCATCTCCAAATGATTTTGATTTTTTCAGCTTTTACTGACAAAAGTTTGGATTGTAGATCTAATAATTCAGAATCTCATTCACTGATTTTTTTATACCAAGTTAAGGTTTTACCATATATGTAAGCTTTTAATGAGTCCAATATCATTATTTTATTTATATCTGTGGTGTAATTAATATCGAAGAAGAACTGTAATTCAGATAATAACCAGGGTTTGAACTCTTTAATTTTAGTTATACATGCTAGAATTCTGGAGTTAAAGATTAATGGTTTGTGTTTATATTCTATCTTCTTGTTATACACTTCCTTAAGATTGCAAGTATTGTCCAAACTAGATACATATTTGATTCATTCAAATGAGGACCTGTGTACATATTTAATAGTACTAGAGCTTTAGATAAGTTAAACGATTCATTAAATAAAGCTTGCAAAAAGTTTTTAATACCATTCCAAAATGGCTTAATTTTAACACAGTCGAAAAAAAATGTGATTCCAATCTGCATTGTGTATTTGCTCATACCTCCAACATATTCTCTTTGTGGAATAATTAATTTTAGTAATTCTATCTGGAGTTAAGAATGCTCTGTACAAGCATTTCCAATTAAAAACTTTTCAGTATAGTGTAAAGGATGTATGCTTTATTGATAATAAAATATTTGATTTAATTTTTTCAATTAGCTTTAATGAGTGCCCTTTTGTTATATAATTCCAATATGAGGATTTGGGTATTGTTTTTATAATTTATCAATATATTTCAAAATTTCCCATGTCATAATCATTATATATGATTTCATATAGGTATTTTGTAAGTTTAGGTATTTCTTTAAATGAAAAATTAATAATTATTTTGCATAGATCTGGCAAATATGTCAGAATGCTTTGCATAGTTAGTCAATCTCGTTGCGGAATTGTGTATGTTATTTCTATTGTTTGCATATCCAGAACTTTTAGTTCTTTGATACATTGAAACCAACAAACAAATCCTTTCTGTTCCCAAGAATTAATTATTTATTTGTATATTTTATGTGGATAGCTCTTTGTAACTATGAATGGTGTTAAAAGATCAAACCAGATTTTTAAATCTATATTTACACTAATAATGTTCCTAAATGAGTCAATGGAATAATTAATCATATGAGTTTTAGTGGTCTTAGTTATGTTAAATTGCATACTGATACATAATATGTGTCATGGCAAATTGTTTTTATTAGTTATTTGGATTTTTTTTTTGTAAATCAAATTCATTTATTGATATTACAGTTAGTAATTCTTTCCAATTAGCAGAATAATTTGAACTTATCCAATCTGAGATTGTTTTAGATATTGATGCTTTTCTATATGTTTCTATATCAGGAAAGTTTAATCCTCCCTGTTTCCATGGTCTGATATGATGTATTAAAGGTATTCTGTTTCTTTTGGGAAACCATAAACATTTTATTAGGCATTAGTTTATTTCTTTGAGTACATTCCTTTCTGGTAACAGTTGTATTGCCAAAGCTATATATAGAATCTTGGGTAGTAAAACCATTTTTATTAACTGTAGTCTATCTTCAAATTTTAATATCATTTTGTTCTACTTTTCCACAGAGATTTTAATTGCATTGATGATATTATTGTAGTTTATTGAGACTAATTCATTATTATCCTTGCATAACTCAATTCCTAGATATTTTAAGGTAGATTCTTGTTTTTCTATAATGTGATTCCCCTTCATCTGCAATTCTTTTTTTTATTTTAAAATAAAAATTTTGATTTTGATTTATTGATATGGAGTCCTGAAGTCCTGTAAAATGTGCCAATTAAATATCTAATTCTTCTAATGTCTCTTTTGTATTGGATAATGTTAATAATATGTCACCAGCAAAGAGCATTGTTTTAAAATTGTATTGTTCATAAACATCTACTCCTTTGATTTTTGTATTGTTACGTATTGAATCTGCCAATATTTCAATAGCCAAAGCAAATAGAATTGATGACATAGGAAATCCTTGTTTAGTACCCTTTGTTATATGTATAGATTCAGAGGTGAAAGGACCTTGCTTAACATATGCTAAATTATTTGTGTGTGTGTGTGTGTGTGTGTGTGTGTGTGTGTGTGTGTGTGTGTGTATATATATATATATATATATATATATATATATATATATATATATATATATATATATATATATATATATATATATATATATATATATATATATATATATATATATATTTTTTTTTTTTTTTAGTAGGTGAACAAAGGAAGGAGGAAATTCAAATAACACCAGAATTTTGAATAAATAGCCCCAATTTAGGGGATCAAAGGCTTTCTCTATATCTAAGCCAATTACAAGTGTTTATTTTCTTTATTAATATAATCTATAAGAGAAATTATCCTTTTAATATTGTCATGTGTGTGTCTATGATATATAAATCCAATTTAATCATTTTTTATTGTTTTGGATAGTGGTATTTTCATTCTGTTAGTTAATATTGTCATAAATATCTTATAGTCATTATTTATGACATAGGTGTATATGAAGTACAGGTTTGGAGATTTATTTTCCTTTAGGATTGGTGTGATTAAGGAATTTCTCCAAGAGGGTGGTATTAAAGCTTACGAAGGAATTTCTAATAGGGATTTATGGAAGAGGGATAGTATCATTAAGGAAAAAGTTTATATATTTCTATAATTATGCCATCTACACCTGGAGCTTTATTATTTTTACTCTCTTTTACTGTATCTGTCATTTCTTTGTAGGATATGGGTGTTTGCAAATCTAGTTTTAATTTTTCTGGTATTTTTTTTAGATTACAACATTTTTCATCTAGATTTAATTGATTGATATGTATATTTTCTTTTTGGAAATGTTCCATATATTGATTTCTATAGGCATCAGGAATGTCACCTATATCCTAGACATTTTTCCCTTTCTTTTCATGGAAGATACTTTTAATGTTATTAGCTTTTGATTGTACTTTGATTCTTGTGGATAAATTATGTAGATATTTGGGAGAAGTGGCCAAGGCATTAATTTTTATTTTTCTAAAGCTAAACTAATTTTATGTGTTAGAATTTTACTGTATTTATTGTTTAATACTTCTACTTTCTTTTTCGTCTCCAAATGATTTTGATTTTTTTCAGCTTTTATTGACAAAAGTTTGGATTGTAGATCTAATAATTCAGAATCCCATTCTCTGATTTTTTTTATACCAAGTTAGGGTTTTACCATACATGTAAGCTTTTAATGAGTCCCATATCATTATTTTATTTATCTCTGTGGTGTAATTAATATGTAAGAAGAACTGTAATTCAGATAATAACCAGGGTTTGAACTCTTTAATTTTAGTTATACATGCTGGAATTCTGGAGTTAAAGATTAATGGTTTGTACCCATTCTGAAGTTTTAGTATCAATGAACTGTGGTCCAAAAAGAGGCAGGGAGTAATTCAGAAATTAATGATTTTAGAGTGTAACTCATGGGCAGCAAATATTTTATCTAGTCTAGTTTGGGTACCAAATCTTTGATCTTGATGGGAAAACAAGATTTAGCCTCTTTAAATTTGAATGTATCTACAAGATGAAATGATTCTAACCACTTGTTTAAAGCTTTTGATACAGCAGATGCACACAGCGGTCTTTTATTTGTAGTTTCAGAAATATCATATATGCAGTTAAGATCTCCTCCTAATATTAAGTTTGTCCTTATAATTATCAACAAATGTAAAAACTCCCTTCCTTTCCTTAAGGACTCACTTGCCAATTAACCAATGTAACCCCAGAAAAACAGTTGAGACCAAACAGGCAGTCGCAAACTTTTATTACATAAAAACAAATAAAATAAGTGTGTATAAAAACAAATAAAATAATTATTTTATTTGTTTTTATGTAATAAAAGTTCATGACAGCCTGCTTGGACTTGACTGCCTTTATAATTATTGGAAATTAAATCCAAGTGTTTTTTAACAGTTCCTGATCCAGTGCCTGGGAACCAGTATAGATTCGCTAGGGTCCATATTCTAATATTATATTTAACTATTACTAATACCATAAAGCCTTCTTTATCTTCATACTTATAAATGATTTCTGGATTAATCACATTCGTTTTCCATAACATTGTTGCCCCTTTTGTCTTTGTCTTATAAGTGGATTGCGTCAATATCATATATTCCTTAAGATTCCATTTGCAATTGTCATTTATTTTGAAGGAAGACAATTTGTGTTTTGTTCAGTTTTAAATATTTCAGTATACTTGATCTCTTGCTAGGATTGTTTAAGCCATTGGTATTTAAAGATAAAGTTAAATCCATCTTAAGTTATTTAGACTATGTATGTTTTTGTTTTATTGTGACTATTAAACATTTTCCTCTGATAACAATAAAGTATATGTTAGAGCTTTTAAAGGAAATTATCAGTTTTATACTTTGAGTGTTTACCAATAAATCAATGTTTTGGTCAGGCATACTAAAAATGTTTTTGTAAAATAAATTTAAATTAATAAATGTTAACAAAACTTAGATCCGCACTAGCTGTGGATGAAAATCATTGCTAATCTGATGGATAAACTTCAGTCCATCAAATTATCACTCATGCCTTGGCAATCCAAAACATCTGAAATTGAGTTATCATATGGGAAATATTTGTAATAGGAAAAAAACAATATTTATATTATTTTGAACAGATTTAGTACTATTGTAGATTAGACAGAATTCTAATTCAATATAAATGCCTACTTAAAGTATAAGCAATTAATATTTACATGAAAGATAGATGACAAGCAATTTAATCATAGTAAAGTAGGATGTAGCATACATAAAACCTCAGTAAAATATTATAGCACACAGTTATTTAACATATTCATCCTTATTGATGAAGTCTTTCAAAACTTATTACTTAATATAAATAGATGGTAATAATATTTATACCTAATGTTTATAATACAATGTATTTTACTGGATATATCAGAAGTTATATTTCATTGTTTAGCAGCATTTAAGTAATCACTTTGTTTGTTGCTAACTTACTTAAAGCGTCAAGTTATGCAAACATTGATGAAAGTTAGTGCATTTTAATTATCAGTGAATCCCTCTTTCCCTCATTTGGTGCACATAAGGATTTTCATATCTGTCATTTCTTATTATAAAATGATTGAAATTATAGGTTAAAAACAACAAGTGATTAATGATTACAAGTTCCCTTTCCATATTCATAAATTGCCACTTTATGACATATACTGAAAGTTTTTAGATTGAAATGGTAACATTCCATTTTGTATAATCAGCAAAGGTTAAACTGAGTGATTATTGTCAATGTAATACTGTTTGTTCAAAATGTGATTGTTACATTCTGTGACATTTCAAGTTCAGGCTTCTATTGTTTCTCTTGAACAACTTTGTCATTTTGATGCCATGTATAAAACATTAGTTACCTTGGTAACCGCTTAAGTATTATATATGGTCAAGATGGGTTATAAAAACTACAATTCAAGTTAAAGCAATTACTTGATGTTCAATGTAGTGTATGTCATTTATGACAAGTTAAGACAGTAGTGTTATAATACACAAGCCCATGTTATCAAATCCTGTCTTTAATATCTAAATTCAGCAGACTGCTTAATCTTAAATGACGATTATATATTTTATGTCTAGAGTTACTAAAATCGTACATTACATAACTATTGTGTATGTATTTTTTTTTTTAATCAACAATCAAATTAATGAGCTAAACAAAGTGTTGTGAGACCATCAATATGTGTACATGTGGTTTAAAACAGCCCTTTTATTATATATTTTTTTGAAAACCAAAAATATCATTGCTGAGAATCATCTTGGAGGCTCCTCAGAGCCATTAAGCATCATCGTAACTCTGTCTCCATTACCATAGCAACCTGGGAGCATCTGTTTCTGTTAATGTGTCTGTGTACTGCATACCAGAGGCTCGCAATACACCTAAAGCAAAGCTTCACTTCACTGCAACTTCAAACCTGAATTCCCTCCCATTCAGCGAAGCAGCAGCCAGCAAAAGAACAGAGCAAACAGATAAAAAAAAAAAAAAACTCCCAACAAGCCGCCACAACAAGAGAGAATACACTCCTCCAGCCCTCCCACCTCCCACTCAGCAAACGTACAAACAAACCATTCTCTGCCAAAATATCCCACATCACAATTCTATCCACCCCTTCCCCTGGATCCAGGCTAAAACAACAAATGTCTCTTCCTAATTCACAAGCATCAGTAAACCTCGATCACAAGCCACAACTCACAGCTTCCCGGAGACAAAAACGGCAACATATAACAGCTGCCAGACACAGCTGCATCCACATACACCATGTCAGACTTAATCAAACAGCACTAGAAGCTACAATACCTGCCATAATTGATATTAATTATGTTTAAACAGAATAATAATGACATTTGTACTAGCTGCCAGACACAGCTGCATCCACGCACACCATATCAGGATTGATCAAACAGCACTTGAAGCTATGATACCTGCCATAACTGATATTAACTATGTTTAGACAGAATAATAATGATATTTGTACTAGCTGCCAGACACAGCTGCATCCACATGCACCATATCAGGATTGATCAAACAGCACTCATAGCTGTGATACCTGCCATAATTGATATTAACTATATTTAGACAGAATAAGGATGACATTTGTACTAAGCGCTTGCTACTATTATTTAACCAGGATATACATGACATTTCTAAATCATACTTTAACTGAAGAAGGCATTAGTCTCCATGACAGCATGTTTTTTTTCAAAACACTCTACTGTTACTGCTATTGTATATGATGTTAATTTGTTACTCTGATGAATGGTACCTTGTTGAATTAGTTAATTGATTACTTAAATTATTATAAGTAAAGCAATGAAAAATGAACAAGATAAGTATTCATTGAGTTCAAGTAGGAGAATAGAAACTTCTATGTTTATATTATATGTTGCTTTGTTTGGCTTATATATAATGTAAATAGTAACCCATCTTGACCTACCTTTGTTTGTGAAAAATTACTGGACTCTTTGAACATTCTGAATAAATCATTACCCTCCTTTTTTAAAATAAAAACAGATGACAAGTGATGCACCATATCAGTTGATACTTTGAGAGATGTAGTTGTAAGAGTTATTTTTTGGGACAGCTATCTTGGAATCAGTTTTTTTGTTTCTTCTTTCTAGCATCAGTCCAAGGATTTGTTTTTTATTCTTTTAAGAGTAGGGGCCATCCATTCCATTTCTTCTGGGGTAGACACTATGTTGTTTTTGATGAATATAGCTTCTAAGTCATTAAAGGTTCTCATCTCATTGGCAAAACATATTTTTATCTTGGCTGGAAAAGCCAGCTGTGCTTTCATGTTGTTTAGTTTCAACAGTTGTATTACTGGCCAGACTTTTTTCCTTTGTTCTAGTATTCTGGAAGAATAATCATTGTCAAACCTTATCAGGCTTTGATTGTATTTTAAGGGTGATTTTCTCCAAGTAGATTTTAATATTAGTTCCTTGTCCAGAAATGAAAGAAATTGTATAAGTATGGAGTATTTGTTGCGTTAGAAGCAAGTTTGCTCAGTGCTCTATATGCCCTTCCAATCCCAAGTGAAAGTTCCTCTTTCAAGTCTAAAAATTCAGGAATCCAGGTTGTTAAGAATGAAATAATGTCTTCTCCTTCAGTGTTTTCAGGCAGACCAAAGATCCTTATGTTGTTTCTCCTTTCCTTGTTTTCTAAGTCATCTATTTTTTAACCAGCCATGTATTCTGTTTAAGCAGAAATTCTTTTTGGAATTCTTCGCCTTTGAGTCTCCCTTCAATGTCATTTAGAGAAGTCTCTACATTTGTTAGTTTTGTATGATGTTGCTGTAATAATTCCTTAAGAGTATCAGTCTGTTTTTGAGAATTTAATTTGAGGTTTTCTAAGTCATTTTTAAACCCATCCATCTTCAAAAATAGTTCCTGTAAGGTAGATGTCATCAACTGCAGTTCTTTTTTTCAAAGCAGCATCTGGATGAGAATTCCTTGAGTTGTTCATATTCAGTGATTCAATACATCTCATAGGTTCATAGGTTCATAGTTTCATACTAGGCTATCTGCCCTAGGGCATTTATAAGCCTAGCCAGAGTGTGTTTGGCTTTCACCACCCTTTTAGATTAGTTGACTGTGCCTCTGTATAGTAGGTCACAGAAGATAGCCCTTTTGAGGTTAGTTTACTGTGCTTCTGTCTAGTAGGGACAAAGAAGAGATCCCAGGGGTAAACCTACGATCTCCCATCCACCCGTCAAGATTTCTCTTGAACAGGGTCATTGAGAGACTCTGCCTAACATGGATTGGGATTTTGTTCCAGAGTGAGGGGAGCCTCTGGGATATGAATCTGTCCTTCCAGCATGTCCTATTTATTTCTGTGCTGAGGTTTAAGTCCCTGGAGCATGTAGCTCTAAGGGATTTGGATTTCCTGAGGTGGAGCATGTCCATTAATTCTGGGTTGGACATGGCTTTATACGTCAGGCACAGATCGCCTCTGAGTAGGCGGTAAGCAACTGAGTAGAGCTGGAGTTTCTTTAGCCTAACTGCATAGGGCATCTGTTTGAGTTCCTTGATCCTCTTGGTGAGGTACTTTTGGGGTCTTTCCAGTTGCTGCAGGTGTCGGGTAAGGTACATCCCAAATGGGGCATTGTATTCAATTATGGGCCTGATGAGTGATGCGTGAGGGCACAATGACCTCTCTTGATCTAGATGTGAACCCTTTCGTGATAAGGTGGGCTATATAGAAGGTCTTTCTAACCACTTTGGCAACGTGGTTGTCAAAGGAGAGATTGCTATCTACTTGGGTCCCCAAATCCCTAATTACTTCTTCTGTACTTAATGGATTACCACCTATGTGGTAATTTGTGGGCACTTTGTTTTTCCCAAAGGGGATGACTATGCACTTTTTGGCATTTAGCTTTAGGCCATGGCTCTGGCACCAGTTATCCATCTCTGTGAGACCCTTTTGGAGGATGCTTGTGTCAGTCAGTGTGCCGATTATGGCACCCAGTTTGCAGTCATCTGAGAACTTGGTCAGCCATAGTCCTCTCATGTTAGCCTGTACCTCAGAGAAATATATACCGAACAAGAGAGGTCCCAGGACTGAGCCTTGTGGGACGCCACTTATAACTGGTTTAGAGTCTGACATGGCACCTGCAATTCTGACCATGTGGGTTCTATCCCTGAGCCAGTTTGCAACCCATCTTGTGACATAGAGGTTGATATTTAAGCTGGTGAGCGTATTTATGATGCCCGAGTGGGGTATTGTGTCGAAGGCTTTTGCGAGGTCCAGGTAGGCTGTGTGGACTACCTTCCCTTCATCTATGACCTTGGTGACTGTTTCAAAGAAGTCGACCAGGTTCAAGAGGCAAGATCTGCCCTTAACAAAGCCGAATTGGGTAGGATCCAGTGTTTGGAGGTTCCCAATGTCTTTGTTTATAAGTTTCATGATGATACGCTCAATAGCTTTGCAGACCAGGCTATTCAGGCTTATAGGGCGATAGTTTCTGGGGTCCGTTGTGGCACCACCTTTGTGGAGTGGGACCATTGTTGCTGTACGCCATTCCTTGGGTACATATCCTGTAGTAAGGCTGAGATTGAACAGTGACTTTATGTGAGGGTTCAGTTCTTGTTGGAGTTTGTGTAAGACGCAGCCCGGGACACCGTCTGGTTCCATTGATGCTGTGTTTTTCGCTTTGGAGAGGGCAGCTCTCACCTGTGCATCTGTGATGTCAGGGAGGCTACACTCTGTTGGGATAGACATTTGCTCTTTTGGGCGGGAAGGGGGGGCGGTTGCACTTAACCTGTCTGCCAGGATGTTGGCAATGTCTGTGGGTTCAGTGTATTTTTTGTCATTTTGAACTAACTCAGAGCATATCTGGGAGTTGCCACCCAGGTTCCTGACATAACTAAAGAAGGCCTTGTGATTATCTTTAGCATCTTGTGCAATTTTTCTTTCGAAGCTGGCCTTAGATGATTTTATGAGGGATCGTAGTTTCTTGCTAGTACTGATCAGAGATGCCTTCCCTTTTTGGGATTTTGCTCTATCATGTAGTAGCTTCCTCCTCCTTCTGTTGTATAGCTTATTTATGGCTGGGGTCCACCAGACAGGTCTCCTGCCTTTGGAGGAATGAGTCTTGGTTTTATTTAGGATAGCACGATCCATGCATTCCTGTAGGTGTCCATAGAAAGCATTTGTAAAGGATTCTGCGGTTTGGGCCATATTTTCCACTGGCCCGGGGGCTTTGAAGGATTCCACCTCAGTTTTGAGAAGTGTGAAGTTTGCTTTTGAGGAGTTCTTCACCGTGGTTTCCTTGTCTGGGAGTGGGGACGGGATATGGATGTCCAGTGAGATTAATTTATGGTCAGATCTTACCAATGAGGGGTATACCTCTGGTATGGAACATAGAGTCCCCATGTTGGTGATGATCAGGTCCAATATGTTTTCCCCTCTTGTGGGAGTGGTGACCAGTTGTTCCATAGAATTTGAGTTTATAAATTCTAGGACCCGTTGGGCGAGGGTGTTGGGGCTTGAGTAGTGCTCCCAGTCTATGTTTGGGTAGTTGAAGTCACCCAGTATAATGGTGTTTGGAGAGACCTTCATATTCTCCAGTGTTCTCAGGAAAGCCGAGTGGGGTTCCTGTGTTTGGGAGGGTGGTCTGTAGCAGGCTACAAACTGAAAGGCAGTTTTGCCTACTGTTAGTTGCACATGGATGGTCTCCGATGCTTCATGCAGTGCCAATAACCTGGAGGTGTGGGTATGTTTGATGAATATGGATACTCCCCCTCCTTTTGTGGTTCGGTCTGAGTTTTAGGGCCGAAAAGCATGGTATGAGGTATAACCTGGTAGTGCTGGGGTGCTCTCAGGAGCCTTGAACCAGGTTTCTGTTACTGCACAGATATTGATATTCTCCATACTGAGGAGAGCCTCGAGTGCATGCATCTTGAGGTTTAGACTTCTGGTGTTGAGCAGCATTACCCTTAGTTTCTTTTTCTTTGTGTTGTCTATGGAGGTGGGTTTGTCTTTTGAGCCTTGCCTAAAAAAGGCACTATGGGGGTGGCAAGAGCCTTAGTCTGTATTCGAAAGCCTAGGGGTGACAGGTGCAAGCCGTCCCTAGCAAAGCAATGTGGCTTGTCGAGTATGTCATCCCAGGCTGACAGACACTGGATCCCCTTTGAATGACACCAATACTTTAGCCAATTGTTAAAACTGATCATTTTGTCTTTATACTGTGGCATCATTCTTGGTGAGGGTAAGATGCTACTCAAGGTCAGTGTCATACTGGCCTGGGCTACATGATCAGAGAGCTCCTCTATGTCTCTTTTCATGTAGTCCAGGGAGGTACGTCTCACGTCATTCACACCAGCATGGACAATGACGGAGTCATATTTGTACTTGCTTTGGAGTGACCTGAGTGCTTGTGTTATGTGGCGATCCTGGCACCCAACAGGCAGCTTACAGTGACCTTCTCCTTGTTCAGCCTGATGAGTGGGACTTCAGTGTGCTGACAATAGAGTCACTTATTACAAGTGTATTAGGTGTGTTGTTTAGCCTTAAGGGCTGTGACTGTGTGGCACACTGACTTTGCGAACTATGTGATACGTGGGTATTGTTGTGGGGTAACGGTTGCTTGGATGTCTGCTTTGGAGGTCTCTGCTGCTTGGGCAGATTTTTATTTAGAGCCTCTGAGTATGTTTTTGTGTGTTTATGTGTTTGGTTTTCTTTTGCGATAGGTCTATGTGAGACTTGATTTGTGGTGTGTGTGGTTACCTTCTCCTCCTGACTGACTGCGCCAGTATTAGGTTGAGAGAGCTGCCTCCAGTTTGGCTATATAGTTGCATCTCTCACATATATTTGAGCTTGTTGGGAGGAGGAGAGGGTGGTCTGTGTACATAAGGCAGTTGTAACATTGCCTCAAGATTCCCAGATTCACCAGCTGGACTGGAGAGTAAACCCGAAACTGACTTTTGGACATGCCAGAATAGTATAAGGAACTACTTTTTGACTGATCAAAAAGGACCAATAGGGAGCCAAGTACTTAAAGGGAGTATAAGAGGGTGTAGTGCTTTAGTTTATTAGTGCTTACTTATAAGATTACTTATACGAGCAACTGCAGGGCTTTAGAATGAAAACAGAGTGCTTACTTTGAGATTTAGAACAGTTCTAAGGGAAACAGTGAAGAGCAGACTTTGTGGAGCTGGGAATGGTTTAAACCAGTTTAAGCGGCACTGCCCGATGCTGCGCTATGCGCAAAATTGTGCAAACCGCACAAATGTGGGTTCTAAAGCAGGGAAACTGAAAAAGATAGGAACTGACCCAGAGTGGCCAATAAGCTACTAGTTTCAGGGCTGAGACCACTCCTCCAGGGACAAATAGGCTGCTCAAAGCTCCCCACTATCACTGGTGAACAGAGAAGCTTCATCCTATCCAAGTAAGGATATGGGCAACACAGGAAACTATACCACAGTCCGGAATTCAGCAAAACCTGAAATCTGGACTAATCTAGTTCAGCAAAGGAGGGAAAAGAGAATATTTTTTTGTTTTTGTTTTTTTGTTTTTTTTAGGAAACAGCAGAAAAACACACAGAAAACACAGTAAATGCTATAAACAGGCTAGCGCACTTTAGTGTGTTGCCTACAACAGTTATACAATACAAAAATTACTTAAATTGATATAAAACAAGTGCAAAAACTGTAAAAAGCAGAAGGCAAATGCAATTTAAACTTTTTAGAGCACAGATCAGTTAGAAATTCACTTTTTAGGCGAGAAAAGGAAGTTGGAGCAAAAAAACAGAGAAGAAAATACTTAAATCTGGAAAAATCTCTCTTGGGTTTCTCTGTTGCCTGTATCAAGCTGCAGGACACCACGAGGAGTTGTGCGGAGTTGTATACTGGTGCAAAACCATGCAAATGTGGGTTTTAAAGCAGGGAAACTGAAAGAGATAGGAATTGACCCAAAACGGCCAATAAGCTACCAGTTTCAGGGCTGAGACCCCTCCTCCAGGGATAGATAGGCTGCTCAAAGCTCCCCACTCTCACTGGTGAACAGAGAAGCTTCATCCTATCCAAGTAAGGATATGGGCAACAAAGGAAACTATACCACAGTCCGGAATTCAGCAAAACCTGAAATCTGGACTAATCGAGTTCAGCAAAGGCTGGAAAAGAGAATTATTTTTTTTGTTTTTTTTTGTTTTTTTCAGGAAACAGCAGAAAAACACACAGAAAACACTGTAAATGCTATAAACAGGCTAGCACACTTTAGTGTGTAGCCTACAATAGTTATACAATACAAAAATGACTTAAATTGATATAAAACAAGTGCAAAAACTGTAAAAAGCAGAAGGCAAATGCAATTTAAACTTTTTAAAGCACAGATCAGTTAGAAATTCACTTTTTAGGTGGGAAAAGGCAATCGGAGCAAAAAAAAAACAGAGAAAAAATACTTAAATCTGTAAAAGTCTTCAAGTTAAATGACAGGAAAATTTTTGTATATCTCCACCAAAATTGATATTTATGTAGTTTAGTAGTTTAGCTATAGATTTTCTGACATTTTATTCTATATTATTATACTAGTTTATGGAGCTCTCAAAATTCACTGCTCTCAGTTAACCATCTAGGCTCTGCCAATAAAAAAAATATTCTAATGTAAACTGAGCACCATTTTCCATAATTATGCTCTGTACTTATGGCAATTTACAAAGCAGTTTCATTCATACATACTATGTCCATCCCAAATGCTTTTCTCAGTGCTCCTGGAATAATAAATCTGGTTCCTTTTGAGACACAGACATTCTTAACTAGTAATTCAAATGTCCTTGTGTGACAGGCTTTTAATATGTCATCTAATCAGAGTCAGACTTTTGTCGGAATGTTTATTAATATTTCCGTCAGTTCTAGCCACTTCTGTTATCATTCAAGTTTTAAATTGAATTTCTTAGACATGTTTCTCTATGCAAACATTTATACACTCAGTATTTCCCTCTGTAACAGTATCTGTTAGTTTACTTTAACATAATTCTTGAGGGACATCTGTATTATCATGTCCTTCAGACATTCTATATTCAATCTGGAAGTCATACACTGAAAAGATTATAGCCCATCTCTGAATACAGGCAGCTGCTGTGATTGACATGATCTTATGCTCGTCAAATAATGTTAACAATGGTTTATAGTCTAGAACCAATTCAAATCATCTATTCTAAAGGCACTGGCGACATTAATTTTTTTACTAAAATAAAAGTGAAATCTTCCTTTTCAGTTAATCAGTACTCACTCTTCTGCTAGGGAGGATGTTCTAGAAAAATTATTTTCTTCAAATGAAGGCTGAACATGTTGAATTATCATACAAAGAAACATTAGAAGTTAATATAAGTGCAAGACTTGACCATAATGAAGAACTACTCAAGACATACAGTTAAACGTATTTATATTTCTTTAATTTGTTCTGCTGCTTGTGTTTACGATATCCTGGAACACAGACTATATGATAAGTCATTCTCTTTTTAAGGAGTTAAAAGATCAAAGTAATAGTCTTAAACCAAATAAAGCCCCTGGTCTTGATGGTACAATCCCAAAATTATACAAATGATTTCCAGAAAATATTTAAAATGTTCTAGTAAAAGTTTTTTAACAAGTTAAACATATGTCAACCACCTCCCCATCTTGGAAATATTCCCTGATATCTCCTATCTTGAAACCAAATCAAGATTCTAACTTATGTTCTTCTTACCATCCTATTTCACTATTACATGTTTATTATAAAATATTTATGTCTATTCTTGCAAAAAGATTAACCTTATTATGCCAGTATTAATAAATTATGATCAGACTTGTTTTATGCTCATAGAAAGGTTCAGGATAACATAATTAGGCTTAATACTTTAATAGATTTGGCTAATAAAAACAAAAAAATAACTAACTATAATATGTCTAAACATAAATAAGGCTTTTGATTCTATTAGTTGGAATTATTTGTTCAAAGCACTTAAACAACATGAATTTTTCCCTAGATTTTATAAATCGTATAACTAATCTATAAAGTAACTCATTCTCTTTTATTAAAATTGGCTGTTTTTTTCTAGCTCTTTCAAAATATTAAAAGAAACAAAACAGGGTTGCTCCTTGTCACCTCAATTATTTGCTCTATCGATTGAACCTTTTGCAAACTTTATCAGATCCAATGGCAAAATTCACGGATTCTCAATAGATGAAAGTTATTCTTGTAAAGTTCAGTTATTTGCAGATGGCATTTTAATAACAAGTGATGATGAAAATTTAACTAACTCATTTATTACTTTGAAAAAGTGTCAGGTTTAATGTTAAATCCTGATAAAACAGAAACGTTTCGAATTTTATTTGTGACAATTCACAAATTATCTTGAAATTATAATTAAATCTACTGTAAAAAAAGTCAACAGCAGTAAATTATAGTAATTTAATAGACACTGTTATAAAATTATTAATTGGAACATTTTTTTTATAATGGAAGATAGACTTATTTTAATAAAAATGATAATCCTACCAAAAATACATTTCTATCTACAATCACTAATTATTCTCCCTCCTGAAAAAATCTTTAAGAAATTAAATTCTACTCTTCTGAATTTTCTCTGGGTCCCCAATAAACAAATAATATTCTTTGACTGGCATGTTAAAAGTTGGCAAGAAGGTGGATTACGTTTTCCAAATGTTGAATTATATGCCAAATCCATAATTCTCAATTTAATATCTCTATGGTTAAATTCCTCTTACCAAGCCATTTAGAAATCCATTCATGAAAGATTAATAAATAATAACAGCTATGTTGTAAAATCATTCTCTAAATATGGAATTAATAAATGTTACTGGATCTAGAATGCCATATATTTAAATGAAAAGAAAAAAAATACCATTCCTCTCCCTTCACTGATTACATCTTTATAAATTTTAAAAGATTTATGAATTATGCCTATATAGTTACAGATTTATTGTTTTTTATTGTTCTCTATGTTAAATACTGCTGGTTGTTTGGGAACGTTTAATATAAACAATATGCTAGATTTAGAGATGCAAATTTAATCTTTTGGCATCAATTTTTAATCAGAAATAAATCACATAATACAAATTATCTTCTTGCAAGACATTGTTTAGAAAATAATAAAATATAATTGGTTGCCTATACAATCCTGTAAAAATATGTTAGTGACAAAATCAAAATCTCCATGGATTTTTAAACAAAACATATTTCAAAGATACTTGAGGGCTGTTTTTCAGACTCAAATAAGAACAAATCATATATATCAATAATTTAATAAATAAAAAGAGGAAAGTTTTTTCCACATATTTATTATTTTGAAATTACTCAACTAAGATTAATGAGAAGGCCTATTCTGATGAAGATAAATGCTTAATTCTTAAATCTGCAGGAATATCTACTGCTTCTCTTTATTGGAAAATACATAATTGGAGATTTCTTCACAGAAATTTTGTAACCCCACATAAAGTGGCTTTAATATATAACTATGGGGAAATGAATTGTTGGAGGTATAATGACGTTTCTAATGAAGACTGGTTTCATGTGAAATTGAATTGTAAAACAGTAATGCCTTTTGGGGTTGAATTTTGAAATTTTGCCCAAGCTTTGTGGACAGATAATTGTATCATTTTTAACTCCTTGATCTTATTTAATGCTCCAGTTCTGGATTCCGTTCCTATGTTGCAGGTGCCTCACCTTCAGGCCATTTTAACTATAGCAAGAAAAACAGTCACAAAGAATTGAAAATGTAAAACTACTCTTTCTTTTACTGAATTCATTAATTTAGCAAAAAAAATGTCTGTAAAAATAATTGTCAACTGCCAAAATAAGAACTTCGTATATTAATGACCAGTTTAGATTTTGGTCAAAATTAAGTGATTTATTTGATAAATTTTACTGATTTAGTTATCTATGTTTGATTTTGTTATGGACATCTGTACATAGTTATGTTTTTGTTCTATTTGTCTTTAAATAATATTGTACAATCTCTGTTTTAAAATTAATAAAAAGTTGTTTAAAAAAAGAAGTCTTGTTTGACTCCTTCTCACTAGATTGTTCTCCTGGGATATCCCCTACATACCTCACATCAAACAGCTTTTTGTTCAGAGGAAAAAGCAGATCTTGATCTATTCCTAAGTGTTTCCACTCAGTCCAAGACTTCAATAAGGGAATTTCTCAGGATACTAGGATTTATACCATCCATGATTCTTATGATTCCTTTAGAGAGACTCTATAATGGAAAGAATCAATGGTACCTAAAATTTGTATGGTAGCAACAGCAACATCCCTTACTTTACAGATTCCAGTTTTGAGATTTTTCAAAAGGGAACTGCTTTGGTGGAGAGACAAGTTTTGCCTGAATCCAAGTCTCCCATTATCCCTTCCAGCTCTGGCACAGTCTATAACTATGAACACTTCAAACTTTGCTTGGGGAACAGTGTTCATGGGACTAAAAGTACAAGGTCTTTGGAACAAAAAGATAGATCAAAACACATAAACATAAAGATGTTGGCAGTCATAAATGCTCTCAAATCATCTATGGTCCCCTGGGCCATTACACATGATTACAGGCAACACCACAGTGATATGGTATATTAACAAACAGGGAGGTTCAAGATATTGCCCTCTAGCCAGATATGCTATGCTAACCTAGGAAATAATAGTTCAGCACAATCTCAGTCTACCGAAATCTTACCTTCTGTCAGAGCAAAATATTGTGGCAGTCAAACTCTGTAGGACCAGGACAGACCTTAACAAATGGAAACTGAATCATGAGGTCTTCCAGGTTTTGCTTCAGTTGTGTGGAGTACCTCTGGCAGATCTTTTGGCCTCTATGCACAACAATCACCTGGCAAAGTTCTGCTCCAGGATTTATTGCAAGCAGGCCTGGAAAACAGATGCATATTTATTTCCTTGGACAGGAAAGTCCTATATTCTTTTGCACATTTTCCAGTGATATCCAGAATAATTCTGAAGATTCAGAAGAACTAAGTAAAGATCATTTTGGTGACTCCCTTATGTCCCAGGTAACACTGGCTCTTCCACTTTTGGAAATGGCCAAGGGCAAGTACCATAAGCTTTCTCACACATTAGACCCACTTACACAAAACAGGAATTGTTTGATGCAGTACAACTTAAAACTACTTCAGCTAACTGCCTGGATGATAAGTTTTAATACAGTTTTAATACCTTTTAGCCACCTATTCTCTGAGAACTTCTAGCAGGTACTAATGGGGGCAAAGAAACCTACTACTAGGAAATCATATATTCATAAACAAAAATGATTTTCTATAACAAATACAACTTAAAAAAAGCAAAAAATTAAATTTTAAAATACCACAAAGACCACTGATCCAAGAAGTAAGCAATTTTAATGAAATACTTAGTACCTCGGCTTGCACAGCCTTCCAAGAGTAAAAACACTACAAAATACCCTTTACTTAAATACAGCATATTGCACAAGACAATTAATCAATTAAGCATACAATTTAAATCACATACGTCTAATTACATTCCTTGTTGAGTCCCTGAGGTTCCGAGGTATCATACTTTAAAATTAAGAGAGCTTCTTTTTCTAAAAGTTTATTTTTTAAGGACACATATTCACCTATACCGCTTGCAATTTTTCCAGAACACAACCCCTAAGAGAATCAGGATCAGAATTGTGTGCTGTCATGAAATGACTCCCAAGAGGACTCTTTAGTTTTTTAACTTTTTATGTCCCTAATACGTTCCTGTAACCGGACCCTAAAATTCCTATAAGTTTCCCCTATGTAGAACTTATTGCATCCACATCTCAGGACATGCACTAGCCCCTCAGTATTACAACTGTATTCATACTTAGCTGTAAATTTAATGCCATTAATATAGGTAAAATAACTCACTACATAATGACAGATGGAACAGCCATCACATGGAACAGTGCCCTTATTTATGCTTAAATTCTGACTAACATTAACATCTGGTAAACAAAACTGGTTATGTACCAGAATATCAGCCACATTCCTAGCTCTTTTATATGCAATACTCACAAAGTCAGGTAATATAGAGTTCAAAATGTTATCCCTTAGAAGCATGGGCCACAAACTATGTGCTTTTTTAACTATTTCCTCAATTATAACATTCTAGGTTGTCACTAAGAAAACTTTCTCCCCCATTATTTCCAACTGTGTTGGTGGATTTGTTTCCACATGTACCAACATTATATTTTAATGAAGCTAAACAAAAAATCATGGACATGAGGTATTCTTCTAACCCCCAGGGATACTCTCATTATGCCTGTGTTAGTGGGAAATATAAAGTTGGTACATGTGGAAACAAACCCACCAACACAGTTGGAAATAATGGGGACCAGAAGAAAGCTTTCTTAGTGACAACCTATAATGTTAAAAGCACGTAGTTTGTGGCCCATGCTTCTAAGGGATAACATTTTGAACTCTATATTACCTGACTTTGTGAGTATTGCATATAAAAGAGCTAGGAATGTGGCTGATATTCTTATACATAACCAGTTTTGTTTACCAGATGCTAATGTTATTCAGAATTTAAGCACAAATAAGGGCACTGTTCCATGTGATGGCTGTTCCATCTGTCATTATGTAGTGAGTTTTTTGACCTATATTAATGGTATTAAATTTACAGCTAGGTATGAATACAGTTGCAATACTGAGGGGCTAGTGTACGTGTTGAGATGTGGATGCAATAAGTTCTACATAGGGGAAACTTATAGGAGTTTTAGGGTCCGGTTACAGGAACATATTAAGGACATAAAAAATAAAAAAACTAGACAGTCCCCTTGGGAGCCATTTCATGACAGCACACAATTCTGATCCTGATTCTCTTAGGGGTTGTGTTCTGGAAAAATTGCAAGTTGGTATAGGTGAATTTGTGTCCTTAACAAATAAACTTTATAAAAAAGAAATCCTCTTGATTTTAAATATGGTACTTTGGAGCCTCAGGGACTCAACAAGGAATGTAATTGGAAGTATGTGATTTAAATTGTATGTTTAATTGATTAATTGTCTTGTGCAATATGCTGTATTTAAGTAAAGAGTGTTTTGCAGTGTTTTTACTCTTGGAAGGCTGTGCAAGCCGAGGCGCTAAGTGTTTCATTAAAATTGCTTACTTCTTAGATCAGTGGTCTTGTTGGTATTTTAAGAAAGGATTTTCTAGTTTGTGACAAGAACCAGGACCCTTTGAAGGCTAGTATTTCTCTTATTCTACAATATTTCTTTGAATTATTATAATCTATATTTCTAACTCCTGTGTCAAGGTTTATTTGTTAGCCATTTCAGCATGTCTGCCCCGGATCCTCCCCTTCTTTCAATGGATTCCTTTGTTAGAATTTTTATGAAAGGGGTTATACATACTTTACCCCTTGAAAACATTTGGCTTCTCTTTGGGATTTTAACTTTGTGTTGGAAAATTAACTCTTGCTCCATTTGAACCAGCTCAGCAAGCTGACTTGTGGTTCATAACATGGAAAACAATTTTGTTTATTGCTCTGACTTCTGCAAGAAGAGTGTCTGAGTTGCAAGCCCTCATGGTGGGTCAGCTTTGCCTCAATTTTGACAAATATAAATATATATATATATATATATATATATATATATATATATATATATGTATTTCAAGAATTAATCCTTCATTTATGCTGAAAGTGGAATTTAAGTTTACTTTAAGCCAAGCTATCTCCCAGCCTTTTTTCCAGAACCTACAAAATAATGGGAAAGGATTATTCATACTGTTGATGTCCACAGACAACCCATATACTATCCTGATAGGATTAAAACAGTCAAAAATTCTGATCAGTAATTCAATTCTTATGAAGATAAGAAAAAAAAAGGACAACCTGTGACAAGGCAGACTATTTCCAAATGGTTGTCACATGTTATTCCTTTTGTTATTCCCAGCATAACAGGTCAATTCCAGGCAGGGTCAATGCACATCCTAATAGATCTTGGCTTCATTAGTGGCTTTATGGAATACAGTGGACTCTAGATATATTTTAGAGGCAGCTACTTGGTCCTCTGTAGGTACTTTTACAAGCACTACAAGCTAGATTCCTCTTCTAGGTCTAGAGCAGGTTTTGCAAGGAGCATTCTCCATAAGTTTCTGGACCCCCATGGTAATCTACCCCTATAGCTAAGGCTACTGCAGCAGTGATCAAATGATAAATAAACATGGTACAGATAAAGAAGTAAACTTACCATAACAGTACATGTTCAAATGATCACTGTTGTGGTAGCTGGTCCTTCCCTCCCTGTATTCCACTCATTTTTGTATATGTTTTCTTGTCAGGGTGTGCACATTGAGTTTTATTTGACTAGCATTATCCTCTTCCAGGGCTCTAGCTTCTCTCTTTCATTTGGCAAGAAAGGTCTGAAGTCTTGATGCCCAAGCCATTGATTTTTGACAGGTCTGGTTAAGCTGTTAAAGGTCTGGTTATATGGAAGGTGCATTTAAGCTGTAGAAGCCGTCTGGCTGTTATAATGTGCAGAATAAAACCCATATAGCTATGGCTACTGCAGCAGTGATCACCAGAATATCTACTGTTATGGTAAGTTTACTCACATAACAGTTCTTTCACAAGAATGGCAGTCTTCATATCGTGTGTTGTGTTTAGTTCCTCAAAAACAATTCTCATGCATTTCCAACACTTCTTCTTTAGTTTAACTCACTTGACACACCAGTTCCTCTCATACCAAACAGTTTCAGAACAACTAATGTAAGTTGTTCCTTTAGCCATTCCAGTGCAATATTAATATGACCCCACCAATGACAAATTGTCTGCAGTAAATGCTTTAACTGTTGTAGCCTGCAGCAATTTATTTTGAAATGTTTACTGAACATGTTCCTTTTCAATATGGCTGCCGCTGTTGTTATATTAGTACTGCTGCTGTTGCATTGATCTCCATGCCAGTTCTTTTATCATTTAACAGAAAGTATATACGAGTGATTCTCTGTCTCCCTCTCAGTCTCTCATTCTCTCAATCTTATTATTCTTTAATATAGAAAATGTTGGAAAATCCATTTCTACTCAAGAAGCATATTTTGTACTCTTTGCACAAAAATATTTAATGTTACTCTACTCGGGGCTGAATCTTGTATGAAATATTTAGTTTATATGTCCCAACTTCCCACAGTTCTGGGCAATTTGCATTGTTAAAGTTAAACATTTTGTTTGGTGTGATTTTTTATTATTGTAACCATAACAAAATCTTTCATCTTTTTGGTTATTTTAACTGTATATACTGTATCAAAAGGTACACTGTAGATTATCAGTTACTGTTTCTAAACTCTGGTGTTATTGCAAATGCTCTTGGAAAGTTTAAATTTGACTCAGATAATAGCTTTCTATGACCAGATTCATTACAAATACTACTGGCAATCTGTCTGGTAGTGCTTCATTTGAATTCATTCCAATTAATAGTTCATTGCACACTTCTTCTAAGCAGTGAACTGTATCGTAGTTTTATTGGCTTTCTCAATACACTAGTTAAAGCAAAATATTTCACTATCAATGCTGTGGGCACAAACTGTTCCTTTAGTATTTCAGAGATTTTTCTGTAGCTTTTACTTTTTTGATTTCAATATCTGAAACAAGTATTGAAGTAGAAACCACAAAAAAAAAAAAAAAAAAATTATATATATATATATATATGTGTGGGTCTACTTTAATTTACCGAAATCTCAGTTGACCGACAAGAGAATGACCGACAGTAAGTTTACCAAGGTGATGTGGAAAGGTGATGTGCCGACAGCGGATAGAGCGACTAGGGTAATGTGTGCGTCTTTGTAAGTGTAGTTAGGAGGCAGGTAGGGTGAGTGTGTGAGTGTCGGACCTTAGGGCTAGGGTGGGTTAAGTGAGTTAGGGTTAGGGTGCAGGTAGGGTAAGTGTGGTGTCGGACCTTAGTTACAGGTAGGGTGAGTGTGAGTGTCGGACCTTAGGGTTAGTGGATATGTGATGTAGTGTTGTTGGTCGGTGTAATGGTGTTCGGTGTTTTGCGTTGTCGGTATTGTGTGTTGTCGGTTATCTGGTGTGATTGGTTTGTGTGTGTGAACTGGCGGCGTCGGTGTGTTAAAAAGTAGACCCATAGATATATATATATATATATATATATATATATATATACACACTCCAAAGGATAAATGTCTTGATACCACAATGGTAGCGAAGACAACCAGGCAGTCTGTCGATTCAACATAACATAAAATTTATTCAAGTCAAAGTCAAAAACATTGGTGAGCGCTTTCGCTTAATAGCTTCATCAGACCTTAATACAATTCAACATACATAATCCTATTTAAGAAAATTCAAACTTCCTATGTCCAATCATAGACAAGCTTCTATCTAAGCAATTAAATTAAAGGAATAGAGCACAGCAAAACATAGGAAAAACGCTTCTCAAGCTTATAACTATATGAACATATGATTAAAAAATTCATATATGCATCTAATATAAATTCTACCATACAGTTTAAACATATGCTTAAAAACAAATTCATGTGTACATCTAATATAGATTGATACATTTTTTATTATGACATTTATCCTTTGGAGTATATATATATTTTTTTGTGGTTTTTACTTTTTTCTTCATTTATACTCCTTGGGAACATGGCAGATGTACTAGATGAGATCGTTGAGCCAGATTAAAATCCGCCAGTGCATTGTGACATGAGTATGAACCTTTCCGAGAGGTTCCGATCGTATCTTCAGAAGGATAATAACATCCTCCTTCAGTATGACCTCAGTTCCGTCGAGGAATCGCCGAATGGCTTGTCAGAGGAGACGGAGGGACTTCAGCAGCTCATTGAGGAGCTAGAATATGATTTTTTGAAGTTGAAATGGCTTCAGGCACAATGATATAATTTTGAAACATGTCCAACACGGAAGATTGTTCCACGTGGGATACGAGTTTTCAAAATGCCCACACAAAGTACCCAGTATCCAGAACTTTTAGCTCGCTGGCAGCAGCTTAACTTAGAGGTAAGCGCGAGCTATATGAAACTGTTAATTGACTTCTTCAGACCTGAAGAACTCAGGCTAAAGGAATTGCTTTGTGTTAAACAAGAAGTTATCATTAGTAAATATCCAGAGACTGTTGTCAACTCTCTATTTGAGAGCATGTTAAATAGTGTCGTTGTTTTTGAGTGTAAAATACTTCAACAGAATAAGGTTAAAATCTTGAGAGACACTAATGATTTTGTTTACATGGCCTAAGAATAAAACAACCTGTTGGACATTCTAATATGCATGCTAATGAAAACAGTAGTAATGTACCTGTGATTTCAGGGGTACAATTAGAAGCTGTGAATGTCACAAATGAAAGTAATGCTGTTAGTGTTACTGGGGAGAAGTCCCCTTTGGATAAGAACTTATATCCGATAGTTACTATTCAGAAAACATTAGTGAATGACAATCATGTAGATGGTACTAATGTTGTTAACTCGGAGAAAGTAGTCAGACCGAAAACTAATGGAAATAAGGCCAACACTCAGAGTGTTATTACTAAGCAGTGTGATGATACCTCTAGAAACCATCCTTTTCTGTTACCTATAAATCTGGAGAGGGATATGAGGAGAGGGAGGTCAGTAAGCCGAGGACGCCAGAAACAAAAGGTTTCTGGGGACTGGAACCCGAATTAATCCAAAAAGAGAAGCACACAGGCAACTACAAAGAAATCAAATGATAGTGATTAGACCTGCGGATAAAGGAGGCCCTGTTGTAATAATGGATAATGAGAATTGTGTTGAAGCTATGGAAATGATGTTATCGGATAATAAGTTTTATAGCCACATTACTATAATGCAAGTACATCAGATTATTAGTTTAATTTCTATTATGCTATCTGATAACTTTAAAAGTGGACTTTATTCCTGTGAAACATATAGATATTTACAAGTGGATAATCCCCTGATCCCTGTTATACAGGGCTTACCTAAGGTCCATAAAGATGGACTTAGACCACTTATGAGACCAATAGTAGCAGGTGGTGGATGGGCTACAGAACCCATGTCCATATACATAGAAAAACATCTTCGACCAATTACAGATAAATGTAGGACGGTCTTAAGGGACACTAAACAATTCCTCATTGATCTGTACGAGCATGTGTGCAGCTCCGGGAATGTTGGTGAATTCATTTTTGTTACACTAGATGTCCAGTCGCTTTTCACTATAATTCCAAACTCATTAGGTATCTCTTACATACATGATTACCTATCTAGTGGAAGTGAATATGATGACATCAAGATAGACTTAATTTGTCAATTTTTAGAGACTGTGTTGGAGAATAACATCTTTATATTTAATGAACAGATCTATATCCAAAATGATGGCGTAGCTATGGGCACTTCTTGTGCCAGTAGCTATGCTAACATGTTTTTGGCTCATTGGGAAAATATTTCCTTGTTTCCACTAGAGGTATTCATAAAATGTGTATCTTTTTATCATCGTTTTGTGGATGATATTTTCCTTTTGTGGACAGGAAGTCAAGAATACAGCTAGTAGATTTTGTTGAAAAGATGTATAATCTTGCTAGTTTTTTGAAATTTACTATGATGTCTTCGGATGTGAGGATAGAATACTTAGATGTGTTAGTTGAAAAATTACCTAATGGCCTGATAAACACAGGAATTTTCAGAAAACCATGTTACTTTTGGCCAGGACTAGCATGCATCCGGGGTATGTTTTCAAAAATTTAATCAGGGGTCAAGGAGTTAGAGGTTCTAGGCTTAACCCTATAGAGGAAGGTTTTGTTATGGAAATGAATTGTCTACAGCACAGGCTTATGAATAGAGGATACCAGAAATATGAGATTAATGAGAATTTAACATCAATAAATGATTTGAGGAAAAACAGAGCACAACCATATTTTGGACCAACAGGAGTGGTTGAGCAAGTGCCCACACCTAATTTTATTAATAGTTTCCTAAAGATTCCACTCTTTTATACTAGTGATAACAAACAACTTATAGATATTTTCAGTAAGAATTGGTCTATTTTAACAGTTAATCTGGATATAAATTAATTAATAGGGGATAGACCCAGGTTTTCCTACAAAAATAAAAAGAATTTGAAGAGGCTCCTTTGCTATAACTGTAGTAGGAAAGATATAGGAGATGCAGACACATCAACACAACCCTGTGGGAGATGTAATTATTGTCCGTATATAAACACTAGTAGTACCTTCATACATCCAGATACACATAAGAAATTTGTTTTTAAGACATCAGCAACATGCCTTATACCCCATGTAGTATATTTAGCAGAGTGTGACCTCTTGTCATTTATTTTATATAGGAAAGACAGAGCATGTCCTTAAGGACAGGATAAGAGAACATCTTTATAACATTCGGATTAAATATGAGTGTAATGCACTGTCCAAACATGTCATGAGTTCAGGAGACGGGCATAGCTTTACTTTTAGGGAGATAGATGCAATAAAACCTAGTATTAGAGAGGGTGACATTCGGAATTTTTTGCAGAAAGCAGGGACGTCAACTGGATCATTGCTATGAGAGCAGACAAAGGGAGAGGGCTCAATGAAAGAGCCTCTATAAAACCTCTTTTAAAGAGTAGGAGAACTAATAAATGAGTTTTTATAGAATATATATATATTTATATATTATATATATTTTTTATGTGATATTGAATTGACAGAGTGCCTGGTTGTCTTCGCTACCATTGTAGACTGTTTTAAGTATTGAAGTAGCTCATACAGGAAAAGTACTCATCCAACTGATTAAAGTCACCAGACACATATCTTCAGGAATATTGTCTGCCATAATGTTACCAGATACATATCTTCAGGAATATTGTCTCTCATGTTACCAGATACATAACTTCAGGAATATTGTCTGCCATAATGTTACCAGATACATATCTTCAGGAATATTGTCTGCCATAATGTTACCAAACACATATCTTCAGGAATATTGTCTGCCATAATGTTACCAGACCATATATTCAGGAATATTGTCTGCCATAATGTTACCAGATGCATATCTTCAGGAATATTGTCTGCCATAATGTTACCAGATACATATCTTCAGGAATATTGTCTCTCATGTTACCAGATACATAACTTCAGGAATATTGTCTGCCATAATGTTACCAGATACATATCTTCAGGAATATTGTCTGCCATAATGTTACCAAACACATATCTTCAGGAATATTGTCTGCCATAATGTTACCAGACCATATCTTCAGGAATATTGTCTGCCATAATGTTACCAGATACATATCTTCAGGAATATTGTCTGCCATAATGTTACCAGATACATATCTTCAGGAATATTGTCTCTCATGTTACCAGATACATAACTTCAGGAATATTGTCTGCCATAATATTACCAGATACATATCTTCAGGAATATTGTCTGCCATAATGTTACCAAACACATATCTTCAGGAATATTGTCTGCCATAAAGTTACCAGACCATATCTTCAGGAATATTGTCTGCCATAATGTTACCAGATACATATCTTCAGGAATATTGTCTGCCATAATGTTACCAGATACATATCTTCAAGAATATTGTCTACCATCCCTTTCTTGCTGACCATGAGTCCACAGTTTATTTACATTAATCAGTTTTGCATATGTGTGTTACCTTGCTGCAATATGAATATTTCAATTCTCATCACCAGTTTTTCTCTTTAATGTCATCTGTTGTCAAAGACAACAGGAGACAATGCAGAAACCTTTAGGAACAGTTTATTATCCTAACATTGTTCTCTCAATAAAATGCTTGGGAATAAAAGACACAAAGGCAGCCACCACTGTATCAAACATGGAATACTTTAATATAGTAAAATTAAGCACTTTCATCTTCCTGTAAACAGGGCTTTGTCTTATGAAAACAAATATACAGGCAGCTAAAGATCTTTGATTTCTATTTAATAAATAACAGGTTAAAGAAGAATTCCTGCTAGAGTTGTTGTAAGCCTTGTAAGTTACAGGAAGCCTTGGTTCTTTAGGGGTAGGATATGATGCGGAAAAGAGTGGGCAGCCTAAATGCTCCAAATGCTTTATTGTACTCACTATACCTGGAGATATTGAAACTAGTGCTGCTTTTGGTGACTAGATTACAAAATGGGTTAGGTGGGAATTGATTTCTAATCTATGGATGGGAAGCTAAAAATTTTCCCCAGGACTGACCCCTGTTATACTAATGCACAGAGCCAGCTCCTAAATGATTTATCCCATGCATGGGTCCTCTCAAATTATCTATGTTATGATCCCAGTTATTCTAATTAAGGGTAATATATAATTATCAATCCCGGGATGGGTAAAGTCATATATAACCAAATGGAATGGGTTATTTTGAGCAAAAAATGTGACATTTGCTAGGCTTAAAATGTCCCACAAAGGCAGCTAGCTTAGTACTTACCTCTGACCCTATATGTGTTTGTAGCCAGCGGAGATGTTTTACACATTAATGTAGGTAGTGTAACTTATTTAAACGTGACCCTATACTAGGGTATGTTGGTGTACCACTCTTTAAACCTGTATGGTAATATGCCCATAGCAAAGTAAGGTTTATATCAACAGTGAGACAACTGGCACAGCGTTTACATTATCTACATATCATCAAAAATGAAGAAATAAGAAGCATTTAAACTCATTCAGCTGCTGAGGTGTGCAAATTATTACTCCCTACAAATTCATTTTTACATTGTAGCAAGGAGGGTGTGTCCTATCTCTACCTCTTCCCCGTCCCTCTCTCATTTGTATGATACTACCGCAGGGCATCACAAATATAAGTCAGTATTAGACACAGGTAAATGCATAATTCCATTATCAAAGCATAAACAGATGACCATATACTCTGCACTTGTTCCCCTTTAAAATATGCAATATGTATATGCAACACTAAAAAAGCAATACAATTTTACAAAAATGTAAACTTGGAGACATAGAACATGTAGTGTCCAAGTGCTGACATCATTAAAATTTTATACAGTAGTGTCTATATAATCAATCAAATCATTTGAAGATTTCACAAATAGTCTGAAAATGCAATGAGCAGAATAACACAGCAAAAAATAAAAGAAACTGAATAAGCTGAATCTGTTTTGTCCAATGTTAAGATATAGGTGGGTATATACTTGGACATCTTACTTGTGGAATTATCACTCCTTTAAGATATTTGTTTATGACACTACAGGCTATCAGTGGCATGCTGCCCCTGGAGCCTGTGTATTACTTATAACATACAGACATAGATACAGATGCAGCTATAGGTATAGATAAAGAAGTAAAAGGACAGTTGTAGACTTGTAGGTATCCTTTCTTATTCACATGTATTAAGTCTAAGCCTCTGCATTACTCAAGTGATTGTACCTGGCAAAAGCCAACATTTATGATTAGCACTTATTTACCTGTTTGATTCTTTGCTCCTGTGTTTATGTATTTTATTTCAAAAGAAAAAAAAGCACTCAGATAGCTGCTGCTCGCCCACAAACTTGTTTAATAACACAGCACAGCAACATTTTATTTATTACATTTTGTTGACTGCAAATTTCCAGCTGAGAAGAATCATTTTCGATGCAGTCCTGGTGAGAAAAGCTTAAATACAAACATTTAATATTGATATTTGTATAACGCCAAGTATAGTTGCTGAAAGGGTAAAAATACAGCAACCTAGACAATGGAATAATGCAAACTGTGTATGCTTTTTGGTATGTATAATATACATACCTTCAATGTGGCCAGTACAAGGAATATTTCAACTACATAGTAGGCATGTGTTCAGTATGAATCTTACTTTAAGATGAAAAAAAACAGAACTCTTCATTTAGAGAAATTATGCTAAATTTCAGGCAATCAGCTTTACAAGTAAAGCTTTCATTTATCACACTGTGACTTTGTCTAGACATTGCTTTCCCCATATGTTAAGCAAAAGTGATAACCAATAAAAGTGCGCTGTGATGTATTACAGAGTGGAAAAAGGAGAACAGACGCATGCAGGCAACTAAGAAAAAGTGATTCAGAGGATTACGTAGGTTTACTTTAACTAGGCATACTGGGAGTTGAATCAAGTACAGTTCCATTGAGTTAGAATGTTCTTTTAGTGCAGCCCTAAAGGCCTGCTTCTTTGGGGGTAACCTCAGTTTATAAGAGAGTTTATTATAGCAATAATGTCCACGGTTGGCGTGGTTTGGTCCCGAGGGCTTAGAGCCAACCGTGGTAAATTTAGCATTACCCACACCAGAAGTTATTATACCATGACATTATTTACAAAAGAAACTATTACTTTTCTTAAATAATGGCATAGTATAATGCCTGTTTACTGCCCTTCCGCAGATGTCTGGCATCCGGCAGTTCTGATGTACTGCGCGCAGTACATCAGAGTTGAGCAACAGCAACGGAGAAAGCAAGATCTCCGTTGCTTTTAGTGTTCGCTATGTTAAATGAGTTTAACATAGCGAGACAGTTTTAAAGTAAGCAACGGAGATGTCCGTTGCTTATTTTAAACTGTCTCGCTATGTTAAACTCATTTAACATAGCTAAACACTAAAAGCAACAGAGATCTTGCTTTCTCCGTGCTTTTAAAAACTGTCTCACTATGTTAAATGGGTTTAACATAGTGAGACAGCTTTAAAATAAGCAACGGAGATCTCCGTTGCTTATTTAAAAGTCTCGCTATGTTAAACCCATTTAACATAGCGAGACAGTGTTATACTAATGGAAAAAAGTCCGGGCGACCGGACCTTTTTCCATTAGTATAACTCGATTTACAACGGGCACGCTGGCCAATCAGCGTGTACGTTTTTCGGCGGTCATGGTATAATTTTCAGTTTACCAGTGGAAAACAGGATACCAAGATTCACTGAATTTGTCCACTGATTTCAGAACATTAATAAGCCTGCCAGTGGACAGCCTAAGCTTATACTACAGGTCCTTGCATATGCTTTACTTATCTGTAACCCAGCATTCTTTAATAAATCCATCGTACCACCACTTTATGCATCCATATCTTATTTTAGCCACAGTCACTAAATCATCTGCATATGAGAGACAAACTGGCATGATAACGCCTGCCCATCTTCCACTTTACATTCCACACACACATTTAAATTATTGCATTCATTACCAGTACAAATATATACACACTTAATGAACATCCTCGTTTAGCGCCTCTCCTAATTTTTACCTTTTATCTTTTCTCCTATCCAACCATTTACCATAACTTTCACCTGTGACATTTCAAAGCATATTTTTATACATTCAAACGTTTTCTCCTGTCTTATATGCCACTGATATCTTCCATATGGCTTCAAGAGTAACCTTATTAAACACCTTTGCCACATCACACCATTAGCCTTGCTTCCTTATATTCTTTCAAAATCATGTCTGTTATTTCTTTTACTATTGCTAACATTTCATTGACTTCTCTCCCCTCTTGATTCTGAAAACCCCATTCTCGTATAACTTCATCCATAGCATCCTGCATCATTTTTTTCTATTATTTTCATAAAGATGTTATAATCTATTTATCCCCTTGTTACTGGTCGCCAAATTTATATATCTTTTCGTTCATCTTTTTTCCATATAAACTTAATTACTCCACCAAAAATACCTTCATCTGATATGGGTTTCTCTATCCATTCATTTAACAATTTACAGAGTATTAATTTCTCATTTTCATTCCTCTCGTTATAATATTCATAACTTAATCCCATACCTCTCAACCTGTTAGCACAACACACCTGGACAAAGCCATAAGAATGGAGGGACAAAGGCCTAAAAGTAAGACATTTTTACATATTGCTGTTAGAAACTTAGAAAGCTGATAAAGTAATAGGTTTTGCATTTGCATGCATTTCCTGAAGAATATGAGGTCTGAAACTCAAATATTTGTCATTTTTAATTACTTCAATCCTCAGTAATATGGCAGAAAAACACAAATATTATGGGGAATAGACTACAAATACAAATCAAAGCTCTGGACATTTTGTGAAAGTCTGGGCAGTTGAGAGGTATGCCTAATCCATCTATTCCAGGTGTTGATTCTTCCCCTTACTTCATTTATTATTTCTTACAATTCTTTCATAGTAACTTCCTTTTCTAGAGAAATCTCAACATTTTCATATCTTCTTTATAATTCACACTTGTACTATTTCCTTTTCATACTTGCTGCTTACAAACTTTACAACAATTTCTAGGATTTTCCTATGCTTGTATCTAATCTTTCATTCTTCAAAAATTGTATCTATTCTTCCTTCTTTTATTTTTACACTTTTTCCTCCAAATGGTGAAACTCACTTTTGTCTTTAAAAAAGTATTTCTCTAAGCAGCATATTTTAACCTTTTCTCTACTGTTTTATACAGCTCTGACTTTCTGATATTCTATCACCACTTTGTTGTATTTTTCTTATCTTTTCATAATATCATTATATACTATCCTATTCCTTTCCTTCATTTTGCTACAATCAAAATAGTTTCATAGCTGATTACTAGCTTAGCTTCTCCTGTGCGCTATTTTAAAAGTAGTCAGTGTCACGTTCAAAGGTGGGGCTCAAACTCTGTACTTTGTGTCTGTAAGGTAAACACCTCAACCATCTTGCCAACCCTGAACCACTCATGCATTTTTTCTTTATAAGCACACCACCAATTTGTCTAGTTTTTATAACGTATTTTCATTGTCATATGCTGTTCTCATAAAATTGTATGTTCAGCTCAAGTAAATCTTTTTATCCCTTTCCCTTCTTTAATTACTCCCATGTCACTTCCTATTTCAGCCAATACTGCTCGATGATCTGAAAACTCAGCCAATTTTAGCTCACCTCTTTTTTTCTTTCATATCTTTTAAATATACCACATAATGTTTCAGTCCTGAAGGTCCACCTTTAATATGTCCATCCTCAATTTTTTTTTTCTATTTTCAGCTCTCCAACTCTTATAATTTCTATTACTATCTTAACCTTTTCTGTTATTTGGATTCATGTTGAGTCAAAGACGGCAGAACACAAAAACTATGCAACTACTTTCTTTGAACATTCTGAGGAAAGTTTTTTCCCAGGGAGCAAGCTCCACTATACCCCCCAAAGTTATATATGTCAACTGCAAGGCTGCACAGCAGTAGCTGAAGAGGCAAACTGCACTGACAACATTTGTCATTTTGGCGAACATACTTTAATCATTTTACATGCAGCAAAACTTACTCCAGCAATCTGATATGTTCACATGTTGTTTTTCTCACCTCTCCTTTCTCAAACTACGGTTAAAATCTCCTACCATAATAATTGGCGTAATTAATAGGACAATGTTTTTAAATCCCTCAAACATCTTTTTCCTCTCTGTCATATTGGTGTATACATAGACTACAATTAGTCTAAATAGATGGAGTCAAACAAGAATGGGAGCCTAAAAACAGCATGTGTTAGGACTACAGAAAAGATATGTGTCTGAGCCAGGTATGCAAATAAGGTACATAAGGAAAGCTGGTGGTGGAATGCAGAAGTCTAGAAAGTCATCAAAAGAAAGAAGGAGTGCAGGAAGAAGTGGGAGATAGAAAAGACTGACCCGGCTAGGAAGGACTACTGGTTGTCTAACAAAGAAGCTAAGATAGAAGTTGCAATAGAAAAGAATTGGGCATTGGAGGCACTATGCCATCTTATGGAAAGTGACTCAGTAGGTGGTACAAAGAAACTATATCAGGTTGCAAGGCAAAGTCAGAAAGATAAAGAAGATAAGACACCCTTCATAAAGGATGCCAGCAACAACCTGCTCACCAGTTCACAGGACATCAAAGGCAGATGCAAGGAGTATTTCCAGCAGCTATTGAATGAAGAAAACCCCAAGCTGTACTACCCCAGAAAACAGCCTACAATGAGAGAATAAGAGGAGCCCACCTTAGAAAAAGTAAGAACAGCACTATGAAGTCATGGAAAGGAGCAGGCTCATAAGAGATCACAGCAGATATGCTAAGCATGCTGGGTAAGATAGGGAACAAATGGCTCCTGCGGGTACTAATAGCAATGTGGAAAGAAAGGCGTATCCCAGATGACTGGAGAATAAGCATACTTATGCCAGTGTCCAAGAACACAGCGGACATCTACAACTGTGGGCAGTACAGAGGCATCAAACTCCTATCACACTGCATGAAAGTTCTGGAGAGGATGATTGATAAAAGGTTATGCAGCGGAGTAGAATGTAAGATGGGAGATGAGCAGTTCAGATTCAGATCAGGATGTATTACAACTGACACAATGTTTGCAGTGAGACAGATAACTTAAGAAGAAGCTAGAGATGAGAAGAGAGTCCAACTGGGCATTCCTAGACTTGGTGAAAGCATATGACAAGGTCACAAGAAAGCTAATCTGGGCAGTACTGCGATAGTTTGAAGTCCCAGAAACATTGGTAAAATTAGTGCAGGCTATGTACAAGGACCCAGTGACTCAAGTAAGAGTAGTGTTCGGCTGCACAGAGGGGTTCCCAGTGGAAGTGGGTATACATTAGGGTTCAACTCTGAGTGCACTGCTGTTCATACTGGTGATGGACTACATTAGCAAACAGGTTGGAGGGGATGGATCAACAAAGCTGCCGTATGCAGATGATGTGGCAGTACAGGAAGACTCTGAGCTAGAACTTCAGCAAAGGATAGGAGAAAGGAATGCAAATCTGAAGGCACATGGGATGAAACTAAGCACAGATAATATGGTGGTAATGGCAGCAAATTGGGGAAATCAGAAAAAGCTGAGAATAGAGATAGAAGGAAAGATAGTTGAACAGGCAAACAGCTTCAAGTATCTGGGAGGGGTGGTTGAGGAGAAGGTAAGTCTGAATGAAGAGGACAAAGCTAGAATCACAGGGCTTGCAGCCAACTGGCATAGTGTCAGGTGTAGTCTATAACAGAAGAATACCAAAGAAGCTGAAAAGTAAGTTGTGCAAGGCTGTGATGCAACCAGTACTATTGTATGGTAGAGAACCCTAGGCAGTAAAGGCAAAACAGCTGAAGAAGCTAGAGGTGTTGGAAATGAAGTGCTTGAGAAAGGTGGTAGGATGCACACTGTGGGAGAGATGAAAAAATGAGGACATAAGAGCAGAAGCCAAAGTAGCTCCAATTGCAGAAAAGATCAACGAGAACAGATTACGGTGATTTGGGTACATGTGCAGAATAGCAGAAGACAATCTGGAGAGGGAGATTTGGGACAGACAGGAAAAAGGTAAGAGGAAGTGAGGATGTTCAGCAAACAGGTGGATGGATTGTGTGAAAGAAGATCTGTGACAGTCAGGCATGAGTGTTGAAGAAAGCAGGACTGTGGCACTGAATCAAGAGAGTTGGCGACAGTTAACACAATACCCCAACCCCATGTACAAAAAATCAGAAAAAGGGGGCTGATGATGATGATGATGATGATGATATTTCCCTTTTCCTTATATCACATACCAGTAGTCTTACAGTTAGTATTGCCATCACATCCGGTATCTTTATCCCTTCACTTTTAAAACAGGTCCTATTCCTGAACACATATCATTTCTCACTGGCCACATGATCTTTTTTAATACCATATTGCTTCAGTAGTTTCCCCTTTTTCTTCCTTCACCTATCTTGTAACTAACATATAACCACCATACATATTTATACACCACTGAGTTACTACTACACCTCTAATATAATTTCCAGTGTTGTTTACATTAAGTGCTGATATTTTTAAATCATCCCTTTTGGGTTTTTTGTGTCTTTTTTTCCAGTATTGATTTTTCTGCTTCTTTTCGGCACTCGCCCCAAATGATTTATCACAAATGTTTTCTTGTTCTTCTCCTTTCTCAGTGTTTTTCCTCTTCCCTTCTATACTCCCTATGCTGCATATCTGTTTTCAGCTTGCACTCTAATCGTTTCTGTTTGTAAAACATTTCCTGTCACATTCTCATCATCCTTCATACTAGGTATGTTCTATTCTTCAGTTATCTCCCCTACATACCTTTGGTTAAATTATCCTCAGGTTGTCTTTCTTGTGAAATATTTCTCCAGTAAGGCATAGACAAACCAAAAATGTCCAAATTCATTGCATGTACTACACTGAGGCCCATAATTTTCTGTGGTGTGACTCCTTTCTCTGGATCGACCACATATTCTTCTATTGGTCTCATCCCAACAAACAATATACTTTAGGTTGATTCTAATACCTCACTGCTCCCTGTTTCCCATTCACACTTACAGCATTTGACATATACTGCATTTTTTCTCATGCACATCCATTGTCACCCATACCTCTCATACCAATGTCCAAACATCTTATTCATCATACATTTTTAAATCTTATGCATTGTCTTACGTTTTTAACTCATGTTCCTCTATGTCATATGTTCTGAATTATATTTATTTTCTTCCTTCACTGGAATCCTACATTGAGAAAAATATACCATTCCATGGAGCAAATGAGCTCTTTTCTCCACTTCATTCATATATTTTTTCAAGTAAAACTTTCAAAAGTAATTTTTCAAAATTCTTCTGTCCCTAAGTGCATTAGCATTCTTATGTCCTACATTTAAAACCCCAAAGGTAAAATAATATTTTCTATAATGCCATCCCTGTTGATAATGGCACTGTTCTTTGTTTAGATTCTTCTTCTGGTCTTCTCTTCTGGCTTTGCTGTCTTTTCAGCTTCACAGCATCTTTAGTAATTTGGTTTACCATGTCTGCATTTGCAAAAGTTTTTTTCTTTTTTTTACTGCTCACAAGAACACCCTGTGGCAGGTGCATGCCTTTAAAACCAGTTACTCTACTAACCAAGCATACCCCAAACTGCTGTCAGAATCTTCTGGTAATCTGGCTCCTTTTCGCAATTAACCTTTCAACACCTTCTTTGTTACCTCTCCCAGCATGCCATTCACTACAGTACTCCAGCTAACTTCATCAAAAGCCTTTGGCCCATCTTGATTCATCTCCTCCTCCAACTCTGTAACAACAGACTCCTTTCATGGAGTCTGTTGGTGATATTTCAGTATTCTGTAACACATCAGTCTCAGCCTGCTTTCTCCTTTCTCCCACCATCTTGGAATTCTACAAGCACCATTGATAGCCTTCTGGCACCATGTAGTGCTCAGAAAAGAGCAGGGTAAGTTCCTTTGTACCCAGGCCAAATATCCTCTATTTAGTATGAATATCATCTTAGGTCTCTCCTGAAATAAGGCCATTGGCCTTGCATGACTACCCCAGTCAACAAAATAATTAAATATAATATAGACATTTATTTAGTCATTATTTTTTGATATCCTTATATGACTATCAATAATTCCTTTTCAATCCATATGTATTTTATCTACACACCAATCAAAACCCAGATCCATATTACATCAGTCTACCTTCTTGAAGCAATAATGCACCAAGACCTGTTTAATATTGGCATCTAGCTGCACAGTGACTAGTTGTGAGATATGATACAATTTCAAAGTTGGAATTTGTGTGGCAACATTGTTAGTAGTTCAAAGCTGCTCTGAAGACCAAAACTTTAATTTCAAGAAGCTTTCTAAGTAGTGCTGTTATATCTGATAGCATGTGAATAAATGTTGGAGTGATACTGGAGCAATTCTAGGAAATGTATGTCATGACATTGTCTCATGTATCAAGTATGGGTATCTTAAAACCCAGAATACAGCATATATACTGACAGGGTTACTTGCTAAATACTTTACCCCAGTATGATGAGACATAAATACCTGTACTGTTTTAGTCAACTCTGATATTTTATCCACTAATTACTATTACACTTGGCATGATCACAGAACTGTGGAGTACAACAAGGTTTTCCATACTCCCATGACTGCACAATGTCAAAATTAGTATAGTTAGAGATGTGAAGGCATGAAGGGTAAAGTGTGGCTTGTCTCAAAGCAAAAATAATATACTTTTTGTCAAAGTCATCTTGTTGACTTTCTGACTTTATTTTTGCTTTTATTAGTTTTATTGTTTTTTTTTTATTTACGGTTCTTTGTTTAGCCATAAAAGGCTTGAGATGTACAAATCTAATATTTAACTTCGAAATGTCAAGTATCTTTGTTTTAGTCAGTCTAAATCTGTAATCAGTCTCACATCAGGCTTTAGCATGGTAGAACCTAAAACAAGCAAATTGTCTAGGATGTTCACAAAACCATTTAGATCTTTAATTATTTCAGCAGCTGTCATTTGAAATACTTTTGGAACCAAAGATACACCATATAGTAACATTAGAAATTTGTATTCACCCAAAGGAGTATCAAAAGTACACATATTCAAGCCATCTTCTTCCAACTTTATTTCCTAAAAGTCTTGATTTGTGTCTAAAACTGAAAATTGTTTAGCATTAAGCATACCTTAAACTACTTCTTCAACAGTCTACAGCGGACAGTGTTCCCTTTTGAACCATTTGTTTATGTCTTGTGGATACGTTCACATCCTTATTTTATCTAGCTTTATATTAGTAAGCATGCTAATAAACCATTTTGTCATTTTAGTCACATTTAGGCATAGTCACTACATACAAAGAGAGGGGACTAGTATTAATTAATGTATTTATTTATTTGCAGTTTGTTTACCAGGATGGTCCATTGGGCCACGAGGAGCCCATTTTCAATGGGGTCCAGGGGAGAAAAGCTCCAGAAAATACAAATATATACAAATATAGTAATTTACAGAATTACAAAATAAGAACAATTACAAAGTTTTCAAAAGCAGTTTGAGCAGTTGTCTAAGAGACATTAGAGAGAAAAAAAATACATGGTAACAACAGTTGCAATAAATTGGTATTTGATGGAGCAAATTCATGACAAATACCATTATGAAAAATGTAAGGTGGTATAAAGAATACAGGTTCCTTCAGGAAAATTATGGGCTAGAGAAGGCTATTAGCAGATATGTTTTGTGCAGAGAGAATTATAGTTAAGGAAGTTATGTAGGGTGAGCAAGAGCATTCTCATTGTGAGATTATGTGAGAGTGAAGTAGAGTGTTAAAGGTAGAGCGATTGTTAGTGGTAGGATAAGACTTACTTAAGGTTTACATTGGTAAGAATACAGACCTTATATTGGTGAAGGATATAGACCTTCACTTCAAAGAATACTATTTCACATAAAGATTAGTTGAGGCATAAAATGTGTCCATGACAGACAAATGAGTGTTATTGACATGTGATCTCATTAGGGAAATATTTCCAATTCCTACATAATAATCACGTGCAAACTGATAACAAAGAAAGGTTAATATAAAAATCATTTTTTTTTTGAGGTTCACCCTGTACCTCTCTGATGTGTGGAGTCTGCACCCCAACATCTCTGCTACTTATTAACACAAAAATCACTGTAGCTTAGGATAGGGAGACATTTCTGAGATACTGCATTGTCAGTCTTTAAATACAAAACATGGAAATCATACATTAGTGACTGCACATTTGATTGTTAATCACTGTTGTGCCAATATTAACAGGACGTATATGAAAAAGAATTCTACAGTGGGAAGTAAGTAGCAATTACACAAATTCTTTCAAAAGAGCATGGACTGTGAGGGACGGGAAAGCAAAGAGGAAGAGGGAGGTGCAGGTGATAGCTGCACACATTAAGCAGAATGCATGTGCAATTTGTTCCTTACTGCTGACTCATATATCAATGCACATTTACATATATGTAATGTAGCTCTGCAAAATAATTAACACACATTTACTAAATCATACAGCTTAACCTTAAAAACTTGTTGTAGCCATTGCTCATAAAGATACTTAAAAATGGTTCCACTATTGCCACTTCCCTAACATAGACAAGAAACAATTATTTATTTGTTTGTTTGTTTGTTTACTGGGATATCCCAACTGAGTTAAAACTAATTTTCAGTGGAGTCCCGAGGAAAAAGGCTCCATTACACTACAAGTAGTTTACAAAGATATTGGATGGCAGTAGTTAGTAGACATTATGATAAGAATATTAGGGAGGGAATACTGGCAGAATGGTTAAGGTATTTACCTTCCAAACACAATGGGCAGGGCTTGATTCTCACATGGGACAATTGGCTAGGGTTAAAATGGCTTACAAGGGCAGTTAGCCTAGTACTAACCTATAAAAACAATAGGGTGTACAAAGCAATATAAACAAAGGTGAGTGTTATCAATACAGAAAAGAGTATGCACGGTGAGGAAAGAAGTTGCATGCAATAGTCTGTATATTTGGATTATACATTTCATTTATTACTCAATTATTACACAAATATAATTATTAATGTAATACTGTCAGCACTTGATTAAGACTTTAATAATTATGGTCATCAAAACAGAGAGCACTGCAACTACAGACCTACATTTTTGGTCATTACATGCTTTCAGTCCGACAGTACCAGGTAAAGACTTGTGGTTGAGGAACAGATAAGATAATGAAGGACAGGTGATCATGTGGCCATTGCTTGACCATTATATTTCACTCTGTTTCAGCTTATAAGTCTCAACTGATTCCAACATAAACCCTGGGAGCTGCCAGTTCCAGCGACAAAATTTGCTAATCAGAGGGGGATCTGAAGTAGATTGTTCGGCATTTCAACCTTCTCATACACACACACACCTAGAGGCAATGTTGATGAGCCTTCTGTGAAATAGAGAACTGGCTTAACAAGTCACAACTCATACTAAATCCCAAGAAAACACAACTAATGCTATTTCACACTACTAAAATGAGCAACCTTACCTTCTCTAAACTCTCTGCCAACAAAACCCAAATCACCCCTGTCACTGAGGCTAAACTCCTAGGAGTTACCATTGACCATCAACTCAAATTCACAAAGCACATATCAACAACCATCACTAAAGTCCACAGAAAGCTAAGTTCCCTCTATTGCTGTAAAAGTTATCTAACCATCAAATCTCAAATTGCATTAGCTAGGACCCACCTCCTATCTACTTTACTTTATGCATCCCAAATTCTAACTAATCTTTACAAAACTGACCTTAATAAAATTTCCATCTGTTACAATAAAATCGCTAGATTCGCTACCAATGCCAAATCATGATCCCACCACTGTCTTTCCCTACAAGCCTTGCACTGGCTTGAATTTCTGAACCTATTAAGATACCATCAACTCAGCCTAGCTCATCTAATTCTGGACTATCCCAAGAAAACCCTGACCTAACTGGCATGCTGAATTTCTACAATTCAAATAGACAACTTCAGTCCTCCAACAAAGCCTTAAATGAAACCATCACATGCAAAAACAACTACGGGGAATCACTATTTGCTCATATAATAGCAAAAATATGGAACACCCTTCCCCCTGACCTCAGACTACAAAACTCCACACCCTCCTTCAAAAGCCTACCTAAAAATACCTCTTCACCAACCATATATGCAACTGTAATTGACCACCTGAAGCTTTATCCACTCGCTGTTTCTACACCCCATCTGTCCTGGACAACACAAACAACACACTCTAACTATACCTATCCATGTGTGAGCAATAACCTATATATGAGTGTATGTACATGTGTGTGTATATGTATATGCTTTTACATGTATATTTGCTTGAATGTATATATGGAAACTTAAACATTTATATACTCTTAGTTGTGAAATATCTTGCAATGCTCTACCAGGTTCTTATCTACTCTCATTGTACATTTTGTACACTTGTATTGTCAACCAAAAGGGGGAATATCCTCTTATTGTATACTAATGACTGTAAAGTCTACAGTCTGCAGTCTGTATTCTACTACTAATGTCTCTTTTGTAAATGTTTCTTCTATCTGTAAACTTAGGAGTTTTTCTCCCCAGGACTCCACTGAAAACGGACACTTGTTGTCCGGTCCGACTATCCTGGCAAACAAATGTTAAGTAAATAATAAGTAAATACTCAGAGAAAACCTATGCAAACACAGGGAGGACACACATGCACACACTGCCTTAGTGACTGCGTTAGCTGCTGCTTTTTTTGCTCATTCTTATCTGTCAGTTAAATCCTTGAATCCCTTTTAGTTCTGCATAGAAGCCCTGCTCTTTAACTTGATAGCATTCCTCACTGCTAGTGTCCCCCAGTTTCTCCTTGGGTTGCTAAAATGTCAAGCACAAATCACTTTTAGGTCAAGGGTCTTGAACAGAGTGCATTTAGATAGCTTGTCAGTGACTTTCTGCTCTACGGGAAAATGAGTTGTGGAGGTAGGAGATGAACTCATCTGCCACAGAAACATTTGCTAGCATTCCTAAGACACCATAACTACAAATCTGTTTTTTTTTTCTAGACCATCCAGCCACTGCCCTGGACATCTGATTGAACCCACCACCAAATGGGGCTCAGCAGATAGTTCCACACCTCTCTTGACCTATCCTTAGCATATGTTCTCAAGTCTGACAACATGACTTCAGATTCAGTCAATGTCTTTTTGCTCAAGTCCACTTAAAAGCAGCCTTGCATTCAAACATGGTGTTCATTACATACAGTCCATGACTAGAGCAGACGTCCAGCAACAAATCATTATCTGGGTTTAGATGAAATAATTTACTTATCCAAATCATACCCCATCAGGTATCGTTATCATTCCAAAGATAAGTATCGACGTTTCCCAGTAGAAATACAGTATGTTGTACCTTATCAGGCTTCACTCCCAGAGTTAACAAGAATGCAGAATACTCTGAACAAATGCTAGGGCCATATGCAAAAACAACAGATAGCTTTCCTTTCTTCAACTCACTGTCACATTGACATGACCCTCTTTTTTGCTGGCACAAACTTCTATTGTACAGCTGCTGGTAGGGGGCTTGTAAAATTGGAAAATATCCAGTCATTAGTTTTGCTCATACAGCTGTTTAATCTTTTCAAGATAACAGATAACATTTGTCTCTGAAACTGAGGGTTAGGATACCAAGTACTAACTTTCAGCAACATAGAAACGAAAACCTAAAATAGTATCACTGCTGAGCTCTCAAAAGGGTTCATATGCACCTTAAAAAAATTCTAGCTTACAAATGGAAAGGGAGAAAAAGAAAATCAGACACTGTTTACTGCTGACTGCATGGGTGCCATGCACAAGGTCAGATGTTGAGAATGCTGACGAGTAAGAAAGGACTATTGTCCTATATCTCATTTATTTATTTTAACTGGCATAGCTTGATTAGGCCTATTTTTAGATTTAAGATGAGGCCTGGGGACAGCAGCTTTAAGGAAGTAAACCTTTATCTTTGCCAATGTTATTCTGATTCTGTACTTTGACTTGAAACCAAGGTGGAATGATATACAAATTTTAAAAAAAAAAGAAACGCTCAAGTTGTGCAAGGTGCAAAACAGTTTCCTTGCTTTGGCAGACAATCTTGGTTTGAAACATTATTACCAGAATTATTATGGAAATACATAATATGCAGAATACTACATGGGGTAAAACTAGATAGGAGATACCTGTGTTGTATAACAGGCAGCATCGACTTTTATCTCACCTAAGATAGGTCTACCATTGGTAGCAATATAAACCCAGGCATTTGAAATGCTCATACTTTTAAGATATTGTGGATATCTTCATATGCACTGAAGATATCTTAGCTGGAAAAAACATAACTACACATCACCTGGTATGCACATTAGTGGGTACTCTAATAATGGTTATTTGCAGGTCAAAACATTATTTGAACAGAAATGCTGCTTCTGTTTTGGATGGACAGTTTAAAGATATCTCATTATATAAGGTTGTGATGTGCTATATATTTCAGTGGAGGAAAGGGTATAAATTGTATGCTTAAATCTCCATTCCTAGTTTTTGTTTATGAATTGCATTTATGTGTGTGTGTGTGTGTGTGTGTGTGTGTGTGTGTGTGTGTGTGTGTGTGTGTGTGTGTGTGTGTATTTGGGTAAGTGATGTCTATGCATGCATGAGCAAGTGCATGTAATGAGGTAGGGGGTCATAATCAAAGGGTATGATGTAATTTGTACCTAAGAAAAATATGTACCAAGAGACCTACTTTTGTACTTCCACTTACCAATCTAAACAAACTACAAGAAGAATGAACTGAGGCAACTGCTTGTCAAACAAAGGTATTGTAATATTGTGCTGTCGGCTCAAGAGCTATTGTTCTGTATTTTTATTAAAAGTCAGAGACAGGATAGTGCCTGAAATGTTTTTGAATTGGGAGTGAGTATTTTAATTCTGTTTTTGGAACAGTATTAGTGGATGTAGGGACCCAATTTAAACCCCTCCCTATGCTCACATATTATCTAAGGCTGACTCTACATAAAAGTCACATAAAAAGAATGGGGGCACAATGTAATACAAGTGGGCAACAGAAAAGTAAGACAATACCAGTACTACTATTAGGATAAATTGTCATTGAAGTAAATGCAAAAAAAAAGAAAAAGTTTACTATGTAAGCTGATGAAGAATTTGAGAATTAGATTATTTTGTGTTAATAAACATTTAACTAGAGCCCTGAGACAAACCGGTGTATAATTTAATGTATTTATTTGATCTTAACTTTGACACACACATTAATTTGACTATTAAATCAGTTAATAGAAAACTTGGATTCCTTTATAGAATCAAGCCCTTTCTCACAGCCTCAACTAAGATTTCTATTGCCCAAACCCACCTCATTTCCACCCTTCTCTACGCCTCCCCTATCTATACTAACCTATCCAAAAGCAATTTGTATAAACTAGCAACCTCCTAGAACAACATAGCCAGATTTGCCACCGGTGCCCCTTTTAGAAGCCACCATTGCCATAATCTTAAACTTCTAGGATGACTGGAAGTACAAAACCAACTACTTTTCTAGCAACTCATTTTTATCTACAAGATCTTACATCATCCCACAAATACTCCCATACTCTGCAACCGCTTCAATACCTATAAAAATCTTCCAACCCTAAGATCCGCTAAGAAGCTACAAGTAGCCACCATAAAATCCAACAACAAATCCGAGGACTGCCTGTTCTCTAATGCTGTTGGCAATACTTGGAAAAAAACTCCCAAGCGAAATAACATCCCTTACATCCACCAACCTTTTCAAGTAACAATTTAGAATCTTCATTAAAAACCAATGGCTCTGCCCTTGCTCCAATCCTGACTGATTTTATTCTCCCCTTGTCTCAATACTTCTCAACTAAAAACAATTTTTTTACTGATATTTTTTCTCTCCTCTATGTTGTGTTGAAACAAATTTTTTTTACCTCCTTACTGTGCTGCATAAATTCATGTACATAAAATGTTTTTTGTTATACAATTGTATAATAACAAAATGTCTTCCTATGTGTTACCTTATAACTGCTGCTAAAACATATGCTAATCAGCTACATACTTATGTAATTGTATTTTTTCACTGTTTATGGACTCTATGTATAATTATTTTTTCTCCAAGCTTTTCTCCTCGGGCCTCTACTGAAAATGGACATATATCCAGTTAGACTATCCCGGTCAAAAAATGTAAAATAAAATAAATAAATAATAAAGAAATAAATTGATAGATAAAGTGAGCTACTCTATCTCACTTACTTTTTAACCAATTAGGTCACAAGGATAAATGTTAAAAGCACTATATATGGAGAGTTTATAGTAGCCAATTCACTAGCATTTTTTTTTTATTAACAGAGGGGGAACATGAGATCCTGGAAAACTTCCGTCAGATACATGGAGCTTGATTACTTGATACAAACTGTGAACAGTGGTGAAAACTGAACCGTAAACCATGGAGATATTAGAGACAGAGTATAGCCACTCAGCATTCACGCTACCTACAATTAGATTTCTCATTTGCTTGACCAAAGGCGTTTCTCATTAACAGTTTTCATTCATAAAACAGGTCTGGTAAGAAAGATCTGATACAAAGGCTCTAATCTACATATTCTCCTAAGATAATAAGACATTCAGAATAGTTCATCAGAAATAAAATAGATAATAAATGTAACAACTTTCAGAACTTAAAATCTGGATGAATACTCAAGACCTGGCCAAGGCATTTGACACAAAACCCCACTTAGGTATTGCTGACAGACTCAGGAGGTTAGGTATAAACTCTCACGTCATCCAGAGGATAGCCAACCAGCTCACCGATAGGACCTAGGAAGTTAGAAATGGGGAGTCTACATCTACAAAGACACCAATCACAAGCAGAGTCCCTCAGAGTTCAGTCGTGGAATACTCCTTTTCAGCATCTACTTCTCTGAAGTCAACAACAACATATGAGGTCTCTAGCTGACTACATTTGCATGACTGCAAATTAGGAGCAGTCACAGAATCCTTTACCAACACTAATGCTCTTCAGGAAGAGCTGACACAGACAAATAACTTGTGTTAGAGGCATGGACTAAAACAAAATACCATGAAATGCATAATAGTATCCTTCAGCAAGTCATCCACCCCTTTTAACTAGCATAGAGTCAACCCAAAACTCAGGGATTGGGGACACACATAGACAGTAATCTAGCTTTTGATCATCATGGGTCTACCATAGTGAAAACTATAAACAAAAAAAACAGAAAAAACCTAGCCAAGCTAGAGTTCTCACTGTGTGATACCTTAAACTTCTGGTAATAGAGGCTCATAGGATATATGCAAATGAACACTTAAGGCCATCTAGTGTTTCAGCTATATGGCTTCTGAATGTTCATGACTTTTTACTTTTTCTTTTAAGTCTTTAGGGATACATTTAGGCCAATAAAGCCAACCCCCCACTCGCTGTGAACATGCATGTTTCAGCCTTCTTGTGACCTCGTCAGCACAGCATAAATGGATTGTTTGGCTATACTTTAGAAACACAGGGTCTTTAAACGCTGCTGATGTCCATAACCGTTAAGGAGTCTGCAAAATATCCCAGCTAACATTCAAGCCAAAGGGTTGGATGAAACACTTGATGTCCGTAATGGGTCAGTTGCATATATCCCATGGCCCTCTACCACAGGAGGTTTACGGTATTAGACAGTGAAAACTCTAGCTTGGCTAGGTTTTTCTTGTAGATTTTACTAATTGGTTTGTCTGTGTAACCTGCTGGAGAGACAAGTATGTATCCCAAAGACTACCCCTTCTCTGGAACAGGCTGCCCATCCATGTAAAGCAGAGTTTCTCCCTAACCCAGTTCAAGTGTAATGAGGACAAGCAGATGGGGAAATTCATTCCTGGTTTGGCACCTATGTCTCTAATGAACATAGGCAGCCTATAAATGGTTCATCTCCCAGGCCACTGTTTGCAAATGTTTCATCTCCCAAGTCCCTGCTTACACTTTCCAAGAATACCAGAACCTATCAGAGATTTGGGATGCATGGCTAGGCTTAAAAAGGCCCCAGTGGTTTTTAGCCTAGTACACCCCTATGAACCTATGAAACTATAATGTGAGTCATGGTTGTAGAATGGGAAAAGAGACTCACTTAAAATTTGCTAAGTATTTGTAAGGGCTATCGAAAATTGCACCTGAAATTATATTTTAAGGACACTGAGCATTTTGCTGACAATGCTGGTGGTTTATGGAGAACCAATACTTTTAACCCCTCTTTGAATGCTTTGTTAGCAGCCTTTGAAGCTGGATCTGAGAGTCACTTGAGATACTTTAAATCCACTTGATCTTTATACAACTTAACCAATGAGGAAGCAAAACTTATGAAAGAGCTAAGTGGAAACAGGTCAGTTAAAGTAATGCAACCTGACAAAGGTGGTGGTGCTGTTTTCATGGACTGTTTTATACATTCCCAAAAAATGCTGCAGTACCTGAAAAATGGGGAACTTTTTGTCAGCACCAATAACAATGAATTCAGCATAGTCTATCATTGGATTGATTTTTGGTTGGAGGATGTTATAACCAATTATGGCTTGGACAGTGCCACTTGAATATCTAAAGGTGGATGAGCCAGTGATACCAAGTATTTTCAGGATCCTCAAGGTACATAAGTCCATTCAAGATCCTTCACTTCACCATGTTGTGACTGTGGCTAAGTCTAAGAATGAATATTTGACCAAATTTGTCGATTTTACTTAAAATAATTTTTTTGATGACAAAAAGCATGTTCTTTAGGACACTTGTTTGCATGCATGTATGAGCTCATTTACTTGCTATGAATTACTTGGAAAATTGAACTTGGAAAAGCTTATTTACAGTGGAGGCCACGGTAGAAAAATTCCAGTTAGTATATGAACATATACAAATTAACAGTATCAAACAGATTACCTATTACATGGATTAGGATATATAGAATAAATCAAACAAAAGCATATTAATATATAAAGCAAAATATGTTTATAGCAAACTATATTTAAACTATATAGAATAATAGTAGCCCCTAGGCTTTCGAATACTGGCCAAGGCTCTTGCTGCCCCCATAGTGCCTTTTTTAGGCAAGGCTCAAAAGTCAAGTCCACCTCCATAAACAGCACAATTAAAAAACTGAGGGTTATGCTACTCAATGCCAGGAGTTTAAATCTCAAAATGCAAGCACTCGAAGCACTCCTCAGTATGGAGAACATCGACATATGTGCAGTAACTGAAACCTGGTTCAAGGCTCCAGAGATCACCCCAGCACTACTGGGCTACAACTCATACCACATGTTTCAGCCACAGAACATGGACCTAAACACAAAAGGAAGGGGTGTATCCATATTCATCAAGGATACCTACACCTCCAGGTTAGTGGCGCAGCATGATACCTCTGAGATCATCCATGTGCAACTAACATCGGGCAAATCTGCAATGCAAATTGTGGCCTGCTACAGATCACCCTCCATGACCCAGGACCACCACTCCACCTTTCTGGAGACACTGGAAAACATGAAGGTCCTACCAAACACCCTAACATTGGGAGATTTCAATTACCCTACCATTCAATGGGAAAACTACTCGACTACAAAATTCCCAGGCCCAGGGCTTCCTGGAATTCATCAACTCAAACGCCCTGGATCAGCTGGTAAACTCCCCTATCAGAGATGAAAACATATTGGACCTGGTCATCACCAACATGGGTGACAGGTGTTCCACACCGGAGGTCAACCCATCACTGGTTAGATCAGACCATAAACTAATCACTCTGGATGTCCACACCCCACCACCACCCCCAACTAAGGAAACCACAGTAAAAAACTTTTCTAAAGCAAACTTCACCTTACTTAAGACAGAGGTGGTAAGTTTCACAGCCCCCATGCTAAAGGATAATGCTGCCCAAGATGCAGAAACCTTTACAAATGCACTCTATGAGCACCAACAAGGATGCATGGATCGTGCCATCCCTAGCAAAACCAAGACTCACTCCTCTAAGAGAAGGAAACCAGTTTGGTGGACCCCTGAAATAAATAGGCTATACAATAGAAGGAGGAAACTAGTTTAGAAAAAAAGCAAATCTCAAGAAGGAAAGACATCCCTGATCAGTATCAGTAAGAAACCGAGGTCCCTCATGAAATCATCCAAGGGTAACTTTGAAAGAAAAATAGCCAAGGATTCAAAAGATAACCACAAAGCCTTCTTTAGCTATGTTAAGAATCTAAGTGGCAACTCGCATATATGCACCGAACTAGTGCAAAATAGCACAGAATATACTGAACCTACTGATATTGCCAACATCCTGGCAGATAGATTCAGTGCAAACTTCACCCCCCTCTCACCTCCAAAAGGGCCCACAACAATACCGGAAAAGTGTAGTGTCCCACAAATCACAGACGCACATGTGAAAACAGCCCTTTCAAAAGCCAAAAACACAGCATCAATGGGACCAGATGGTGTCCCAGGCTGCTTCTAGCATGAACTACAGAATGAACTAATCCCTCACCTAAACACGCTGTTCAACTTCAGCCTCTCCACAGGCTACGTGCCCATAGAATGTCGCACAGCAGCGGTTATTCCTCTCCACAAACAAGGAGCCACAACTGACCCTGGTAACTATCACATCATAAGGCTGACAAGCCTGGTCTGCAAGGCTATGGAGCACATCATCATGGAACTCATTAACAAAGACATTGGGAACCTCCAAACACTTAACCTGACCCAGTTCGGCTTTGTTAAGGGCAGATCATGACTACTAAACCTGGTTGACTTCTTTGAGACAGTCACCAAGGCCATAAATGAGGGAAAGGTGGTTCACACAGCCTACCTTGAACTCGCCAAGGCTTTTGACACCATTCCCCACTCGGGTATTACAGAAAAGCTCACCAGCCTGAACATAAATCCCTATGTCACGAGCTGGGTTGCCAACTGGCTTACAGAGAGAACTCACACGGTAAGAATAGTGGGCTCCAGGTCCGACTCTAAACCAGTCACAAGTGGTGTCCCTCAAGGCTCAGTCCTGGGACCCCTACTGTTCATCATATACTTCTCAGAAGTACAGGCAAACGCAAGAGGACTATGGCTAACCGAGTTCGCCAATGACTGCAAACTGGGGGCCATAATTGACTCTCTGGCTGTTACGGACATCCTTCATAAGGGCCTTACTGAGACGGACACCTGGTGTCAAAGTCATGGCCTCAAGCTAAATGCCAAAAAATGCATAGTCATCCCATTTGGGAAAAACAAAACACCCACGAATTATCACATAGGTGGCAGCCCCCTTAATACAGAAGAGGTAATAAGAGATCTGGGGACCCAGGTAGATAGTAATCTCTCCTTTGACAATCATATTGCCAAAGTAGTTAGGAAATCCTTCTATGTGGCCCATCTAATTACTAAAGAGTTTGCATCTAGAAATAAAGAGGTTATAGTGCCCCTCTGCTCGTCACTCATTAGACCCATCATAGAGTACAATGCCCCATTTGGGATGCACCTCACAAGACACTTCCAACAGCTGGAAAGACCACAAAAGTACCTCACCAAGAGGATTACTGGTCTCAAACATATGTCCTATGCAGCCCAACTGAAAAAACTCCGGCTGTACTCAGTGGCATATCGCTTACTCAGAGGTGATCTCTGCCTGACTTAAAAGCCATGTCCAACTCAGAATTGATGGACATGCTCCACCTAAAGAAATCCAAGTCACTGCGAGCCATGCGCTCTAGTGAGCTAAACCTCACCACAACAATAAACAGAACATGCTGGAGGGATAGATTCCTGTCACAGAGACTCCCCATGCTTTGGAACAAAATTCCAAATTACATCAGGCAGAGCCCCTCACTATCACTCTTCAAGAGAAACCTTGACGAGTGGATGGGTAACAGAAAATACACCCCTGGGATCACTTCATTGGCTCTGCTTGACAGTTAATTAATCAATGGGGTGGCGAAAGCCGACACACTCTGGCTAGGCTTATAAATGCCCTCGGGCAGATAGCCTAGTACCTACCTACCTATGAACCAATAATACTGTTCAGGGCATATCCATACATACAATATACATTACATTTAGTCTAGTATGTGTTAAGTTTTGTGGAAGAAACTATCCATACATAAAAAAGAAACATATTTATACAACATTGAATAATATCATGTAAGGCCCATGCATGAATAAAAAAAGTAAATGCGGAACTAGTTCAAGTCTAGTAATTTGTAATCTGGTGCGAAGGGGTGGCTAGGAATCTGGATGGCAGACAAGGAACAGAATATAGTTAGAAGGAGGAAACTGGTGTATGAGGACTGGAGAAGAAAGAAACAAAATAATAAAGTGGAATATCATCAATGGAGGGAGAAGGAGAAGGATTACAAGAGTGAAGTGAGTATGTTATAGGAAGCCAAAGCTAGATGGAGGAGGAATCTGTATGCCAGGCTACTGTGTGATAAGAGTAAGAAGAAAGGAAGGAAGGACTATGCAGTTAAGACCAAGATCACACCACAATTTAAGCAGAGTGTGCTGTGTGTGTGTGTGTGTGTGTGTGTGTGTGTGTGTGTGTGTGTGTGTGTGTGTGTGTTTGTGTGTGTGCTTGTGTGTGCAAGTGTGTGTGTGTGTGTATGTGTGTGTGTGTGTGTGTGTGTGTGTGTGTGTATGTATGCAAGTGTGTGTGTGTATGTATGCAAGTGTGTGTGTGTGTGTGTGTGTGTGTGTGTGTGTGTGTGTGTGTGTGTGTGTGTATGTATATATATATATATATATATATATATATATATATATATATATATGTGTGTGTGTGTGTGTGTGTGTGTGTGTGTGTGTGTGTTTGTACACAATGAAAGGATACAACAATATTTATATTCATATATAAATATATCTGTGCTCTGTGTATCAACTACATGTCCATGTAGGACAAATAAAACACTTAGTGAAGTCTACCTATTCAAAAACTTAACCAAACCTACATACATATTAAAAGAGCATTTTTTACATTGGGAACTTTGCCATCCACACCTTCTGAGGTGGGGGCTTTGCCTTATACCCATATATATTAATGCTAAGGTCATGCAGCTACATCCAAACCGAATTCAGCAGGAATTATGTTATAATCAACAATCAACAACTTGACTGTAGCGTAATCTGCTTAATGCAGCTGGTGACTATTTATGCATTTGATAACACAATTCTTCATCAAATATACATATGTGTATATATATATATATATATATATATATATATATATATATATATATATATATATATATAGATATATAGATATGTGTGTGTGTGTGTGTGTGTGTGTGTGTGTGTGTGTAAATATTCACATTATCAAATGGCAAGTGAGGAAATGAACAAACTCTGGCAGATCACCAACCGGTCGAAAAACAGATAAAAAAAATGTGAATGTGTTTTTTGTAGGGGGATAAGAGCCCATGCACCCTCATACCATCTGCTAATTATATGTACCAACTTCAAATGTGCAGTACATTGGGGAGAGGTATCTAAGATCCCCAATCTACTGTGGCCTCACATATCCAAACACCAGCAACATTTGAAAACCTAATTTTCAAACTCTTTAACTTGGAGTTCAAGCATTCAAACTTTTTATAGTTCACTCACTTGAATTACAACTATATAAACACACACATAAGCATATATATATATATATATATATATATATATATATATATATATATATATATATATATATAGGCCCACTTTTAAATCTCGAAATACTAATATCTCGAGTTTTGAGATACCTATCGGTATCTCGAAATTTAAAAGTGTAAATAAATAAATAAATAAATAAAACAAATGAACTAAAATAGAGTGTTTGCAGGGGGGCAAGCCCCCTGCATCCCCCACACACCCCTACTTAAATATACCAACTCCGAAATCACGCTACAGTGAAGAGAACAGTAACTGCAACAGCAGCATTACCGTTCTCTTCACTGTAGCATGATCTTGGAGTTGGTAAATTTAAGTAGGGGGATGCAGGGGGGCTTGCCCCCCTGAAAAACACTTTATTTTAGCTGTGTTAATGTTTTTTTTTCCACTTTTAAATTTCGAGATACCGAAATCTCGATGTTTTGAGTTCAGTATCTCAAAACTCTAGATTTTGGTATTTCGTGATTAAAAAGTGAACTACTGACATAGTATATACTAACTGTGAGACTGCAGATGTAAAGCAGCTAGCATTCTGTGATGAACCAGCAGTTTGAAATAACAGCACTCTTAAGAAAACATTCACTGGTAAAAACATACAATTAAACCTTCTAGTGTGGGATAGTGGTAGAACACTAGACTTCCAATTACAGGTATGTGAGTTTGACCCCTGTGGGCTCAAACTAATCTTTTTTTTTTTTTGGGCGGTAGCAGTGGTGCAGCATTTAGTGTTGTTACCTCACAGCAAGAGGTTCTCTGATTTGATTCTCGTCTGGGGTGCTTTCTGTGTGGAGTCTGCATGACTTCCCTGTGGTTGCATGGGTTTCCTCTGGGTGCTCTGATTTCCTCCCAAACTCCAAAGACATGCAGCAGGTAGAATGGGTACTCTAAATTGGCCCTAGGCGCAGGTGAGTGGTACGGATGAACTACTATGGCAGGGCTAGCCACCTGGTAATGTAAACCTTGCCTCAAGATGATTGTCATTGTTAAAGTGACACCTCAACCACATGTGCAAAAATGGGAAAAGGGGTTGAGGATGGATATATACATACAGATACACAAATATATTTATTTAATTATATATATTTATAAATATATACATAGAAACGTATGTAAGAGCCAACTACATTAGTTGATTAAAGTTTAACCAAAAAGTTGTTAAAGACATTGTAGCACATCAGGCAAGAAGAGAACCTCAGGCTATTGAAACAACAGATTAGGTAGTACATGAATGAAATATTGTTCAGAAGGGGATACACGTGATTATACATCACAAAAAAAAATGCACATGTATTCATTATTAGGAACTGAAAGAGTATAACTGATATATCTTAATGTAGAAACACAGTACCTATTGCATTTTAATGATCAGATTCTGAAATAAGTGAGTAGAAATAACTTCCATAAGTTAACTAAAGGTGGTAAAGCAAAACAAAGTAGTCCTTACATGTTACTGCATATGATTTTATGTTCAAATGTTTCACTGTATTGTAATGGCTTAAGTAAAAAAAAATGATAATTCCATCTTTTAAAGTATAAACATTCTTTACAAGTTGTGTAAAAGCAAAAATTAAGCAATTTTTGAATATTAATGAATATTGGTGAATATGTAATATTTCCATTAAATGGTAACTTTTTATAGAAACAAAAGAGGCTGACTGTTGCTTTGAAGTAAAATTAGAATATCAGCTATGTAAAAATAAAGCACAGCCAATTCTGTACAATATGCTGTGGTGGTACAGCGGTAGCATTGTTACCTCACAGCAAGAGGTTCTCCCGTTCGATTCTCGGCTTGGCTTGGGATGGCCTTCTGTGTGGAGTCTGCATGTCCTCCCTGCGGTTGGATAGCATTTGAAAGACATGCGTGCGTAAATGGGTGTGCCTTCATTGAAGGTTGGGCATTGAGCTGGCACTTGGCGTTTCGTAAAAATCTACTGCCAATCATTAGTGGATCGGAGTTCCGCTCTGGCGACCCCTTACCGGGAAAAAGCCAAAAGATAAACAACAACTGAATACGGATGTTTGTGAAACTATTTTATATATTATCTGTCTGCTTAAAAATATTCCAGTCAGTGCTTAAAATAAAGAATAGACTTTACAAAAGTGTCTAATAGAACAAAAGTCTGCTATTTATGTATGAATGAGTGCTGCAGTAGATTCATAGGCTTAAATGTCAAGTTTATGACCTACTGACTTTCAAGAAGTTTGACTCATATATACCCATGTAGAATCTGATATTTCTACCTCCCACATATATCAAGATTATCTCTGAAGGACATTAACCAATTAATTGTCCTGACTGTAATGAAAACTTATTCCATAACATCGAAAGTTATAATTTGATGCCTTTTCAGCAAGCTCCACGACATAAAATTAGCTACTCAGTTATCTACTGTAGATAAAGACTTTCAAGTAGAACTGGATCGAATGTTACCATCTAAACCAAACAGATGACATAGTTAAGATTCATATAAAAAGCAGAATATAATAACAATTCCTGAAACCTTTCCAAATAGTTTGAACATTCTAGAAATATGGCTTTTCTAGTGAGGAATCAAAGTCTCACATGGCTTGCACAAACGGTAGAGAACACAATATTGTATTCAATAATTGGCCAGATCATTAATTTGCAAACTGTTTCCCTGGAGTGACTATATATAACCTCTACAAGTACATGGGTTACAGAATATGCTTTCATGATTTTGGCAAATACATCCTGGTCAAGCATACCTCTCAACCTCTTAGAGCAAGAAATCTGGACAAAGCCATAACTAATGGGGGACAAAGGCCCAAAATAAGGACAATACAATTTTGAAATATTGCTCCTACAAATTAGAAAGTTGATAGAGTAACAGGTTTTGCATTAGCATGAGTTTTCTGAAGGGTATGAAGTCTGAAATGCAAGTATCTTTCATTATTTTCTGTCTTCAATATTTAATGAATTGCCAGTGATTTGCCAGAAGACCACAAGTTTATGAAAAATGGACCAAAAATATCGGGTAAAAATCCTGCCATTCTGTGTAAATCTGTACAGTTAAGAGGTATGTGGTCAAAGTTTAAATTGATTGCTATCATCTCTTAACCCTTAATGATGACGTTAGTTTTTATGAAATGACCAATTATTTTGAACTTATAATGTATGTCCTTTTTGCCATGTCTCACAGTGACATATTTATTGAAATTAAAGATGAGTCCATTACTACTACATCAGGGAAGTATTTTTGGGCACCATCTTGAAGGACCTCAGTATTGTTTATTTAAGGGATTGTGAGATCTGTCTTACAATAACCAACATCTGGCTTTCCAGATGTCATTTTCTCATGTTTGTATCTCAGGAGGTATACTCTGAAGAGACACTGCCATAGTACAGAGCATTGTGTGAAACCAGAGTGATAACCCTCCAGTCAGGACAGACAGACGACCCACACCCTGACTTGCTGTGTACTCATGTTTAACTAGTGTCTACTCAGTTTTAGTATGTTTAGTGTGTTATGGTTTTAATTTGTGAGTTACACCCTTATGCAACATGCTGTCAAAGGCCTTAGCGAGGCCAAAATAAGAAGTGTACATTACCTGTCTCTTGTGAAGTGCTGTTATCTCTTCATACAATGCCACAGCAATATAATCTCAGTAACTTCCCCTAACAAATCATCTTATTCTGTCTGATGCAGAATACAAAAAATGTGCTATTAAGATAATCTTCATTATGGCTCTTGCCATGATTTTAGGGTCTATAGTATATAATTGAAAATTCAGTTCAGTGAATGGCATTTAGATTGAAAATGTCGTTCAGCGAACTGTTCACAGTGAGATCACAGTACAGTGAAGATTAGAAAATTTGCCCTTTCCTCACTGTAGTGCAATCTTGGAGTTGGTATATATAATTAGCGGGGGGTGTGGGGGGGGGATTCTCCGAACGGCATTTTCGATGTAAGTGCCATTCGCTGAACTGAATTTTCAGTTATTTAATATATACCCATGATTTTATACTGGTCAAAACTGATTGGTTCTGATGCAACCTGCCTTTAGTGAATTGTCACCACTAAAACCTGTTGCCATAGATTTGGGATGTGTTCACATGTTAACATTTTATTTAACATGACTGATGGAGATTAGTTAGATTGCCTTTATATTTTTAAAAACATGTTGCCTGATCCCATAGAACATGTCTCTAATTTTATCTGTGGCACTATGATGTCTGTAGTTATACAGAAGGTATCTCCTATTGCATCTGTGACACCCTGACACATCTTTATTGTGGTCTGCACAAAGTTTTTTTCTCAAATACTTTTGTTACTAGGTCATCACATCATGTTATTGCGCTATATTTTCATTTTCCCTTTTAATGGCATATTGCTTTCAGGCCTTAAGTTCACATTAAGTTCATGTTTAGATATGAAAGATTTGATAAGACAAGAGAATAGTTTCTGTACTTTAATCTAGATATGTTTTCTGATTGATATAATTCTTGATAATAGTTTGAGTGTGGCTGGAAAACCTAAAAAGTAAAACTGAAGGAAGTATACATGGTTGTAAAATGGCATGCATGACTAATTAATGTTTTTTATCTGGAAGACAGGATAACTTATATTGAGAGAGAGAGAGAGAGAGACAGAGTTGCATTATATGCTTACTGATATTCCAAGCATATTACTAGCCAGTGTTGCAAATTGTAATTGGTACCAAATATTGTGCAATATCTCAGAGTTTTGCAGTACCAACTAAACTTTCTAGAGAAATAGTCAAATTATACAGACTTTATAGAAGCATTTTGATCCCAAACATCTGATAACTGCAGAGTGTTTAAGTTATCATAAGAGAAATTCAATGAGAGGCCATTAAGTTGGTTTTGGAAGTAAAGACATTCACTTAGTATGTACACAGTCAACAGCTCTCACTGGTTATGGAACATCAAGCACTGTGTACAACATTCAGGCCACAGAAAGGGATATCCTGGATGGAGTCTAATTCTGTTTATCGATAAATCATTTTTTCGAAAAATAAAAAGCTGAACCTGCTTTAGTGAAAGTGCACTTAAACAAAAGTGCACTTTTGTGAACATCGATTCACCGAATTTGAAAAACAAAAATACTCTAAAAGCACATTTTTGCAGGGGGCTAGCCCCCCACACCCCACACCCAGCTACTTATATATACTAACTCCGAGATCACACTACAGTGGAGAAAAATATATATTTCCATATTCACACTGTAGCGTGCTTCAGTGAATCTGTGTTCATGAAAGTGCACTTTCATTTAAGTCCACTTTCACTAAAGTGGGTTCGGCTTTCTGTTTTTCAAAAAAGTGATTTTTCGATAAACAGAAGTAGACCCCCTGGATGACTATAGAGTGATTACAGTGTCAGTCTCTACTGCTAGGGAGAATAATTTACAGTAATGAATTATACAGTACCAATGCTAATGAAACAAGACCACACAGTAATGCTTATAAGCTGTCACAGCTACTGCCTAACAAATCTGTAGAACAAACAACTGTGCATCTGGTGGATGTATACAGTGCTTCTCACTCTTTGTTACTGATTACCATAATGCAGGCATTGTATGCAGCTGAGAATAGCATTAGGAATTAATCTACTATTACACTGCTGCTCTGGTTCTGTGAATGGTAAACATCTGACCTTGCAGAGGCGCACTGTCTCTGCTTATCCCCGTTTCCCTGCAGGTGCTGCAAAAAGCACTTTTGACTAACATCAAAGATTGAAACAATACTAATTTTATGAACTTTAATTATACTTTGACTTAAGAATGGGATCCAATGGTCCTTTCATGGTATTAGAAACCAAAATGAGATGGAGAAATGAACTGGGTTGAAGAGAGTTTAGTATTTGTGTGTGTGTGTGTGTGTGTGTGTGTGTGTGTGTGTGTGTGTGTGTGTGTGTGTGTGTGTGTGTGTGTGTGTGTGTGTGTGTGTGTGTGTGTGTGTGTGTGTGTGTGTGTGTGTGTGTGTGTGTGTGTGTGTGTGTGTGTGTGTTTGTGTGTGTGTTTTTGTGTGTGTGTGTGTGTGTGTGTGTGTGTGTGCGTGTGCGCGTGTGTGTGTTTGTGTGTTTGTGTGTGTGTGTGTGTGTGTGTGTGTGTGTGTGTGTGTGTGTGTGTGTGTGTGTGTGTGTGTGTGTGTGTGTGTGTGTGTGTGTGTGTGTGTGCGTGTGTGTGTGTGTGTGTGCGTGTGTGTTTGTGTGTTGTGTTTGTGCGTGTTTGTGTGTTGTGTTTGTGTGTTTCATGAATATTTTGTACTGCAATATTGAAATGATGTTGCTCATTCCTGTAATTACAAGGCTGTGATTGACAAATGTCCCTTAGGTCCCATTTAAGATAAATATTTATATACATTATGAGGAATTACTCATGACAAAGAGAAATAAGAAAAATCATCTCTTGCCATATGTGCATGAATTCATTTGTAAAAGCATGTCAAACAAAATCACTTTTTACACACTGTTTATGCTACTACAGAAAAGTAGCTGTCCATATGTTGCTGAGTCTGACTTCATGACTCTACAGTAGTTATCTTGGTAAAGCATTATCCAAGAACTGGTAATTGTTTTTATATGGGAGACTTCTGAAGACAGCAGAAATGAAGCACCCTTTCCCAAAGTTTCCTCTGGTAGCCTGATAATGACAAAATTGAAGACTCAGCAAAAATGCTGCACTGCACGCCAACTGGTTTAAAATATTCCTCTACTAACACATTATTTCCTTGGGACATTGCTATATGCACCATGGTGATGCACTTCTGTTGACCTTTCAGGCCCTTTCAGGAACTCCGTGTTCTTATTTACAGTGGGCATGTACTCAAAGTGGGCAAACATCATCTGTATGAAGTTAATTATGACTAAATGACAATATCAGTTCTAAGAATAGTATTTGCAAGAAAAGGACTGCTGGAGAAAATTGTTACTGGTAACTCAACAGTCTCCATCCACAGAATTCAAAACACATCTGAAGAGAAGTGGTATGCCCTTGTTTAACTACCCATTCACAAATGAACTAGATAAAATATTTGTGTAGCTACTCCCTGAAATGGTCAATGATATATGCCACTATGCTAAGCTCCTACAACATAACACTAATCAATTTCGTTTTTGACTTGTCATAGTCCCATAATACACAACAACAAATACCATGTCAGCAATATTATTCTATGACAGGAAAATATGCTCCTGGATAATTGTTTGTAACATTGAGGGATTCTTTAGTGAAGCTCTGTTACTTTAGAAATATGTTATGTACAGTGAGGATCTGTGACCTCAACATAGCTTATATTATGAAAGGGGATGGGAGGTTGGTGAAGCCATTGCGTGGTGGTATAGGGGACCATGCACTTCACACCACAGCCATATATTATTTTTTTTATTCGTCATTGAAGCAGGACTGCCCAGACTAATGACACCAATTTGTCAAACACAACCAAGCTCTAAATGGGACATAGCAAAATCAAATGTGCATTGCACTGGTAAGTGCATAAATCTCAGTTTCAACATACATAAAAAACACTGAGAAGTTTCACCACAGGAGAATGGGGTTGACCAGCAACTACAGAATTGACAATAGGAAATTGTTCTACATTCTTTCAAATACTGGGCACCTAAAGTATATTGTGGATGTAGGATGTAGTAAGTGGAGAACACATGGAAACAATTTATAAAAAGTTCAGCAAGTAACCCAACTGCTTGGCAATGGAGTTGTGAATCGCCTCCAAAGTTTAATACCAAGATAAATGTGTGACCATACAATTTAATGAAGAAGGAGAGATGACCAACAATACAAGAACACTTTGACTGAAATTTCTCTAAATACTAAGCACCTAGGGCACTGTTGTTGAAACATCCCAAGAAGAATTCAACCCTGAAGGACCCACTCATGTCAGAGTTAAGTCTGCTTATGTTCTGGAGATGCTATCTTCTGCACCTGCGAATGTCCCATCTAGGTGTTAATTGCAGCAGTGGAGAAGTATTTGCTTAGCTACAGTAACAACACAATTGTTACTTAAAATAAGTGCTAAAAACAACTATAATCAATATATCAAAGTTATAAGATACTCTTCTAAAGTTGTAAAGCAGTGATTTGAGATATCAAAATAATAGTCATGTTTAAATATAATAATGCATATGGTTTGAGGATGCTGGCAATAAATATGCCAGTACCATTTACACATTTGAAAATGTAACTTTATTTATGTATAGTATAAAGTAACTTCCTACTGCTTATGATTATGTTCTTATCTTTATCTTCCTTAAAAAAGAGGGAGGAATCTGGGATATACTACGAATAATGTTTTTGTTCATTACTGTATGGGCTCACCCATTGTACAATAGTCACAGGAAGCAAAACAAATGGCTTTACCATGATTAACCACATGCTGCTTTAATTGGCACATGATTAATCACAGCTAAAATATCTAAACAGCAAATACTTCACACATTTATATCAATGACACTCAAAATGTTGTATGATAAACAATTCCAATGCAGAGGGAACTATCCACCAATCAATATGTATACTAACTCTAAGATGGCACAAACTCAAAGAAAAGGGTGGCACACTCAATGCCTGTAGGTCCAGCCCATGGAAATTAGTTCTGTGTTCATTAAGACTGACTTTGCCATTCAGAAATCATTTACTATTGGTAATTCATAGAAGGTCAGAGTATGCAACGTCCGAGCAGTGTAGCAGAAGTGTGTGTGTGTGTGTGTGTGTGTGTGTGTGTGTGTGTGTGTGTGTGTGTGTGTGTGTGTGTGTGTGTTAGCTACAGTGCTCTCACCGAGATCTATATGGAATCAACAGTGTGACGAGATACTGTTGTTCTCCTGAGCACAGCAGAGTCTACTTGCACAGTCAAGAGCTACACTGTAGCAGTCTCTTGAATGGGATGTCTATCTACAGTTCTTCCAGTTGCTCAGATTAACAACGTATATGGGTCTGTTGGAGTTTTTAATGGGCTTCAGCACCTTTCTGATTATGCATGTATTAGAATCCCATTTTTGAAACAAACAGTGTCCATGGTGTCCCTTGAAGTCTCACAAACCCAGTATGTCAATATACTGGGTCCAACAACAAATAATTAGGTAATTTCTCTGTGTGGAAGATCTAAGAATCCCATATTTGCCAAGCAGCATAGCTCTGCTATTGTAAGCAGACAGCTTTGTTCCACTCCAGTGAACTGTGTGTGTGTGTGTGTGTGTGTGTGTGTGTGTGTGTGTGTGTGTGTGTGTGTGTGTGTGTGTGTGTGTGTGTGTGTGTGTGTGTGTGTGTGTTTTAGTGCCCTGAGTCTTTTTCAAACATGTTGCAATCATTGCGATATACCACATGCATACTAGGAAGTACATCACCAGATGTACAGATCCCACCTCAGCTCATATAATATGATATACAAAAATGATAAAACTATTACATCAATTGTAGGGAATCCCTAAAATCAGTATATTTTATCATGCAATCATCAAAGCAGCAGCAGTTGACAGAACATGCATATTGAAAGTTGTAAGATACAAGAAAAAAGTGCATGACCTCATCAGCTGTCTCAGTATGACATATTACATACAGTATTACTAAGTCAGAAACAAAACAGTAGGGATGATGTAAATAACAATCTGATGGAAAATTATGGTTATGAACTGAATGTAGGTAATAGAGTTATGACATTAATCTGCTCTCCTTTAGGGAACTGATAAAGGAAGCAGTACTTGAAAGAAAGAGTGATATTTTTTGTTGCACAATTGCTCTGATCACAGTACCTTAAAAAAACTGATTGCCCTGAAAAACAATTAATGAAAGCAGCACATAATTATAGTTGTTATTTGAAAAAAATGCATTATGCAAGAATGACCGAAATAGGTAGGAATCACTTGCTCTTTGACATATATTTTCTATGTAGGTTAACTAAATGTCTGTCCTTAAAAATAACACTTGCAGTCAGAATTAAAAGATTCCATACAGTCTGTTTTGTCACAACCAAGTCAGTATGTCATCAGCAAACAGATTTATTTTAAATTGATGGGGAATGACATCTAAAATAGAAATAATTTTCCGTATTTGAAAGCTCTTCACCTAGCTAAGAAATCTATTGTCATATAATGTCTGCAATTATCACTAAGATTTAGGTGTTAATTTGCTGTCATATTCCTTTCCATAGTTAGAGTTTCTTTTCAGCATGACATCTGCTTACATTACGTGAAATGTTTTTTTTTTCTTCTTAAAAATGAAAGACAATGCTCCAGTAAAGTATTGCTCATCGTTAGCTTTTTGTCTTTTGTCTCATTTTTCTACCCCAACAGCAGAAAAGTAGCTTGTACTTTACAATGATGTTAACTAATATTAAAATCTGGAAGCACTACATAACTCATTAACCATGACTCTTAAATAAAGTGCTTAAAAAATATGTTTTTTGGAAAGACAACATCATCCTCAAAATGCAAAATGATAAGTTGAATTGTGCACCAAAGAGTAAGCTAAGTAAATAAAATATATGCACACTTCTTTTCACACTGTTTGAAACTGCTGTGAAAAGAAGGTGAATGAATCAACAACTTTTGAGTCCTGGGAAAGGACATAATAATGGAAAAGTCCGTTAGAGGATACCTAGGCTTTAGTACACTACTTTAGATCACAAGACAATGTTTTTTTTAGGATTAAAGAATAATTTCTGCAGGCAGTCCTAGCCGGCCTTAGGCATAGGCCAACTAGGCGGCTGCCTGGGGTGCCGCTGCAGCAGGGGTGCTTTTCCAGTATTTATTAAGTATAGGTAGACCAGGATGGGGGCACCAGATGGTGTGGTAGGGGGCGCCATGGAGCCATTTTGCCTAGGGCACCAGTTTCTTCTTCTGGAGCTCCAATTGCAGAAAAGGTCAAATAGAGCAGATTACAGTGATTCAGGCACATGTGGAGACAAGTAGAAGACAATCTGATGAAGAAGATTTGGGACAGAGAGGAAGATGGCAAGAGAAAATGAGGGCATCTAGCAAAGAGGTGAATGGATTGTGTGAAAGAAGACCTGCAACAGTTCGAAGAAGGTAGGAGAGTGATACTGAATACAGAGAGTGAGAGAGAGAGATGGTGACAATTGACACAGCACCCTGACTTCATGTAGAAAATGGGAAAAAGGAAGCTGATGATGATGATGATGATGATGCCTTTCCTCTTCTGTCTTTAGTACAGTAAACTTGAGATGGTCTCATTTCATTTAGGTGACTTCATCTTTTATTTAATTAATGGCTGCATTAATAAAGAAATAAGATAAGCTTTCACAACTGCTATTGGATACAAATGATACCATGACTAGTATAAATGGCTAGAAGTCTTTGCAAAATTAAATGATATGTGCAGTTGTATTAATTTCACTGTACTCTGTATCATATAGGCTGCTGAGAGGTGACTTGTGCCTAGCCTACAGGGCAGTCTCTGACCTTGCCCTGATGGAAATGCTGCACATCCACAAGTCAAATGGCCTAAGGGTCACTTGCTCTAGGGATCTTAACCTAGCCTGTGACAATAACAGAATATGCTGGAGAGACAGATGTATCTGTGATGCTCGTGCACTGGCCCAGCAATCAAAGAACCTCAATCCTCACTACTAACACCAGTGAGGGGCGTCCATATAGGGGAAGGATAACAAATACACACACAGTAAAGTACAATTTCCCTTAAGAGCACACAGAGATCACAGTCAGTCTCTGGATGGTTTCTCCCTTTCTCTCCAGGTCCCCAATAAGACTCCACACTGGCACAGCTATAGGTTCCAGATCTCAACCTAGTGGGCAAGCTAAAACCTCCAGCACCCTCTCAGTCCAACCAGTGCTTCGTGTCCCTGCCCAAGTAGCCAACACACACGCAAGAGTTTATACAACCACACAGACACTCATGGGGAAGGCTGGCACAGCTTCTCCAGCTGTACCCCTTTGACCCAAACTATACGGTAGAAATCACTGCCATCACCCACTAATATTTATCACCCACTCAAAAGCCCTTAAAAGGGAGTCCAATTATTACTGTTCAATATTATTATCCACAGTCACTTGGTACAGCATCACTATATATATATATATATATATATATATATATATATATATGCAATGTATTCTTAGAGCTTAAATTATTTCTACATAAAACAGCCACAGTTAAAAGGTTTAAAAATATTTAATAATAAATAATAAAAACACAAGACAATACTTCTTACTACACGGTGCTAGTCATGAGTTCAGAGATCACAAAGAAATACTTAAAATAATACCATAGTAAAGCTCTGACATCACAGAAAAACACTTAGAAATAACTAGGAATTAGGAAGATGAGACTGAGAGAAAACACAGTTCTAAATAACTTACATATAGAACAGGCAGAGTGGTGAGAATATTCTTTACACCTGGTCAGAAACCATAGCAATAAAGGACATTTATACATGCAAATTCTAGCCATTAACTCTGGTCATAAAACAATAGGCAGGATGCCTCCCTCTACACATATCAGCTCTGAATTTTGACATCAAAGACAGCCATGAAATGCTTGACTAAGCTTTCTTACAGCAGAGTGCACTGTTGTTACAGTTTTGCAGTTCAATATCCAATGCAATCTTTTCAAATTTAAGAGAACAAGCCTGTTGCTTACATTAATATTTACAAATGACAGTATTATCTACAAAATTCTATCTGGCCAGGCTGGCAGCCTTCACCTATCTTCACAGTATCTCCCAGAGACTGCCACTACTCTTGAATAAGCTTCTAATTCACATGAAGCAGAGCTCCTCACTGTCCCTCAATGACCCTATTCAAGTGCAACCTGGACAAATGGAATTTACATGAAGCACAGCTCCTCACTGACCCTATTCAAGGGCAACCTGGACAAATGGATGGGAGACTGCAAATTCTCTAGCCTGGAACCACTCATCTAACCTCAGAACCCACCAATCCAGCACCCACACATCCAGAAACAGCAACAAGCTACCTTTCCAACCACTTAGGACTTAAAATACTACACAGTAACCTAAGATGTCTCTATAATAAAATCACAGAAGTTCATGCCTTTATAGCCCGCTACTTCCCTGATCTCTTCATAGCCACAAACACCTGGTTAAAGTCAATTGCCAAAGATACAGAAATACTCCCAACAGGTCATACTAGATAGAACCAACAAAAAAGTAGGTGGAGTTGCTATTTTCTAGACATGTTTCATATCTCTCCATTTACTATTATACTACATATACTCACTTTCAACAATGGTGAACTTTTCATCTCAGTCCTCAGACTGAATGCTCACAAACCTGTAACTATCATACATCTGCACATATCACCTGGTAACAACATTCCCATCCTGGAAGAGATCATTTCCTGGATCTCAGTCAACAGAAGACTAGAAACCACCTTGCTATGAGATGCTAAAATAGACTGGCAAAAGATAGCCCTAGAAACACCAACTAATTCAATTCAGTTCTATGGCTTCTCTCAACTGATCCATATTTCAACTAGAATTAACAAGACTACAGTTAAAGAATTCATCCTAGACTGGATTCTAACATTCACCCCCAAACAATGCTGCCAAAAGTGGCACCTTAACTAAAAGCCAAAGTGAACACGAGCTAAGCTACCTAATCAGTCACCCCAAACAGCCCCATAAGGTTTATCACTATAACACAGTCAGAAACCTCAGTAACATCAATAAAGAAACTTTTCTTCCAGTCTGTTCCGGATCAGCTGAGCTCATTTTAAAAGTATTTCCCTTGAAAGCAGTAGAGGCATTTAATCCAATATTTCCAAACATACTGTAGCAGCTAGTACCATTAAGAACCAAAAGAGTTAAAAACAAACCAGCCCCTTGGTTACCTAATAAAACAAAGCAACCCATGCAACTTATAGATTAAGCCTGGAAGTCATGACTGCAAACCAGGTCTCAAATATCACTGCAACAATAAAGGCAGTTAAGGAACCATAGCAAACAATGCATAAAAGAGGACAAAAAAAAGCTTATTATAGAAAAACTCAAAATTCATCATCGAACAAATCAAAAATATCTGGAAATCAATAAATACATTGCTTGATCCTGGAAAATCAACCCAACCCAACCAATAAATCCCAAAGCATTGCTTCATAGTTTAACTTATATTTTATAAATACAATATTCTTTCTCCTGCAAAACAAAGCTACTACAAATCCATCCATCCTACCACAATCATTGCAGTCACAATGGACATTCACACTCACTCCAGTGTCAACATCTGCAATTAAAAAATACCTCTTCACCCTTAGGATAACAACCATTGCCCCTGACAAACATTCACCTGAATACCTCAAACTCATTGCAGATAGCCTTGCATACCCAGTCTCGATTCGAATAAAGTGCTGTATCCAAGTAAAATATGTCCCCACCTTATTGAAGAAATCCTGTATAATACCTCTCCAGAAAACTGTCTCATCAGCAAAGACTATAAACCTATTGCCATTCTCTCATCCTCCCGTATCCAAAATCTTGGAAAGATGAAGTCATTCTCAGCTTACTACATTTATTTATTTTTTGACTATTCATATTTGTTTACCAGGGTAGTGCATTGATCTCAATGGACCTTTTAAAGCACAGCCCAAGCAAATAGGATCACATAAGAAATGAACAAAGCATATCTGCATATACAAGGATATGGTATAAAATATATACATATCTACAGAGGCAAAAATATGCTGAAACATTTAGTTCATGATATTACTTCTCGTAACCTCCTCTCTCCCTCATACTATGATTTCAGACAATCACAGTACAGCCACTGCCTTTCTAAGGTTCAGAAATATAATAAATCACAACAGAAATTCAGATCTTCTAACTACAGCCCTACTTCTGCATTAATCCAAGGAATTTGACAAAGTCAATCATCAAATTCTCCTAACTAATCTCTCTTCCTATGGGGAATCACCTTCCTCCTGTTTTTTTAGTTACCTCACTAACAGGTCACAAGCAGTGAAATTGCAAGATGATTTCTCTTCTTTCCTTCCTATATGTGTTGGAGTCACAGAACGCTGCATCCTAGGACCTCTACTTTTAACTTATTTGTTAACAACTTAAACACAGAAGCCCAAGAGGCCACCATGGTATAATACATTGATGACTTTACTCTAATATGTACTGATAGGACACTACCCATGTCTCAAACACTCACCCAGAAATCCTCCTCCATAGAAGCTTGGCTCAACAACTCACAGTTTCTCCTGAATCCAGTAAAAAAAAAACAAATTACTACTGTTCGCCCATAATCCTCCCCCCCACCGTCTACCTTTAATATACTGTTATACAACAAGACCAACATAGAACTGGTATCAATACCAATAACTAACTAACTAAATTAATTAACTAATTAATAAAGTAAATTATTCCACAGCTATGCACATAAAGTTCTGGTTCACTAAGACAGCTTGTAAGTAGCTTAGTAAAAGATTCCTTCAGATATTAATCACACAAAAGTTGTACTCTGACTCGCGACAAGGGCGTGTTCTTTTAAGGGTGGACTAAATAACTAGTTATGGATTTTCACATTTTGGCAAATTTGTGGAAAAATGTCAAGAATGAAAGGTTCATAAGTATTTAACTTTTTCAATGAATGTAAATTATATTAATATCGTGTTTATAATGGAATCATACCTTTCAACCATCCAGATAATCACAGAATGTTCAAACATTTACTCCTTTCATCTTAAAATTTGTGGTTTTCAGAGAAATCATTGAGGATTAAAGTCACTACATAATGGCATACATTTGATTTTCAAAATTCAAATGATAAAGAAAATGCATAATGAGTAATTCTAGCAACTTTCTAAATTTATAAGAGCAATGCTTAAAGTTTGTCCCTGATTTTGGGTCTTTCTCTCCCATTATTTTTGGCTTTGTCTAGATTTCTTGTACTCAGACGTTAAGAGGTATTAATAGAACACATGAACATTATTGACAATCTTTTCCACTGAAAAGAAAAATGTTTGAAATTTCCTAAGTTACACCCTATTTTTATATTGAGGATTTCTGGAAGTGCAATCCTGAAAATCCATTACATTTATCTTTCACCTTCCTAGCAGTTTTAGTTTGGGGAGGAATAAAGTGATGCTTTTCTGTGGTGGCTAACCAAGGGAATATTTTTATTAGGGATAGAGCATTCTTTTGTTAACAGCATATTATACAATGAAGGACATATACATTAAAATGGTGTCAAAATATTATATTTATTTTATTTATTTATTTATTGACATATGTTATATATATAAAGAGGGTCATATTTCAGGCAAAAAAATGTAGATGAAATTCAGATTTTGGTGACTATAGCGTTGTTGCCTCACAGCAAGAGGTTCTCCCGTTCAATTCTCGGCTGGAGTGTGGGGAGTGCCTTCTGTGTGGAGTCTGCATGTCCTCCCCGCAGTTGGGTGAGCATTCAAAAGACATGCGTAAATGGACGTGCCTTTGGTGAAGGGTGAACATCGAGCTGGCACCTCGGCATTCGTGAAAATCTACTGCCAATGATTAGTGGACCGGAGTTCCACTGTGGCGATCCCTAACCGGGAAAAGCCGAAAGACAACAACATGGAAACACAAACAGAATAATAAGAAAATGGAGGAGATAGGAAAATCAAGAAAGGTGAATGGTGAAAGTAACACTGGGGGAGGTAACAGAGTTACGAATGAGGAAGGTAGAGAAATTATTAACACATCAATGGTGGTAAAAAAAGGTAGAGGATGCAGGCAGAGAATAATCAGACTGAATCAAAACTGGCAAAGAAGAAAAGGATTTATGGAAGCAATAAGCAGTAATGGGAGAAAGTCAGTATCATGTCCCTATATTGAAAAATGTCAGAAGCGATAGCAAGTTCAGATATTAATAAATGAGTAAAACACGGAGGAAGGAAAATTGGGAAGGAATAAGGAATCTCAGGAGAAGAGGGTCTAGCGAATAATGAAAGAAATCCTGAGAAAGCCAGGATCAAAAACAAAACAAGAAAATTAATATTTCAACTCTGAACATTAACAGCCTGAAGGCAAGAACAAAGAATCAGATGACTATGTGACCTGTAGAAGACTGTGCTATAGATATTTTTATTTTGTCAGGTGCTAAAATGATAAAGGTTGAATTCCTAGACAGGTTGTATGAGGAAGGAAAAAATTATTTGCATTTCAGTGCACTAGGCCCAGTAAACAAGTATAAATAAAATAAAGTAAATGTGCCGCAGTTAGCATTGTTGCCTCTCAGCAAGATGTTCTCCGGTTTGATTCTCGGCTGGAGTGCCTTCTGTGCAGTCTGGATGTCCTCGCTGTGTTCACGTGGGTTTTCTCTGGGTGCTCCAGTTTCCTCTCAGATTCCCAAGACATGCTGCATTGGCCCTAGGTGTCAGGAAGGCTGGGTGCTGGGCTGGCAACTTGACACTGTAAAACACCACTGCCACTCATTCTGAGGACCACTAATCTGCTGTGGTGTCCCCTAACAGGAGCAGCTGAAAGGAGAAGAAATATAATTTGTTTTGAATGAGATAAACTTTGTTGTGTGGTGATTATTAGATTAATAAAGTAGAAAGAGAAGTTATGAAAGGTTGGAATGTTGAAAGAAAGATACAAACATACGTTCAGTACGAACAAAAGATGATAAAAGGTGGACAGCCTCACAGAAATGGTTAGAATTTAAATGGGAAAAAAATAATAACCTCAGCACTATAAAACTATTATAAGAGGAGCATGAATGTTTTCGTAGATGAATAAATGCTGCAAAATTCATCTGGTTAAAAAGTTAAGAACAGTGAGTCCATGAGTAAGAATAAATGAGTTACCCTTTGTAGAGCTGCACTCTCAAGTACATGACAACCATTCCTGTCTTGCTTTTAGTTTTCTCTGACAGTAAAAATCCCATGCCCCTATAAGTAGCCCCCATTTCACTCTGTTTCAGTCCTAGTGTAGCTTACATTTCTTACATTTGAGAACAGAGTTGCGGGGCTCACTCTCCCATAAGGTGGTGCATGGGACTTGTCTCCACCCAATAAATAAGTAAATGAATAAATAAATAAAATCTTTCAGGCATTTTGTTGACAGCATACTGACCTTAGAGTTGATAACAATAAAAAGCGAGATTACAGCCCCTTTAACAGTTCTATAAATGCTTTTTCACATTTTTTTAAGATGGATTTGTAGTAGTGGTCATCGTAAAGTGATGGGGAATAAGAGAAATATAATAAAACCAAACATGTCTGTACATAATGGAGAAGATTAACAGATGAGACTGCACAAGGAACTTTGAGTTAAGAAATGGATGGAGTATAACATGGAACAGTAAGCCTCCTTAAAAGCAATACAGCATGGATAAAGGATATGGTGGAACATATTAAGCTTTACTTTAAAGTATGCATGAGAATGCATGAGAATGATAGATTCAAAGGAGATGGTTAAAATAAAGGATAATGTCTGGAGGATAAGAAAATTTACTGTTAAAACAGTGAAGGATATGGGAATAACAAACAATAATAGCTCACATACCAATGTCTCATATGTGAAGCCCTTAAAGCAAACCACAACACCAAATATATTGGTGATTCCATCGTGAGACACACAGATGTCCCTCTCACCAGGCTAGATAAGGAAAAGGTCACGGTCACCTGTCTGTCAGGGGCCAGATATGCCATGCACTCAAGTCTCTCAGCAACAGGTATTGTCATGACTCCGTCATAGTCCACGTTGGTGTGAACCACTTGAGATGTACTCCTCTGGACTATATGAAGAGAGACATGACTAAGCTCTTGGACTATGGGATGTATGTCCCTAGCCTTAAGGAGCATTTTACCTTCGCCTAGGATGATGTCTCAATACAAACAGAAAATGATTGACTTCAATAATTGGTTTAGTTTCTGGTGTCATTCTAAGGGGATCCAATATATTTCAGCCTGGAATGACATGATCAACAGACCTCGATGCTTTGCCACAGATGGTCTTTATCTGTCATCCCTAGGATTTTGGCTACTGGCTAAAGCTCATGCCACCCCTATAGTGCCTTTTTTAGGGAGAGTCTCAAGGACAAAATTCCAGACATAAAAACTCCATCTAAAAACAACCTCTGGGTTATGCTGCTAAATGCTAGGAGTCTTAACATGAAACTGCACTCACTGGAAGTCCTCACCTTGGAAGACGCAGACATTTGTGCAGTCACGGAGACCTGATTCAAGGCTGTGGAGAGCACCTCACCGATACTGGGTCACACCTCCTTCCACACATTCAGACCATAAACTGAAGGCGTGAAAACTAAAGGAGGCAGTGTATCAATTTTCGTTAAAGATAAATACACCTATAAATTAGTCAAACAGCATGATTCCCTTGAGATTCTTCAGGTGCAATTAAGTGTTGGTAGGACACCTATTCAAGTCATTGCCAGCTACAGGATCCTCCCATGAATCAGGATACCCCCTCTGCCTATTTGGATCTACGTTTGTCTATCAAAATATATCTGAACACCATGGTTTTGGGTGCCTTTAACTACCCGTCCAATGAGTGGGTAAATTTTTCATGCTCAAACTCACTTGCCCAAAGGTTCCTCAGCTTTGTTAATTAACTTCAATGCCCTGGACTAGCTGGTTGACATCCCTACAAGGGATACCAACATCCTGAATCTGGTGTTTACCAATATGGTGGACCAGTGTAGCACCCCCACTGTGAGGTCTTCTCTGGTGAGAACTGACCAGAAATCAGTTTCATTTGAAGTAACTATCACACCCCCCACCCCACCCCACCCCCAGCAGCAACTGAACTAGAAAACTTCTCCAAAGCAGATGATTAGAACTTGTTACGGGATGATATAAACAGCTTCTCTGCACCTTCCCCTCAGATGGAATTGGCAACTATGCTGAGTTCTACACCAATGCTTTATATAAACAGCTGTATAACTGCATTGATTTGGCTGTACCTGATAGGACCAAAATAAGCTCATCAAGAAAGCGCAAACCTGCCTAGTGGACAACTGCCATTAACAGGCTTTACAATAAGAGGAAGAAATTTCTATCTAAGAGTAAGAGGGAGTGAGCCCTAAACTGGAAACACTCCCTCATAAGCTTAAACAAGTGAATAACACTTCTTGTGAAGTCCTCCAAACAAATTATGAATTCAAATTAGCTTCCTCAACTAAAGATGACCATAAGGCATTCTTTAGTTACATCTGTAACTTAAAAGGAAAGGCCCAAATTTGTGCTGAACTGGTAGTTGATGATACCACATTTAATGTGGCTGTGGCCATAGATAACTTGTTGGCTGACAAGTTCTGAGAAAACTTCACTCCCCTGTCCCTGCCATACGTACCACATGACATCCCTAACACCTGTTCTCTACCATGTATCTCTAAAGAGGAGGTCATTAATGTCCTCTCTAAGGCCAGGAAAACAGCATCTATGGGACCTGATAACATCCCAGGCTCCATCCTACATGGACTCTAACAAGAATTAGCAACATTATTGGATATACTTTTCAATCATAGTCTAAGCACTGGCTTTGTCTCAGCTGAATGGAAAATGGCCATCCTTATTCCATTGCACAAAGGTTGTGCTTTCACTGACCTCAGGAACTATAGAACTACTAGGCTTGACTAGCTTTATATGGAGCAAATCATCACAGACCTTATCAACAAAGATATGAGTAATCTCCAAACACTTGAACCTACTCAGCTTGGATTTGTCAAAGGGAGATCATGCCTGTAAAACCTGGTGGACTTCTTTGAGACAGTCATTAAGGCCCCGAACGAGGTGAAATCTGTGCATACAGCCTACCTAGACTTAGCCAAGGCATTTGATACTATCCCCCACTCAGGCATCCACTAACTGGCTCACTGATAAAACCCAAATAGTCAAAATAGGTGAATCCACCTCCAACAGCTGTAACCAGTGGTGTTCTACAGGGATCAGTCCTGGGATCTCTACTGGTTGGAATTTATTTCTCCAAAGTGCAAGCAAAAACTAAAGGTCTGTGGCTGACTAAGTTTTCTGATGACTGCAAACTGGGAGTTGACATAGAAAATGATGTCAACATCCTACAAGAGGGTCTTACACAAACAAATGATTGGTGCCAAAGTCATGGCATTGAACTCAATGCAAAAAAATGTATTATCATCCCATTCGGTAAGGGCGATGTTCCTGCTAACTACCACATCAATAGCAACACCTTAAGTACGCACTCACTGGTGAGAGACCTAGGCAGTAGGCATACAGGTTGACAGCAAACTTACCTTTGACCACCATGTCTCTGCAGTGGTAAGAAAGGCATTCTATATTGCTTATCTCATAAGTAAGGGCATTGCCTCTAGAAAAAAGAAGTTACAACCTCCCTGTACTCTTTCCTCATCAGGCCAATAACTGAGTACAACGCCCCTTTTGGTATGTACCTTTCAAAGCACCTTTAGCAATTGGAGAGACCACAAAGGTTCCTCACAAGGAAAATCTTGGTCTTCCGCATCTGTCCTATGTGGATCATCTGAAATCTCTATCACTTTATTCTGTTTCACGCAGTCTACTCAGAGGTGATCTCTGTCGTACATACAAGGCAATCTCTGACACTGCTTTATTAGAAATGCTGTATTTTCATAAATCAAATGGTATATGGGTTACTCGCTCTAAAGACCTTAACCTGGTATGTGACACTAATAAAACCTGCCTGAGGGACAGATTTGTCTCCCAGGGGTTACCACACCTTTCAAACAGACTCCCACTTCATATCAAATACACCACCTCATTGGCTCTCTTCAAACGCAATCTGGATGATTGGATGGGTAACCGTAAATTCACCACGGGGGTTCCAACTGTGTCACTCTTGGGCAGGGGCAATAGGTACTGATCATGGAAATAAGAGTAGAACTTGGCTAGGCTTGTAAGGCCCTAGGGCAATTCAGCTAATAACTTCTATGATCCTATGATCCTATGAATAATATAGTGGAGGGAAGAAACATGGTGCATTACATGCTGAAAATATTTTAACCATGAGAAGAAGAAGATTAGACTAAAAATATTCTGAGATAGAAAACACAACATGACTTTTGTTTGAAATAAAAACAGATCTGGTAAGAAACAATGGTTATAGTGTCACAATGTAAAGGCTCTGACTGCTTTTAGACAGTATTAAATGCTTTGCTCATCTAGACAGAAACAACAGAAAAGTCATTAGTACCTACTCAGGATTCCTGCCAACTGACTGATTATTTTCTTTTATTTTGTATTTGTTTTTCAGGGTAAAGCACTGATCTTTATGGACCTTTTTCAGATTCAGCCTGGGAGCAGTGTCTGGCTAAATGACTTGCACAGATGTTTGAATACGCATATCTCCAAACTCGCTATCTGCACAAAAGAGAATTTGTTCTTTCATCAGGACAGAGATTTTCACCCTCCTCTATTTAATAATCACACACACAAGGCCACATAATCTTATAGAAGTATCAACTTGTACATGTGCAGCTGCCATATTTGGTAAGCTACTGATTCTATCCATTATGTTTAGTAAACTAATTCAACAATCCAGATGTTAGCTACATACCGTATGTTCTTATTTACCCACCCCCACCCTCACTGAGAAATAAATTATTTCATCAGAACATTCCATTGTAAATGGACTTCTAGCAACAGCTTATAGCATTTAGTACAAACTATTGCTAAAACTGATCTAAATATGAACAGTTGTCTTTAAGAATTTGATTTATCTTTTAGTGATGCCCCAAGATATCTATATCTGACAGCAGCCAAAATGTCTACACATATACACCATGTAGCAAGTTTTGTTTTATTTATTTTGCTTGGGCAACATACTCACAGCAATGTCTATAAGTGAAGTCAGCACAAACTGCACAGCAAAAAACTGTCTTCAGTTTTTAAACACTCACAGAAATGAAACAAGAGTATACATCTTAATTTAAGTTTGTGTATGTAGCCTTTATTTTATGAACTACCCAGGTAATGAATGGTGGACAGTTTATATATATATATATTTATTTATATATATATATATATATATATATATATATATATATCTTCACTGTTTGTGATCATTAAGACTGTGGGAAGTTTCAGACTTCAGTAACCGCTGTAGAAGATCAAAATGAATGTTTCATAATCACTCTTCACTTTCTCCAATACTTCAGAATTTTTCACAGCCTGTACATGGAGACAAATATTTCTGCAAATTAATTTTTTCCAAATAAGCAAAGTAGCTGTATTTTAAGTCACTTTTCTAAAGATGAAGTACAAGTAAATTATTTAAAAAAATAGGTTCCTGCAGCTTGTCATAATGTAGAGTTATGGCTTACCACTAGTATTTCTGTGTCCAGAGGTGGAAAGGATTCATGATGATCAATTGAACAAAATTTCTGTGACATCTAATTCCGCAAATATATGATGCTCGAAACCTCTTTCAGCAACTCGCAAGCTAAACATTTGTGTGTGTGTGTGTGTGTGTGTGTGTGTGTGTGTGTGTGTGTGTGTGGAGGGGACCCCTGTAGGGAGAGACCACATTCCCTGAAATATATACTAACTCTAAATATATGTTGCTCGAAACCTCTTTCAGCAACTCACAAGCTAAACATTTTTGTGTGTGTGTGTGTGGGGGGGCTGTAGGGAGAGACCACATTCCCTGAAATATATACTAACTCTTCAGTCACACAAAAGTCAGTAAAAGTACAAAGTCAATGATCCCTGGAAGCAGTTTCCAACAACATGTATTTATGGGACTGTCTATCAGAGAAATTACCTTTGATTACTCATTTAACTCCCAGTGGAAAAATAGAGTTCCTGCACCACAATCTTGGTTGATACATCCATAAGCTAGTACCAGAGTATAGCCATATAAATAAAAAATGTCACAGTTAAGCAACAGTAAAATTTAACAATGATAGTCTGTACTATAAAGCAAAAAATCTAAGCCTGTGTAACACTAAGGAGGCACCACACCAAATGTCAATCTAACTGGTTGTGAATAATTTTAAGAATAGAAGGAAAATGGAATTATTTTGTGTAATTATACCAAGGGAAAGGTGCTGCCAGAACTACTGTATGCTTATACAATTTCAGCACAGAGGGGTGCTATTCAGTGTAATATAAGCAGTTCATCCATGTTCTCTCCCAGAGGCATACTGTGATCACTTGTTGTCCAGGAGGCGCTGGAGATTTACATAAATCTGCAACAGAAGACACCAGTGCATGAAAGGCTAACGCACACAGTAAGAATGATTTGGTTACACAGAATTCACAGCTCTAGAGAAATTTACATTTACTTCAACACTCAGGTAATGCACCTGAGAAAGACTGTTACTAAATGTCTTCTTGCATATAACTAATATGACTGTACCACTGGTAAGATCCAAGGCTTCAGAATCAAGTCTATGTGAGGCAATTTGATTGTGAAAAGTAATTCCCAAAGGCTGGAATGCACTGGTAGTACAGCTCTTCTGGTTAACGGTGAAACATGAAGTACTTGATCATGGCACCCTTCAGCCTTGTGTCCATTATGGCCTGTCTGAAAAAAAATGCATCTGCCCTTCCTTGCCTATATCCTACTATGACAAAGTACTTAAACCACTTGTGCACTACTTGATGGATAATTGTGTCCCAACAGCTGGTGTTCTATGTGATCATCTACTATCTATACTCTTAAGCCCATTCCTGAGACTAAACATCACTTTTTTCCCTACTTTTTGAGCTCTCCTTTTTATCTTTTCCTGTGATTATCTAATCATGGCCCCACCCCATTCATTTCTCCCAATTTTTTATGTAAAAACTTGGTAGCAAGAAGCAACAGCCAGGGCTAGTACCTTTCATCCTATGGAAGGTTAGGAGTTTTTTTCTTTGCACTCCTAATACACTACTCCTTGTCAACCAATACATATGATGCAGTGACTGGCTATGCTGACCTTCTTATAGGTGCACTCTTCCACCCACAAAGCAAAACTGGACTGAGCATACTCAGTGGGCTGCCTTGCATTCCTGAGTCCCTTTACACTTAAGCACAGCACTGGGCCACTGCCCAGGTGACATCTGAAATGGGACTTTAACCAACTAATTCCCCCAGGATGAGTGAGATGATTTGACCACTCACACCTTCCCTGCTCCAGCTTGCTATTTTGGTACCCAGGCCACTAATTTAATCTGGGATCTATAGTTCATAGACAAGCTCCATCCTTCTGTGCTATAGATGTGACTTTTGAATATAATTTTTGAAGCTGTGGACATCAGATTTTTTAGCTGGTTTTGTATTTAAATGCTGAGAAAAGCCCATTGCACTCATTGCAGCATCAAACCAGCATTTGTAAGGTTGACCCAGACTGTACATTACTAAGTAAAATACAGCAATCACATTGTCTTTTACAGTAAGATATATTCTTTACAATGGTAAAACAGTAGCCAACATTTTTCCTGTTTTCTTAGTTATCATAAAACAAGAAAGTAAACTACATATATTTATTGTAGCACATGTTGAACATTAGAAGCCGCTTCGCCAAATCTTTCACACAGTTCCATTATATGTGTCTGCAACAAGATGATTGTCTTTTATTCAATTATTCTCACATGGCCACACAAGAGAGGCAGCTGGCCTTGCATATTCACAAAAATAATAATATCCTACTCTGTATCTGGTCAGATGTTATCTATGTGTCTGCTTGAGATCATTCATTTATTTTAAAATATATCAAGTTTCTCATACATTATTTATGGTTATTTTGGATATGCGCATGTGTGTACATGTTCATGTGCGTGTTGGTGTGCTGGTTTATTTGTGTGTGTGTGTGTGTGTGTGTGTGTGTGTGTGTGTGTGTGTGTGTGTGTGTGTGTGTGTGTGTGTGTGTGTCTGTGCATGTCTGTGTGTGTGTATGTGTGTGTGTGTGTGTGTGTGTGTGTGTGTGTATGTGCGTGTAGCAGGGAAAGCAATAAAAAATACCTGAATGTATGCTCAAAGAAGCCATCAATCTATCAAGGGAAATATGAACAAAGAAGAAAAAAAGAAGAGACTTCCCATACTCTGGAACAGGCTACCCATCTATGTCAAGCAAAGTTCCTCATTAGCACTCTTCAAGAAAAATCTTGATGAGTGGATGGGAAATAGGAAATACAACCCAGGGATCACTTCTGTGTCTCTGCTCGACAGTGGCACAGGAAAATAACTTTCTTGGGTGGCGTAAGCCAGGGAGCCTTGTTGGCTAGGCTTACGTAGGCCCTTGGGCTGATAGCCTAGTACCTACCTATGAACCTATAAGAAAACAAACATGCTAATGACAGGAAAACAGTATCAGAATAAAATAAAATACAAATGTGTTTTTCTGAATCTGCGCACGTGGTTTCATATAATTGCATGAAAGAATAACTGTACTTGTACAATGTTTTGCTGTGCTATCAGACTTGGCATGCCCTCTGTACTGGGTGCCTGAACTATACTGGGGTATCCGAAAGAGAAGGCATGGTTTTCATTTCATGTGACTCACCCATCTACTACTGCTTATCTAGATGTGCCTCTTCCTTCCCCAGCTGGCTGCCTGAAATGACCTCCAGTTCTGAATACATTGTTCTTCCCATTTTTACATTTATATTTAGTGGGCAGACTTGCTTTTTTACATGTCTCACAATCCTAACATGTTAGGGTTGCCACCTTTTCAAATGCCCAAAGTGGAACTTCTTTTGTAGAAATGTGAGATTTTGCAGGGCAAAACTTACCCACGGCCAGTGCAAAGGACAGAGCTTCACTTTTTTGGCAAAATAAAAGCTTATTTTATAGCATTTTAGTTGTATGTGTTTCAGATACAAAGTAACTGTTTTATGCAACTATTAAAGAAAAAGTAAGAAATATATTTTGTTTTAAAATCTCAGGACGATTGCCATTTTTTAGCTTTTTTCTCAGGACACAACTGCCCAAAGTGGGACTGCCCCTCGCAAAGAGGGACAGGTGGTAACCCTATAACATGTGGCTAGAATTTTACTGATATTTTGTCTGATTTTACAGCATTTCTGCTATCTCATAAATAATGTATAATACATTTTTTAAATTAGAAACACTGAAGCCACCACATACTTTTTTCTAAAGATTCTGAGAAAACAATGAAGGTAGTCATACCTTATTGCATTCCATTGTTTAAATACTTATAAATAAAATGAAAGGTATATAGGTACTTAAAATCTATTCTGGCAAATAGACCAGTGACAGAGAGGCATGTTGCCCGGCTATGGTGCTGGATGTGAGTAGTAGTCCATGTGCAAGAGGGGTAGCTAGGAAATGGGATGGAGAAGGCATGCAGCTTTTACTAGCTGCTCTACCTCAGGATGCATTAGAAATGAATTATTGCCACTCCATTAGCAATGGCAGTGCCTACTGGTCATAGAAGGAACTGCAGGAGGAATCTCTTTCCTATAGACTTTTGAGAGAGGGCCTCTGTCTTACCTACAGAGGCTGGAAAGATCACATTCAATCTCCTGCACATCCAAAAAAACAAATAGAACCCAAAACTCCCAGTTGAGAGATCTAAACCGAAATTGATACAGCTCTATCACATAAAATCTCTCTTTTGTTGATTAGACTTCCCTCCTTCAGCAAAACCTGGATGAATGGTTAGGAAATCATAAATACTCCAAGTATGGCCCTTCAAGCATTCATTGAAAGGGATTAAAACTAGGTATTAATTATTCTGGGTCCCTAAGCCCCACAGTAAAAATGTCAAACCAGGTATTCATGCACGAAAATGTGCAACTGCATACCTGGGATCTTGGGTTAGGCTGTAAATGGTCCCCTGAAACAATAGTCTAGTGTTTACCTATGAACCTATAAGCTGTAAAATTGATATATTTTTCTTTGCTCATTCGGGTAGGATTCTGATAAAAAATTACCAATTTCAGGCTTAGCCCAGGTTGTGCAGAAACAAGTCATAATAAGTGATACAGCAATACAAAATGTACAAATTGTACAAAATTTTACAAAGCTAAACCTCATTAATAGACACAAACTGGCCTAGAGATGGTAAGCAATATTACAATACATTTACATATATACATATCTGAGGCTAAAGTACTTAATTTATGCCGAGAGCTGTGGTAGCCTTGCTGGTTTTTAGTTTCTGTTTGATTCTAGCAATTTTCTAAGTTTATAAGAACAGTATTTAAAAACTTTGCCCTTCATTCTATCAGGCTTTGTCCATTTTTTTTGTGCTAAGAGGTTGAGAGGTATGGGGCTAGCAGAAGGTCAGATATCTGCTTTATCAAAGCCAAAAAAGTCATAGTAAACTTTATTGTAATTTAGACCCACACATGAGTGCAGGCTAAACAAAATTTTGTTGCTTTGAGCTCAGTGTGCAGACAAAAAGACATATAAAAAATAAAACAGTGCAAATATAAAAACAGAACTACAGACTCTATATATGACATTAACACTGACAAAAACAGAACTACAGAGTCTATATGCCATTAACATCGAGACAAAAACAAAACTACAGACTCAATATATGACATTGACCGACACAATACTAGGAAATAATTAAAATTTTTGTATGTCATCTATAGCAGCACTTAGTATTGCACAGTAGATATTGCATTTAGAGGCTTAAGCAGTGGTAGACTAGAGACCAGTTTGTTCATTACACAGGATGTAGCTTGTATTTTAAGTTATTGCACAAAAATAATAAGCATTCAGTGAGCTATGCACAAGTGAAAGAACCTAGTAATGAGTTATTGCACTTTAAGAAAAATATATTCCCTTCAACCTGTGTGGTCTTTATGGCATCCAATTATTTTAATTTAATTACTGGGCATACAATTAGTTTTATCTACGAAGGTGCAGCAATATTCTTGTATTAGGGCTCCTGCTATGAATCTTCAGACTTTGTCAGAGACAGTTTGCAGGGTTGTGGTGTTTTTCTTTGAGGCATCAGCTATAAGAGGTAGACCAAATTCCTTTTTTGCGGACAAAATGCCTTTGGTTGTAGCAGCTGTTTCTGTATAAGACAGGAATTTGGAAATTCTGTGGGCACAGAACAGAAGTGTTATATATTTTACATTTGATCAGGCCATAAGGCCAAATACTTGAAAATAGTAGTGTTTTTGATGGCTAGATTGTTTTGGTCTGTTATTTCAAGAGTCTGTGGGTTTTCTACTAGTTTTGGTAGGTGACAAAATCACACTGATTTGGTTTTTAGTGGATTCAGGCTACATCTATAAGAAATCAGACATGCTGAGTGCTAAAAGGTCATATTTTAATTGATTTTGAAAATCTATTAGATTGGAGCTGAATACAAAGTTGACAATATCATCTCATCTAATAATAATACAGGCAGGATGTGAAGATCAAGATGATGTTTGTTTATAAAAGTGAAAAAGAGAAGCAAAGCTGGAATTGAGCCTGATAAAACTCCTGTTTGGATAGGAGTCACTATAGAAGTGGCCGAGTTATCTTTGGATGATCTCATGGACAGGAAGTCTTTGAAATGGGAAGTAGTTTGTGGGCTGAGACCTATCTGGGTCAGATGGGAGAACAATATGGAGTGATCTACCAGAACAAATGCACATGTGAGATTAATAAGCCTAATATCAGTGAGGTACCCTTTCTCCACGTTTAGTAGGATTTCATCTGCGATTGTGCAGAGCACTGTCATTGTACTCCTCCCTGCCCAAATTCCATCTTATTTGTGTGATACTATGTGGTGTTGTTTGAGGTAAGATGCTAGCTAGTTCTAAGATTTTTCCATGAGCTGGTAAAATTGAGGTTGGCTGAAATAGGTTCATAGTTTTATAGGTAAGTACTACACTAGCCACCCTTGTAGGTCATTTTAAGCCTAGCCAATTTCCATCAAAGGTGTACTTTGTGTCTGTGAGATAAACACCTTAATCATTACGTCAAGCCCCGACCCCTTTATAATGAGAAGCTTTACTGTGAATGGGTTGTTTTGGGAGTGGCCTGATTAGTGCAGATTTTCATATGTTAGGCATAATGTTGCACAAGATGCATAGATTGTACATATGGCATGAGGGGTTATTATGCATTTCTGCAGTGGAACAGGAACCTTGGGGCCAGGTTATCTGTACTGGATGAGATAACTACAGATTGTTCTACATGCCTATGAATTTCTTTGATGGTTGCTTGTTTGATGTAGAAGGATGGGAGAGAAAGTGTGGTTGAGTTAAATCGGGTGTTTTGGGGGGGTAGATGTGAGACATAGTTGGGAGGTTACAGAATTCATGAAGGAAGTCAGATACTGTAAGTTGTCTTGTGGTGCGATGCATAAAGTTTAGTGTAGAGATTTGATGTGGAGATTTGCATCTAGTCAGTAGTTTAACCTTCTACAGAAGCACTTGAGGGGGTCACGTTAGGAGAGTTATATGCATGTGAGGGATTTGGCTTTGTGCCTTCAGCAAAGTTATAAAGAGTGATAAAATTAGTGCAAGTGGGTGTGGAGGGGTTTCCTTCCATTTAATCAGGCTTTGTCATGGAGTTTTGGAGTGAGTTTTAAAGAGTCTGGTAATAAGAGTAAATAATTTGTTTTGAAGAGATTGCAGTATGGCTGTTCACTTTTCTGCAGCTGAGTTTGGGTTTTGAATACAGAGAATATCTGATTAGTCAAGAGATGCAAGCATGCAAGCCGCATGTTAATGACATTTTACTGGGATTAGGATCTGAAGGTGAGTAGACGGGGGGATTGAGCATTTTGAACGGTGAAGTGATGGGGCAATGGTCACTGAAATATGATGATAATATTTAGATGTTTGTGATTTTAGAGGCCTAATTAGTAATAGGAGGTCCAGAAGAAAGCATTGGTTAGTAAATAAGTTAGGCTGTGTAGGTTTTGCAGTTAGCTGAAGGAGGTCTAGATCTGCAGAGCTTCTTCTGGGACTGCTGCTCACTTTTCTGACTCTTTTTCCTTTCAAGGAGCTAGACTAAGTTAGAACTCAGTTACAGTCAAAGGAGCAGTACTGGAGGGTTAGCCAAAGTTTTGTGAAGCAGACTGCAAACATGCATTAAAATAATCTGATGATATATATCATGAATAGCAAGTTTATATCCTGATATCCCACAATGAAGCTTATAAAATCTGTAGTATTTGGTATGAGCAAATACACACACACACACACACACACACACACACACACACACACACACACACGCACGTGCACACATGAGCACACACACACACACACACACACACACACACACACACACACACACACACACACACACACACACACAAACACATACATTTGCACATTTAAATCCATTGCTAAACTGCCAGACAGAATCAGAAAAAGCCACTGTTAGATGCACTAATACTCCCTTCACACAGACCCTCATGCTCAGAAACACACACAAATACACACACATGAGTGCACACACATGAACACACAATCACAGAAGTATCTGCACATTAAATCCATGGATAAATTGTCAGATGGACTGAGAACACACCAGTGTTAGACATACTTATACACCCTTGCTAGTGACATGACTAAACAAATTAGGTTTACTGAACAACTAGAAATTGAGTCATTTTTAGCAGTAAAATATAATTACAGAAAATTAATTTCGATATTCTGAGTTGTTAATGCTTCTTGAGCTGTGGGTTTTCCATGTGTTTACTTTGACTGGATAAGTGAAGATGTCTGGAACAGTAGGGTTGATGTTTCCTACAGATGAAAACTTTTACAAGAATAAATGTTTGGTGGTGTAATTTTGAGACAAATAACATCACATGGCCACTTATTGCATGTTAAACAGCTACACTGATAGGTGATTCCATATACACAGAAATACCTTGTTACCTTATAGGTTACTACCAGGTTAACTGTCCTTTGGGCCATTTTGAGCTTAGTCAATTATCTCATGTGAGAATCAAACTGCACCTTGTGTCTATAAGGTAAACAACTTAACCATTAGGCTACCCTCCCTCCCTTATGTAAACTTTGTGCCAATGCTTAATAGAACATTTGCATGTTCTACTTACATACCTTCAACTGCAATGCCTTTTAGAAAGCTGCACATTTCCATTTTTATGATTAAGCCTCGTGATAAATAGATATGCTAAGGATGCATTGAAATATAAATTATATGAATGTGGATTTGAGACCTATCTCGTACCTAGGGTAATCTACCTATGTCCTCCTATTAAGAATAAGGAATGTGAACAGGCAGGGGTGGCCTGTGGTACTGGTTGCTGGGCTGCAGCACCCACACAATGTAACAAAAGAAAAGAAAAGAAAAGAAATGAAGTAGTATTAAATTTGGAAAGCTAAGCATTATTTATAAATTAAAAAAAACACAGGTTTTTTTGCAGCTTTTCAGAACTCCAAGTTAAAAAAGAACAACAACAAAAACTCTTCTCAGTCCATTTTCTGGGCTGTTTTGAAAACAGGTCAGCTTTGTGCTTGATAAACCTGTTCTAGCCAATAGGCATAGCTTTTGAGGATGTCTAAAACTTTGCCTAACAAGTGTGTGAGCGGGCTGCTGCCTGAAGCTGTGCGGAGCACTTTTCATTGTCTCAGGCAGCCTCTACTGAGGCAGCCTTAGACTGAAAATAAAAGGAGTCAGGATACCGCGGTGGTGCAGCGGTAGCATTGTTACCTCACAGCCAGAGGTTCTCCTGTTCGATTCTCAGCTAGAGTGAGGGGAGTGCCTTCTGTGTGGAGGCTGCATGTCCTCCCTGCGGTTGGGTGGCGTTCGAAAGACATGTGTAAATGGGTGTGCCTTCGTTGAAGGTTGGACGTCAAGCTGGCACCTTGGCGTTCGTGAAAATCTATTGCCAATCATTAGCGGACCGGAGTTCCACTGTGGTGACCCATAACCGGGAAAAGCCGAAAGACAAACAACAACATTAGTGTACACTACACAGAAGCAGCAGCAGGAGCATACAAGTTCTTTTTTTTTCTTTTGCAGCAGATAAGCCAGCAAGTAGGCAGATAAATAAGTGATTTACTTAAGTGTGTGGATGTGTGTGTGTGTGTGTGTGGGGGGGGGGGGGGGGCATAAAATATTTCAACTATTCCTAAATTTGCCCTTAGCTCGGGGAGGGCAAGCAAACTTTCAGCTGTCCGTAAATGTTCCCATAGCTATCAACTAGATTGTTTCAGAATATCTAGATTTTTACTTTTTATTTTTGGTCTATTCCTCATAAAATCTGTGGTTTTCTGCAAATTATTGAGTATTGAAGCCACTAAATAATGACAGGCATTTGACTTTCAGACTTCATATCCTTCAAGAAAATGCATGTTAATGCAAAATGTGTTACTTTGGTAGCTTTCTAAGTTTTTAAGAACAGTATTTGCAGTCATATTTTAGTCTATTTCCTCGTAAAATGTGTGGTGTTTTTGCAAAGCATTTGGGATTGCAATGACTAAATAACAGCAGATAGTAAGTTGCAGACTTAACATCATTGGGACAAAAGCAATATAAAGGTAATAGCAGTCCCTGATTTTGGTCCTGTGTCTACATTATTTTTAGCTTTCTCTTTGATTCTTGGTAAAAAAAGGTTGAGGGGTGTGGGGGATGGGATGCACACTCTATTCTGACAGCAGTGAGCTGAGAAGCTAAATTCCTGTGTGGTAGGTTTCTATGTAGTTATTCTTTCATCTGACACAGCTAAATGCCTGAGGTATGCAGTCATAGTCCTATATGTTGCTGTAATTGATGGTCACGTGTGTGTGTGTGTGTGTGTGTGTGTGTGTGTGTGTGTGTGTGTGTGTGTGTGTGTGTGTGTGTGTGTGTTTAGAATAAATTACTGTGGCCATAGTTATTATTTTTATTTTACTGCATTCAGGTATCTGAGGTATATACATCTTTAATCAATCTGTTCAGGAGTTGTCTGTGGATGAAAGTGATTGATACTGTTGGCATTATTTGTCTGGCATTGCTGAGGTAGTGTGCATTTACATTGTTGTAGTAGTGTGCATTAGCATTGTTGAGCTTGTATGCATTTGCATTGTTGAGGTAGTGTGCATTAGCATTGTTGAGGTAGTGTGCATTTTTATGAAGCCAACTGGAATATTTTACCGTGACTATTTTAAGACAATCCGATATCTGGGATGAGCACATTCAATAAAATGTTTGTAATTAATGAGTTGGGGGATTGTCTGTGACAAAAATGTTGATCACAATTTTTTTCACTTTTCCAACATCAACATTGTACTAAATGAGTGGCTACCTGTGGCAGTCAGGTCAGGCCATGTTGGTAGTATCTTGTCATCGGCAGAATGTCGCATCTAATACTGTTTCCCTCTATCAGCACTTGGTTCTCTGGTTGAGTTTTTGGGTGTGATGCCTTCTGCGTGGAGTTTGTGTGCAGGTTTTATCCATGCGCTTTGGTTTCTATTACCAGACCATCATCTGTATAAAATATGCCTCAGGTCATTTGTATTTTTACTTTTACCTCAATCTAATGCCAGAGGGGTACACAGAATGTAAGTGATGGGGCAGGACAACAGTCACTATTCTCAGATAGTATTGATATTCTTGCAAGTGTATTTTCAGATTATAGGTGAACCTACTGTTTGGCTACCTTTGAATATTAAGCTTTAGACACAAGAAAGTGACAATCATACATTCAAAAAGTGACCAAGAAACAACAAACCAGAGTCCCTCTAAGCAAGGGTGGGAGATTCAAAAGAACTGTTCATTAAGTCTAAAGCATTTCCAGGAAAATTTTAATAATAATTTTAGTAATAATAATAAATGTCACCACATCAAATAAAGTTAGTTAAGTACTTTTGTCTTAATAGACTTCATCAGAACAATGTAACACAAAGCAATTCACTCTAGTTATAAAATTCATCTATAATCACATGAGCAAATTAATTTAACAATTTAATTTAAATTAAAACTGAATTACATTAAGTTGAATAAAACAACCTTTTTTTATAAAAGAAACTAGGAGTGAAGTACTGAAATATTTTTTATCAAATTCTTATTTCATGACTACCTCTTTTTCTGAGAAACAATATAGTTTATACAGCAAGATGTTACAACAAAAATAAGTTGATCAATTAATAAGTTTATAAAATTACTAATTCAAAAATATATTGTTCGCTTAGTACAGTAAAAAGTATTTAGAATGAAAATAAAAAATCTAAATGCTAAACAGTATATTTTTCCACAACAAGTCTTAAAAACATGAAAGCAAAAAGGAAAGGTAAATAGTTTCAAAATTTGGCTGAAAATAATGTTTAAAATAGGTAAAACACTAATACTGTCATTAAGACCTGGAAACATTGTTGTATTTAATTTCAGTTGCAAACAAGTTCACGATATACCAAGGTTGACTCCCAAACACCACCCTTGGGGTTAACAGGGACCCTCTCTAGTATACCAAAACTAAATTTCTTAAATGTTAGACACTTCTGAGTGTGTCTGCATAGTGCAATATTCTTGTTACCTATTAAAATGTCATAATAGTGTTCACAGATTATCTTTCTTAAGGGCCTTTCAGTCATCCCCACATAAAATGTGGGACATTGGTCACACTTGGCAATATATACTGTTCCCTGGGTGGTACAATTTCCTGGCATTAACACAAGATTACTCTTAAAAACATTTTCTTGGACTATGGTGGTGCCAGTGCATATAAAACTGCACTGGCGACACATTCCCTGTTTAACTGTTCCACTAGTCTTATTCTTGTTAATGTCCTGTTTCACTTGTACAGAAATACGTTTTAAGATAGCTGGCACTTTAAACACAAAGTGAGGTTTCCCACCTACTATGTGATGAAGTTGTTCTTTATCTCTAAATACTAACCAATATTTTCTAATAGGACTCTTAACTTGATTCAAACAATCACTGTATTGGAGAACTAAAACCCTACTAAAATTATTGTTGTTGACACCACAATTTGCATTCTTAGGAAAAGTTTGTGAACAAACCAGCCCCTATCCCAACAAGGGTCTGTACTTGACACTCTAGTTTGTACAAACTTTTTGACTAGCCTGATCTATAAATGTCTTCAGGTAACCTCTTACCAAAAACATATCAAATAAAATTTGCTTCTCACATTCAAACACTATCTTGTTGGAAACCATTCATACAAGTCTGACAAAATGTCCTTTAATCAAAACTCGTTTTTGTATGCAACTGGATGAAAACTGTTGCAATGGAGATAAGGGTTTGAAAAAGTAGGTTTCCTATAAATGGTACATTCAAAATTATTATTAAGTTTTGATATTTTGTATCTAAGTAGTTGATATAATCACTACTTTGTTGGAAGGTGAACTTTAAAAATTGAGTAGTGCTATTTAAATAATCAGTAACATCCTTAATCTTATCACCCTCACCAATCCATAGCACAAAAATGTCATCTAAAAACTTGAGGTTCAACTTACAGAGGGAAAAAAGGGATGTAAAAACATATTCTCTCTTCCAGGCCAGCATAACCATGTTGGCAAAGGTTGGAGCGCACACCACACCCATAGCTACCCCACTGAGATGCTTATAGATCTCTCCTTCAAAATAAAGGAAATTGTTGGTAAAAGAAATTTCCATGCAATCATTTAAGAATTAGACCTCAGTAGTGGATAAATATAGGCAATCCTGCAATGCATCCCTGAATAATTTCACACCATTAATCTGGGCAATACAAGTGAAGAGGTCCACCACATCAATAGTAAGAAAAACTAAACTGGGGTCAAACATTTCATCTTTAATCCTACCTAAAGAATCCCAGAAATCCTTAATAATGTGCTGGATAGAAGCCACATAAGGTTTAAGTGTTTTGTCCACATATACAGCTAAGGAATGAGTGATTGATCCCTGAGTCACAACAATCGGTCTTAATGGAGGTTGTAAAACATTTTTGTGGACTTTAGGGATACCAAATATAGAAGGAATAATGGGGTGAGTGTTGTTCAAAGCCTGATACAAGGTAAGAGTAATCACACCGTCAGTCAAACTGTCTTCCAGAAACAACTGAATGTTCCTAACTGCTATGCTAAACTCATTCCTAGAAGAAATGGTGTTCACATCACAATTCTGTAATACATTGAACATTTGAAAAATGTAATCAGTTTGGTCAAACAACACCACCCCCCCCCCCCTTTATCAGGCTTCATAATCCTAACATTTTTGTTAGCTAGCAACTCTTTCTGTAATACTCTTTCTTCACCTGACAGGTTGTGTTTAAATTTCTTGGACCTTTGGGAAGCTAAATGTTACAAATCATTCTCACATAATTTCTCAAAAAATAGAGATGGTAGGATGTAAAACAGGATTAAAAGTACTCTTACACTCAATGATGTCGGTGCTGTCTACAAAAGTACTGTTTTTGTTATAAAAAATGAGCCAAATTAAATTTCCTGGTAAAAAGTTTCAGTTCCAAAATAGAATCAACCACATCAAAACCTTCAACTGGGAATAAAAGTGAACCCTTTGAAGAACAAGGAAAAGTACCCTTTGTCAATAGATAGAACACTGCCATCATGTTCAACTAAAATTGTATCATCCAATCTTGAAATGTCAAGTAATGTTGTTGTTAATGGTTGTGATGGTCTGGACCCCTGTAGGCCCCTCCTTTGGTCTTTTGGCCCTGATATGCTCTTCTTGTCCACACAATTTGTTGACCCTGTGCATAATCATAACTGACTCCCTCCACATGCCTGGTTTTGTTTGCTAAGCTCTCTGAGTGACACAGGGTGGAAATTGTAAAGGGTCCAAAGGGTCAGGACCATTTCATGCACCAAAACCAGTTCCACCACCGACATTGAAATCAGAATGTTCCTGTTGCAAACCAACACCAACTCTAGTTCAATTGATCATGATGAAATCAAATCAGTTTGTTCCTTTTCATTAGAATTGGTTATTTTATAAGCTGTACTGTCCTGGTTTTGCTTAGCATCCCTAAAAAGCTTCTTATCCTTTTTCTTTTTCACGTCTAAAACATAATTATCAGCATTAACAATATTAACAATAACTAATATTGGTATTTAAAACTATCAGATAACAAACTGGTTTTAGTAGCATTATTGAGGTCATTAGGTTAATGTGTACGCTTGTCCACCAACAGTCTCTTATGAAGAGAAACTAAATCCAAATCTTGCTTACTAAACAACTCAGAAACTTCTGTGTAAAAAGAAAAGTCAGAATATATCCTACTAGGAAATTTATTGTAAAGAGATCTCATAGTGACTCTTTCCTGTTTTAAACTCTCTGTCAAGAAAGCAATGTCAAGTTGCACAGGTTCATAGGTTTGTAGGATGATACTATGCTATTTGCCAGGAGGTCCTTATAAGCCTAGACAAGAATTTCACCCATGTTCCATCAAAGTCGGCACCTGTTTCCCCTGTCCAGCAGGGACACTGGTGGTATCCCAGGGGCATATTTTCTGTTTCCCATCCAGTTGTCCAGGATCCTCTTAAAGAGGGCTAGAGAGGTACTCTGCTTGACATGGAGATGGAGTCTATTCCACAGATAGGGGAGTCTTTGGGACACAAATCTATCCCACCAACAAGTTCTATTAATGTCACAGACCAGGTTAAGGGCTTGTGTGCAGGTTGAGCGAATGGTGTTTGACTTACGGATATGCAGCAGTTCCATCAAGGATGGGTCTCAGATGGCCTTGTATGCCAGACACAGGTCACATCTGAGCAGTCTTTATGAGACCGAGTAGAGGGACAGGGCTTTTAACCTATCTGTATAAGCCCAAGTCCCTCATGACTGATTGCATGCTTAGTATACTGTGACTAATGTGATAATTAGTGGGGATGCCATTGCCCCAATGGGGATAATGATGCATTTCTTGGCATTCAGTTTGAGGCCATACTTCTGGCACCAGTCATTAGTTTGGAAAAGGCCCTCTTGGAGGATGTTCACATTACTAGGGGAATTTAAGGCAGTGCCCAGATTGCAGTCATCTGCAAACCTGGCCATCCACAGACCACTGGTTTTGGTTTGCACCTCAGAAAAGTACATCCCAAGCACTAGATGCCCCAAGACCGATTATTGAGGTACACTGCTCATTACGGGTCTACTACTAGAGGTGGCTTCCCCTATTTTGACTGAGTGAGTTCTATCAGTGAGCCAGTTAGCTACCTATCTGATAACATATAGGTTAATGCCTAGCTAGGAGAGTTTATCTATTATGCCCGTGTGGGGAATAGTGTCGTAACATATGGGTTGATGCCTAGCAAACCCATCAGTTTAAACAACTTCTTTTCAAAAGTTGTTAAAAGTTCTTTCAAGGAAGGTGAAATTAATGGGGTAAAAGAATATCCGGCATTAAAGCAAAAATGTTGGTGTAGACATCCATTAAAATTAGAACTATAACAGTCACCACAGTCAACAGGAAAAGCCAATTGTAATGCATCTGTATCTGTATGAGAAGAAACTAAATTGACAGTACATACCCCACAGGCTCCAGAAGAAGATGATTTACCATTGCATGGTGTGGACAGTATTGCCTCTTCAGATAACGCTGTCTGTAAAGAATGAATACCTTCAGAATTAAGTGCACTCACTAAACAGGATCGACTGAATGCAGAGGTCTACAAAAGCAGTTCCACCAAATGGTTTAACAGTCCTGGTAATGGATCAACTTTTTCTGAAGGATTCCCCATTGTTCTATTAATATAGTCAGAAGGAAACAAGGAAGGGCAAGTGTTTGGAACCTCTATAACCTGAGCTAATGCCACCAGAACCTCAAACCAAAACACAAGAAAGTGGCAATCACACACTGAAAAAATTGGTGATGTGATTATAGATGAGTTTTATAAACAGAGTGAATTGATTTGCGTTAAATATTTCTGATGAAGTCTATTAAGACAAACATACTTAAGTAACTTTATCTGATGTGGTGACTTTTATTGTTATTACTAAAGTTATTATTAAAAGTTTTCCTGGAAATGCTTTGGACTCAACGGACAGTTTTTTTAAACCTCCCACCCTTGCTTAGATGCACTTTGGTTTTGTTGTTACAATTTTTTTTCCTTGAAAGGAAACATAAGATTGAATTTTTCCACTTGCTCAGTCTATCATTAAATAAAAATGTTGTAAAACAAAGCTATAAGGTACACCTCAGGGCATCTAGGATCCTATGACTTCTGGGGGTCCAGATTCTCATCTTAATTCAGTTGTGTGCTCAATACTTATTGCAGTAGAATCTTGGCCAGTTATAGTGTGTTAAAAGCATGGAGGGGCAGATAAAAAGTAAGAAAAAATGTGAAAAGCAAGAAAGAAGAAAAAAGAAGCAATCTGTCTGAAAATGTGAGGTCAGGATGAGAGAGCATTGGCAAAGTGCAAAGGGGCTAGTGTGCACCACTTTTCCTTTAGGGTCCATTGTCTAGGGTTTCATTACACCTATGTCTGGCCTTGCTGACTGCAGTCAAACATGAGATATATAAAGCCAGTAAAGTGGCTTTAATGAGTGGGTACATACTGATGTAGCCTGTCGATGAAAATAAATGACCACATCTGCTGTTTGATCATAGGTAATTGCCGATGAGCTATTATAATAGAGCCCCACCCTGTTCCATTTAGCCCCATCCATTCAGTTGCTCTCTGCAGCCATCCCCCTTTGTTTTGAAGTCATCAGCAGCCACTGCCAATAGGTGCAGTTCACAAAAGCATGTTAGGTATCACCATTGCCACCACTGCACGAACATTCCATGTAGCAGCCGATCACAGTCTGGGGAGGATCATTGATCCTCATTTATTCTTTGCCATTTACTTATTTAGGTACGCTTATCAGGATAGGCATTGATCATAACTGGCCAATTTCACACCTAGTCCATGTTGCAGGATTACAACAAAACTCAAGGAAGGCAACCATCTTACTGGCAGAATTACCTCTGGTCACATAAGTTAAGACGAGGTTCTACACATAACTAAGCTTGATCATAACATCCCATTAGTTCTCCAAGATAAACGTATTGTCTACTCATACTCTGGTCACAAGCCTTAATATATTTAAATATGTGTAATTTACCTTCAGTATATTATACTGCATTGTATTGTATTGTATATACTTTTTTTTACCTGTTTTTCAGCATTTGACTGTTATTTGCTTGTAACTTCTATGTATAACTAAATGTTTTACTGAGAAACTCCACACAGATGTTTCTTTTCAGTGGCAGTCTGGGAGTAGTTTGTGGTTAAGTGACTTGCTCAACTCACACAGCAGGCAGATAGAAAATGAGGGAATAGCATTCTGGACTAAAAGAAATACCTTAGGGACTGCTCATAGTTTTAATCTTAATTAATTTTCCATTCAAACACTCTCTCACTAAATTCCTTTCTTTATTTTATTATGTTTTTCTTCGTTACTTAATTTCTTTTTCTTTCTCTAGTTTTTGGACAAACTTGACAAGCAAAAATGCATGTCAGACTGCTGTAGGGATATGGGGAGGCAACCTTTATATAAGTACAGACATGGAAACTGCTTCCATGTGTTGCCACAAGCAAATTTGAAAACGCAAGTTGCATGAGACCAGATAACATACCTGGTGGCTTCCTACATAAATTGAACAAAACCTAAATACACCTCTATCATTCATTCATTCATTCATTCATTCATTCATTCATTCACTCCCTGATAACCTGCTTAGTCCAATGCAGGGTCATTGGAAACCACAGTCTGTCCTTGCAATCAGTAGGACAAGGAATGAAGCGCATCCTGAATGGGGACCCAACCCATCCTACTACATGCTAATACTCATGCTTTCATACCATCCCCATTAAATGTAACAAAATATACATTATTCTGCAAAGTTCTACTTTCAGAGTAAATATTCTCTGTTGAGATAAACAAGCTTTATAGTACTTTTTGCTGTTAATGCCCTCTCCTCACTCATCTAGAAGATTTGTCCAAGCATGAGGATAGAATGGGGGTCCAAAGTTCCATCAAAAGGCAGTGCATTCCTCTATCAAAACAGTTCCATGTTAATGAATAAATGGCCAAAGATGAGCCACAGTCCATTGAAGTAAGCTAGTGTTTCAAATGATATCCTGGCGATAGCATTTCAGTAAAATTCTGAAAGTCACCACAGAAATTCATAAAAAGAACAAAATGTATACATTTTTCAAATCAAAAGGGATAGGTTCCTAACCCAGAGACTCCCCAGACTCTGGAATAGATTGCCCATACATGTCAAGCAGAGTGGGCTTTTGACCTCTTCAAGAGGAACCCTTGACGATTGGGGAGAAGAAGAACCCCACCCCCACGATCATCGCCTCTGCTAGACAGGGGGGGGGAAAGTAAATAATGTGGGAGAGAAGAAATAAGCCATGAATTGTTTTGTATAGGCCTGTAGTATAGGTAGCCTTAGTACCAACCTATGAACCTATGAACCTATGAACCATGATGTCCATGCCAACATACTCTAGTCTTGGTAAGAAGCCATCAGGTAAGTCTATAAGCATAACATTCTGTGCAGCAGGTCTGCTTCTATGGACAAAACCCCCCAGCACACAAAATTCACTAGACTCCAGAATAACTCCACAATGGGAGATCATTCCAAATCCCATGTCCTGATAATGCAACAATAATAAGAAGCAATTGCGGGAGCTGATAAAAATACAGAGTAACCAAACCAAATACTTAATGTCATGCTTTCATATTATTTTCTTAAATGCCGACCTTGAACCCCACTCATTACCATTTTATGTAGGAAGATTACTTTGGTATCTTGAAATATTATACAGCACTGACATATTGCTTATCAGTGTTTTATTTACTGTCAATAATGACTTTTGTTCAATGACTGTATTACATATTAAATACATTTTTTGCATATTGAAACATTCCTGACTTATGGCAGCAGGTTATGGAACCAGTTCACAAAGGGGAAGAAGATTTCACATTAGACTTAGATTAGCACCATCAGCTTGACCAGTATTTACCACAGAAATGGACATAATGAAACTTATCCCAATGAAACAGGTGACATTCTTCTGCTAGACATGCAACAGTATGGATTTTTAGGGGTGTTATTACATTTTGGATTTGATGCATTCCTAAAGAAGTAACAATAACAACTGATGAAAGGCTGATGGTGCATATTACCTCTGTTAACCTTTCTAAGGTATTTGACACTATTCTTCATAAGAGAATAATTGACAGTCTAAAGACACTGAATGCCAATACAGACTCTAGTTAAGCCACAGAGTACAACATGTCAGGATGAGAGGGAATCTGTCTTTTCCAGTCTCAGTGAAGTTACTGGGCCACTTTTTTAATTATTCTTTCTATCTTTTTTTTTTCTTTATTTCCTTCTGTTCAACTGATTACTGGGTAAGTGAACTGGTTGGCAGACACCTTTCAGACACAACTCAAGTTTACTGAGGAGAACAAATGAAACATCAAAATGTAATAATAAATGAGCATTACCAATTAGTAATATCACTATATAGTAATACATGGAAAGCTACAGTAAATCAGTAGCATCAGTGTATAGTAATGAATGAAAAATAGCAATCAAATCAAGAGTCACCTCATTACATTGTATAAAGGACATTACTATACTACCTATAACAAATTTAAAGCAGTAATGTACAGCTATTTAGAATGTATACTTACATAGCAAGATTGCAAAGCCTAGAGAATATTTTTCTACATGGACTTATTACGTGTATGCCACCGCATTACTCATTATTTCTCAAATGTTTGCATTCAGTCTCATTAAATAGGTGTCCATTTGAAGGTTTGCTTATTTCTTACTTTGGCTGATACTTGGTTCCAACAGGCTGGCCATCGTTTACAAACACATGTCCCATCAGTTTCTACACCAAATAGGAGCCTGTACAAGGAGGGACATTATTCCAGTGGTCTCACACTAATAGCCCTCAGGTGTCAAGCAGCCCTCAAACCAGCATAATTATTGATGAGGGAAATGACTAGAATACTTTTCTATTTACACTGGCTGCATGTCTTTTTGGCTTGGAGATTGTGAACCGTTGCCTGAGTTTGCTTGTCCTCATACAGTACCACTGGTTATTTGAGTTGGAAACCCCTTGTCCAAGGGAACACACTTACTTTGTAAAGGATAGTTTAGATAATAAAAATAGAGAGTGTCTTTATTGCTTTGAAAATATGGAGACCTATGAATGCCACACAGCAATGAGACAAGGAACAGATGTATATATTTAGTTAAGTGCTTTTGCTCCTTTAATTAAAAGCATAACTTCATCAAAACTCAATACACACAAACATGATATCCATTAAATGCATACAGATCACATAACTTCTCTGTCATACATAATAGAACCAAGACACTCTCCTCAAAAAAAAATGAAGCCAATCTGGTGGTCCCCTGCCGTAAACAAACTCAACAACAGAAGGAAGAAACTGATGGGTAATGAGGTGCAGTCCCAAGACTGGAAAAACTCCCTTATTAGCCTCAGCAAAAGGTTGAGATCCCTCATCAAATCCTTTAAAGCTAGCTATGAAAACAGAATTGCAGCAGACAGTAAAGACAACCACAAGGCCATCTATAGTTATGTAGAGAATCTCCATGGCAATACCCAGATCTGCTCTGACCTACTGCACAATGGGTTAAAGTGCAGGGTTTGAGTCTCACAAGGGATAATTGGCTAGGCTTACAATGGCTCGCAAGGGCAGTTAGCTTAGTACTAATCTATGATCCTATGATCCTATACCGAGCCAACAGATATTGCCAATATACTGGCCAACAGATTCAGTGCTAACTTAACCCCTCCCCCCAAAGGACCAATCACAATACCTGTAGATTGCCAGGCACCCAGTATTACTGCTGCACAGGTTAAAAAAGCACTGTCCAAGGCCAAGAATACAACTTCTGTGGGACCTGACAATATCCCTGACTGTGCTCTACATGAACTACAGAGTGATCTAGGGTTGCCACCTTTTCAAATGGCCAAAGTGGGACATTTTCGGGATACACATCAGATTTTACAGGCCGACACATACCCACGGTCAGTACAAAGGATAGAACTTAACTTTTTTGCCTAAATAAAAGCTTATTCTTGTAGCATTTTAGTTGCTTATTCTGTTTCTTGTAACATTTAGGTATTTTAGATACAGAATAACTGTTTTATGCAACTATTACATAAAATATGGGACATAATTATGTCCTACAATCTCAGGACATTTGCCATTTTTAATATTTTTTGTCAGGACACAACTGCCCAAAGAGGGACCGTCCCTCGCAAAGTGGGACAGGTGGTAACCCTAGAGTGATCTGGCACCTCACCTGTGTGTCCTGTTCAATTACAGCCTCACCTCAGGCTTTGTCCCTACTGAATGGTGCACTGCTCCAGTCATCTCTCTCCACAAAGGAGGATCGACTACAGACCCCTGGAATTATCGCCCCATTAGCCTGACAAGTCTGATATGCAAACCTATGTAAACCATTATCATGGACCTAATAAACAAGGATACAGGGCATCTCCAAACTCTGGATCCACACGGTTTGGTTTTGTGAAGGGTAGATCATGCCTGCTCAACTTGGTCGACTTCTCTGAGTCAGTAACCAGAGCTGTGGATGAAGGCAAGGTGGTGCATACAGCCTACCTTGATCTGGCCAAGGCCTTTGATACCATTCCCCAGTCAGGAATCATAGAAAAACTCACTAAGCTAGGCATCAACCCCTATATCACTAGGTGGGTTGCAAACCTGCTCACAGATAGAACCCACAGTGTGAAAGTAGCTGACTCCAAATCAGACTGCTGACCAGTCATGAGTGGAGTCCCACAGGGTTCGGTCCTGGGTCCTCTCCTGTTTGGTATCTGCTTCTCTGAAGTCCAGGCCAATGCAAAGGGACTCTGGCTGACAAGGTTTGCAGACGATTGCAAGTTGGGAGCTATTATTAACTCCCCAAGTGATGTTGACATCCTACAGAAAGGCCTCAATGAGGCCAACGACTGGTGTCAGAACGATGGCCTTAAGCTCAATGCCAAAAAATGTGTCATCATCCCCTTTGGGAAAAACCCAGTTCCCTTAAATTACCACATCGATGGTAGTCCACTGAACACAGAAGGCATTATAAGAGATTTGGAAACACAGGTTGACAGCAACCTCTCTTTTGACCACCACATTGCCACTGTGGTCAGAAAGTCCTTCTATATGGCACATCTCATTGCTAAGGGTTTTGCATCCAGGAAGACAGAGATCATTGTCTCCCTCTACTCTTCCCTCATTAGGCCAATAATTGAGTACAATGCCCCATTTGGCATGTACCTCACTAGACACCTGCAACAACTGGAGAGGCCGCAAAATTACCTCACAAAGAGGATCCTAATCCTTAAACACTTGTTCTATATGGACAGACTCAAAAAACACCAACTATTCTTTGTCTCATATCGTCTACTTAGAGGCGATCTCTGCTTGACTTACAAAGCCATGTCTGATCCAGCTCTGTTAGAAATGCTACATCTAAAGAAATCCCAATCCCTCCGCACCACATGTTCCAGAGACCTCAACCTCATTACCACAATCAACAGAACATGCTGGAGGGCCAGGTTCATAACCCAGAGACTGCCCATGCTATGGAATAGACTTCCCATACATGTCAAGCAGAACACCTCACTGCCCCTCATCAAGAGGAATCTTGATGAGTGGATGGGAAATAGAAAATTCATCCCAGGGATCCCTCCAGTGGCTCTACTCGACAGAGGCACTAGGAAGTAAGGTTGCCAAGGTAATCCTATGGGTTAGGCTTGTAAAGGCTACAGGGCTATTAGCCTAGTATACACCTATGAACCTATGTTAGCGATGATTCTAATGTATTAGTATGTACTCAGGAAGCTGGACATGTATTACACCTTCAGTTGATAATGCTTTCTTTAAAGAAGATTTTCCACCCTTGCCTAGGCAGTTTCCTAGATTTGCATACAATGAGAGATTTCCATTTAACCTACACAATTCTGACACATGTTTAAAATTACAACAGTGTTCAGAATCATTATACCATTCGGCACCAAAACTGCAGTAATAGTTTTGCAGGTCTGGTGGTTTCATTTTATCAAATGCCTCCACTAGTGAAAAACAAAGAAAATCAAAATAAATGCCAGGAAAGCAGTCAAAGGGGAAGCTGTTGAGGCAGAGGGAAAAATATCAATAACATCTTGGCCATTTTTTCTAACTTGCGTTCAGTGACATAAGAAGATACCCATATATGAGTTTCAAGTAGAGTTTTCATTTATTACTTCAAAGGGAGCCAATACTGTTAAATTGATTTTGGACTTAAAGTTGTTTACAAGAAAGTTTAACCTGCATTATATTTTGCGTAATGTCAAGCATTCTAATACAGACTTGTTGACTTTGTGTAAGAAAAAAAGTATCTTTGATATAACACTTTATAACACTTTTGAGTTTTTTTCTGATATTTGTGAAAGTGATTTTAGGAAATTAATCAATAACAAACCCGGTAGAAAGTATTTTAATTTGTCAGTAGAAGAGAGAACTGCTCCCTAGGATTTACAGAGTAGTATCTCATTAAGTACAAAGCAGGATGATAAAGGTAATGGTGTAGAGATTATCGATATTGAGAACTATATTAAAGCTATGAATAAACATTTGTCTGACATAAACTGTTATAAAGTGGTTACCCCATTACATATTAATAAGAAATTTAAAGCAACTGATAGTTACTTATTTGAGCTGATAAATCAATGCTACATTAATTTTGGATTATTTGAATATATAGTTAATGACATCTCTGTTTGTGAAAGATTTTTGGTATTCCTCAAATTCATAAAAAGATTATTGATCCACATGTCAGGCCTACAGTAAAACCGAGTCTATAACTGTATATTTAGACTTTTGAATCTGTTGAAAAATTATAAATTTACTGGCAAAGAACAGTTCTGAGTCACTATTTTTGTTGTATCACTACATACATCAATTTTGCAAGACATCGATATGGATTATGTTAGATGGTACCTCAATAAGTTTACTAATTTTGACAATGTCCACATCAATATGTAATGTTTATTACTGAATTTAGTTTTAAGTATTTTTTTTTATTCCAAAAAACAGTTTATCACCAAACAAGGGGAGTAGCTATGAGTGTCCATATGGCACCCTGTTTTGCTGACCTAGTGTCATGTTGATGGGAACAATGTTTTTTTAGTTCTTCTTTCGGCTTTTCCCAGTCAGGGGTTGCCACAGTGGATCATCTGTCTGCTCATGATTGGCAGTGGAGTTTTACGGTGTGGAGTTGCCAGCCCATCGCCCAACCTTCCACAGAAGGCGCACACATGCACACACTCACACCTAGGGCCAATTTAGAGTGTCCAATCCACCTACAGCATGTCTTTGGAATGTGGGAGGAAACAAGAGCACCTAGAGGAAACCTATGCGACCACAGGGAGGACATGCAGACTCCGCACAGAAGGCACCCCAGCCGAGAATCGAACCAGAGAACCTCTTGCTGTGAGGCGGCAATGCTAACCGCTGCACCACCATGGCTGCCCAACAATGTTTTTTAGTTAAGAATGATTTATTTTCCTATGTCAATTTTTATAGAAGGTACATAGATGATCTGTTTTTATCTGGACAGGTACTAGAAGTAATTTAGATGCATTTTTACTGTCTTTGAACATATCTACTGAATTGTTGATCTCTACTTTATCAGATATTGGTGATAAAGTTGTTTTGTTTTTAGATTTGGGAGTGATACTGATAAAAAGGCCAAATGTTTTCATAGCAATATAATTACAGGAAGGGCACTTTTACTAATAATTATCTGATCATAGCAGTCATCATCCCCAACATATGAAGTGGAATGTCATTAGTGGCCAGTTTATTAGACTGCAGTTTAATAAGTATAGATGATACTGAAAACCCTATTTATGGATAGAAGGTTATCTTGTTTCATACCTGGAAACTATTACAGAAGAAATTAATGGGAAATATTTCATCCCATTTTGATTAATGGTTATATTTTTTCTGATAAAAAGACCAATAAAAAGACATTTACCTGAGCTTTTCCAGTGTCCATTTGCCTTGATATGGATAATATTGAACATATAGTTGAAAACAACTGGATAACAATTAAAGGTAATAAGGATTTAGTGGACATTATAGGAATTACTCCAACGTTTACTTACAAAAAGACTTTGGAACTTAAAAACACTTACTGAGGGTCAATTAGTTTGGTATCCAATTATTATTAAAATGGGACCAATTGGTACTTATCAGTGTCATTCTTATAAATATTTTAAATATATCATTGTGAGTAATAGTGTTATGCAGCGGTTAGCGTTGTCGCCTCACAGCAAGAGGCTCTCCGGTTCGATTCTCAGCTGGAACTCCTTCTATGCGGAGTCGGCATGTCCTCCCTGTGGTCAAGTGATGTTTAAAGACATGCAGGTAGGTGCATGCATGAATGGGTGTGCCTTCTTCGAAGGTTGGGCGCCAGGCTGGCAACTTGGCACCATAAAATCCACTGCAAATCATAAGTGAACCGGTGATCCGCTGAGGCGACCCCTAACTGGGAAAAGCCAAAAGACAATTATTATTGTGAGTAATAATGTTGTTTTGAAACATAGTAACAAAGTTATTTATGTTAATGGAAGGTTCAACTGTAAATTTAAAGGTTTGGTTAATTTTGACACTTGTTATTCCTGCGAGAGCATCTATGTGAGTAAAACTACCAGAATGCTCTACAGAGAATATATGAGCATATTTTGATGATTAGAAAAAAAGATCTCACAAACGCTCCAATGAAATATGCTATGAGTTGTACAGATTTGAAAAAAATATTTTCTGTAAATGACTTTAAATAATGGTCAATTTATTGGAAAGTGTAATAACATGCAAAGAAATTAAATGGCAGATTTTTCTTGCAGATTATCAGCTTTTGGCTTAAATGGTATTATTAACATACAGTGTGTTTGAAAAGCACATGATGCATTCTATTTAAAAAAAATGTATATAAGTATATTTATACAATCATTTTTTGTTTTATTTATAGAAATGGATATTTATTAAGAAATTTGTTAATATTCAGTTATGAATGATTAAGTGTGGATACGTCAGAGAAGTCATGTGATTCGTGTGCATTTAATGGAGATCATGTCTGCATGTACTGAGTTCTGATGAAGTTCTATTTTTAATTAAAGGAACAAAAGTACTTACATAAATATGTATAGCTCCTTCTTATCTTATTTCCATGAGGTGTTTATAGTTTTTGTAAATGTGTTCATTTGTTTGACATTGTCTTCAAGCACCATGTGTTTAAGTTGAAAATACAGATAGCCAAATGAAGTGCGGCTTTGGAAGTAACTTAATGTCAATGCATCATCTGTAGAAGTAGACAATGAAGTGTTCAGGGCTCTGAAAGAATAATGAAAGCACAGATTTTTTAGATGGCAATTTGCAGACGTTGTGTGTTAGTGATGGACTGAAAGAGTGCTATGAATAGACTTTACATTCCAGTTTATGTAAAAGTACAGTTTTCACTACTGTCTTATGAGCTACAGGTGAGAATAAATGTGAGACCCTATAATATAGTCTTAACTGAGGGTCTTACAGGCCACTGTTTTGGTATAAATCTTAAAAGACATAGTCGGGTTTATGATGAGACCAAAGTATTTGGTTACCTGCAGGATGACACTGTCTGAAAGGACCTTTAGGAGCAACAGTATAGTTTCAGAACCTTTTAGGAGAATAGTAAATACCAGAATTGTGGATCTCTTTGAGTTGTTGGTAAGTTTGACCTTGGTGGTCCATGTGAATAATTATATAGCATCTGCTTGAAAGTTTTCTTGATGTTTATTGTAAGAGCTGTTTGAATTCAATAAAATGAATGTAATTTGCATACAATGCAAGATTCAGAGGAGGGTCTGTTTTCGTTGTTCGTTAACAAAGAGAAAAGTATGGGTCACTAAATAGGGCCTTATGGTACCTGACAGTGAAAATTCCAGTGTGAAAAAAGGATGAGTCTACACATAGCAGTCAGGCTGTTTGTTAGCTAATCTTTTACCTAAACCCCTGCAACAAAATGTTTTTATTTTTTTACAGTCTGGCAAGAAGTAGAAAGCAGCTGACTATCTCAAAGGTTCTGGCCATTTCAATAACTATCTCCCCAGGTGAAGGAAACCACTATTTGTGTTATTATAGGTAGTGTTGCCAGGAGTATAAGATCATCATAGTATTAAGTCATTCACTCCAATGGAGCTCAGGAAGTTTGGACTGTAACTTCCAATTGACAGAGCCTATTTCTTTTGACAGAATCAAATTATGTCCTCACATTTCAAACAAATGTTCATATCTCTGGAGCCATGGGGACTATGAAAGAAGTATAAATGGCAAACTCTTCAGCACAAACTATTTTATAGTGGTAATATTCTTTAGGTTTTGGGTCTTAAACTGAATTTTATAAGTCACAGTAAACACAGTAACTATCACATTTCTAATATTTTGTAAACAATTTAATATCTTAGCAACAACTCAAGTTACACACATACTGTCAGCAGCGTTTTATTCATCTAGCTGAGAGCTTTCATATGAGGCTAAGGAGTTCTATTTGTGTTACTTGGTTGTTGAGATATTAAGAAAAATGTGAAATGTATACCTATATAAATTAATATCATAAAAACAGCAGTTAAAATCTATTTACCTGCACTAAACAGAGGTCAAATATGAATGCAGTATAGTTTGCTATTGTATAAGTTTTAAGATGAAATCTTTTAAAACCTTGTACATAGCATTGTTTTGGAATTATGAACAAGCAATATTTGATATCTAGAGGTGAGAGTAGGAGTTAACTGCAGATGCACTTGGAGGCATCACTCAGATGTAATGAGTTAAAACCTACAAGGAAGATGTATTGAGAATCTGAAAGCATAACACAACAGTTTTATTAAACCCAGAAAAGCAACAAATCAAATATTCCAATCAATGAAAGAAAAAGAAAACATGGAATGCTGAACTGGCTATAATTTAAATAGATGACTCAAATACCCCATCATTAGAAGAAACGGGTGCAATACAAATTAACATAGGTATAATGTACAAGTTGTGAGGCAAGCGTTAATAACGTGAAGAAAATTATAAAAATGAGAACAGTATAATATGAGCAGTGCTCAAAGATTCACAGAGTTAAATAATATCTTAAACTAATTGTCATACGTTTCCTTTAGATGTCATGGAAAAATAACTTACATAATAAAACACAGCGCAACTCATTTCAAGCTTTCATATTCAGTTTCATACATGTCCATCACATTAGTTGGTAAGATAAGGGTCAGGAAATGAGATATCCATCCTTGCATGGATGATTTCAAATTTTAGATAAAAACAAAAACACTGTGGAAGCTGTAGCTCTCATTCAAGCCCTCATCATAAGAACTAACTCAACCAAAGGGCTGATGTTACCAAGCCTGCAGAATTTTGGTTCTCTGTAGCTGGTGTTTGCACCTGCAAAGCCCGGTTGATGGCATATTTTATAAGATCCCAAACTCTTTTGGTACTAGGACAGGATCATGTCATATGAAGGCAATTTGCTTCCTCAAACAAGCAATGCCAGCAAGTGTACTTCTTCATTAATGTTCAGTGAAAGAATTGTTTGGGAGTGTACTGTCGAGTGAAAAGCAGTTTGGTGTAAGAAAATCGACCTGTTGACATCCACCTATTGTCCCTAACTATGCCATGACAAAGCTCCCACTCCTTCCTAGTGAGATGAGTTGGTAATATATCATTCCATCTCAAAAGCGTTAAAGCCAACACATCCTGAGTGTTGTCCAGGACATGACAGTAAACGAGCTAAAACTTACAATTACATTCCCTTTCTTGCTCCTTAAGAATCAGTGAGGACAGCTGTATAAATAAATGAGGGATTCTGTCTTGAGGTTTATGCACTAACAGAGTAAGTCATGAGCAGAGTTATAAATACAGCCACCAATGAGTAACCCAGACTGGGATAGTCTGCCCTTATGACTGTGAGTGGCTTACAACACCCAAGACTAAAGTCCTACACATATCTTTGACAAAATAAACATCTGCAGAGATCCAATCATCCCATAGGTTCATAGGCTCCTAGGTAGTTACTAGGCTATCGGCCCTAGGGCCTATACAAGCCCAGCCAAAAAGGTACCCTGGATTTTGTCACCCAAGAAAATTATTTTTCTGTGCCACTGTCAAGCAGAGCCACAGAGGTGATCCCCGGAGTGAATTTCCTATTTCCCATCCAATCAATAAGATTTTTCTTGAAGAGTACTAATGAGAAACTTTGTTTGATATAGATAGGTAGTTTATTCCAGAGTATGGGAAGACTCTGGGACAGGAATCTATCCCTCCGGCATGTTCTGTTTATTGTGGTGACAAGGTTTAGTTTCCTACATCGTGTAGCTCGGAGGGATTGGGACTTCTTTTAGTGGAGCATGTCCAACAGCTCTGGGTTTGACATAGCTTTGTGTGTTAGGCAGAGATCACCTCTGAGTAGGCGATATGCGACGGAGTAAAGCTGGAGTTTTTTGAGACAGTCTGCATAGGGCATCTGTTTGAGGCTGGTAATCCTCTTTGTGAGGTATTTCTGTGGCCTTTACAGTTATTGTAGATGTCTTGTGAGGTACATATCAAAAGGGGTGTTGTACTCTATAATGGGTCTAATGAGTGATGAGTAGAGGGGAACAATGACCTCCTTTTTTCTGGATGAGAAACCTTTTGTGATGAGGTGTACCATGTAGAAAGATTTCCTGACTACTGTGGCGATGTGATTATCAAAGGAGAGAATACTGTCCACCTGTGTCCCAAGATCTCTTATCACACTTTCGGTGTTAAGTATACTACCGCCTATGTTGTAGTTCATGGGTACAGAGTTTTTACCAAAAGGGATGACAATGCACTTTTTGGAACTGAGCTTGAGGCCATGGCTTTGACACCAGGCATCTGTCTCCATGAGGCCCTTTTGTAGGATGTCCACATCGTTAAGGGTTTCGATTATGGTTCCTAGTTTGCAGTCATCTGCGAACTTTGTTAGCCAAAGACCTTCTGTGTTAGCCTGTACTTCAGAGAAGTAGATACCAAACAGGAGAGGACCCAGGACTGAACCCTGTGGTACTCCACTTGTCACTGGTCTGAAGTCAGATTTGGAGTCTGCTACTTTCACAGTGTGGGTTCTGTCAGTGAGCCAGTTGGCAACCCATCTTGTGACATAGGGATTTATACCTAGTTTAGTGAGTTTATCTATAATTCTAGAGTGGGGGATGGTGTTGAAAGCCTTGGCAAGATTTAGATAGGCTGTGTGAACCACCTTACCCTCGTCTACGGCTTTGGTGACTGCTTCAAAGAAGTCTATCAGGTTTAGGAGACATGATCTGCCTTTTACAAACCCGAACTGGGTGGGGTCCAGAGTTTGGAGATTACCAATGTCTTTGTTTATAAGTTCCATGATGATACATTCCATGGCCTTGCAGACCAGGCTTGTCAGGCTAATGGGGCAGTAATTCCCGGGGTCCGTGGTGGCTCCCCCTTGTGGAGTGGGATAACCATCGCTGTGCGCCATTCAGAGGGTGTAAAGTCTGAGGTGAGGCTATGATTGAACATGGTACTTAGGTGGGGTGTCAGTTCATTCTGTAGTTCATGTAGAACACAGCTTGGGATGTTGTCTGGTCCCATGGATGCTGTGTTCTTGGCTTTGGAGAGTGTGGTTTTTACCTGTGCAGCCGTGATTACAGGAACTTTGCATTCTTCCAGTATAGAGATGGGCTCTTTAGGGGGTGAGAGGGGAGTAAAGTTAGCACTGAACCTATCTGCCAGGATGTTGGCAATATCAGTTGGGTCTGTATATTTAGTGCCATTGTGCTGTAACTCAGAGCAGATCTGAGTGTTGCCATTGAGATTCTTGACATAGCTATAGAATGCTTTGTGGTTGTCTTTAGAATCAGTGGTGATTTTGTTTTTGTAACTAGCTTTGGAGGATTTTATCAGGGATCTCAGCTTCTTATGGGATTTTACTCTCTTTTGCAACAGTTTCTTCCTTCTGTTGTACAGTTTGTTTATGGCATTGGACCACCAGATTGGCTTCCTTTTTTTGGAGGATAGTGTCTTGGTTCTGTTTGGGATAGCATGATACATGCACTCGTGTAAATGCTTATAAAGTGCAATTGTGTAGGATTCAGTAGTTGTAGCTGTATTGTTCATCTGCATGGGTGTCATGAAGTTCACCACTTTTGTCTTAAGAAGCATGAAGTTGGCTTTCGAGAAATTTTTTACCATGGTTTCCTTAATAGGGGGTGGGCAGGATGTGGATATCTAGGATAATTAGCTTATGGTCGGAACGGACCAATGAGCCATTTACTTCAGGTGTGGAACACCGGTCACTCATGTTGGTAATGACTAGATCTAGGATATTGTTGCCCCTGGTGGGGGTGTGGATAAGATGATCCAGGGCATTGGAGTTTATGAATTCCAGAAAGCATTGAGCATTTTATTCTCAGTTTGAATACAAAGTAATTTCAAAGAAAATCCAGAGGGGCAATATGTTTTGTCTGTTTGTGTTCATTTGGAAATGGTCATAACAGAAATCCATTCCTCCTGGATCCCAAACTTTGTGGGAAGGAAGAGAGAAGGCAGGATATTGAGAGGCAGCGCTGAAGGGAATTTCAGATGTTAGTCATTAAGGATGCAGAGACCTCCTAGCTCTCATATATTTCCAGGCAATGGAAGATGACACCCAGTAGGCATAGAAATAGGGTAACCTGAACCTGCCATTGTGCTTTGAAGAAACAACTTCCTTCTACTCACCCATGAAGCCTTGCTATTCTACACAAATCTGAAATTAATTGCTGAATCTTACTAATATAAGGGGTGATGGTTGCTTGTGGAATATAGCATAACAGGAGTAGCACCTTGGGAAGGGCACAGATCTTAATGACCTGGATTGCAGAAAAGGTAAATGTAGCCCCTTCCACTTTGAGACAGTCCCTCTGAGCTCAACAATTTTAGGTCAAATGGTCAAGTCCACTACTTTACCCAAATGCTGTATGATCTTAAGACCCAAGAGCATACATGTTTTTGAGATTAAAAAATCTATCAGCATAAGTCTTGAGTGTTTTATTGGTAGGATAATTATGGGCTTGAGGTGATATGGAGATGAAGGATAAGATATTCTAGCTAATGAAATTATTACAGCATGCTTGAATAAGTGCAATAGCTGAGGTAGGACAAAGATTGTAAAGAAGTGTTAGGGGCTTTGATACTCCTGGGGCTGCATTAATTTCACTGAAATGTAATATAAAGCTGTCTTCAACTAGATGGATCAGCACCATTATTGGTAGTTTGCTGTAAGAGATCGGGGTGGGAGGTTAGAGCTACAGTTTGTAAGCAGATGGTGCACTTGATGCAATGTGATCTTTATATTCATTTGCAAAGGAGGTCTTTTTCAGTTTAATATGACAATGTTTTGAACTTGTAAGGAGATCAGTTAATTTTTTATGCTTTTTTTTTCAAAATCATTTTGTCAAGAAGCCAGAACCAGTTGCCTGTTTTTAAGATACTTGAGCTTTTGCAGAATTTGTTTGCATTTTGCAGACTTTACTGAGATATAAAAAAATTGATGCAGGCTGTTACAAAGTGGATTTTTCTTTCACTTTTGTAAGCTAATGCCTTTTGCTTTATTAGAGTTGTAATTATTGAGGACAACCATAGAAGCATTTTCATACTTTCAGATGTCTTTGTTTGACAAAGGAAAAAGCTACCATACACTGATGAGATATGTCCAAAACATAGGCTAATACATGATCAGGGCTCCTCTCATGTTAAGAGAATTCCAGGCAATTCTTTCCAGCAATATATACAAATATGTTTCCTTATATTCTGAAAAAAAGTCTTCCTGCAGTGAGTTATGATAGTGCTTTGATGTTTAAGAGAAGGAGACAATGAGGAGGAGAAATGGAATTTGGCAGGACAGGAATACTAGTGCAGGAAAGTGCACTTTTACTTAGTATTGAGTAAATTATGGAGCTATTGCACAAATAAAATAATCTGACCACCACGACTGTTAGTGCATAAAAACTCTACAGGCTTTAATGTAGAAGAAAAACATAAGCACTTTCATGGTGTACCCACTGCTTCTTCAGAATATATAAATACAATTAAAAGCAAAACCAGTTATATAAAGGAATTTAAAATGTAATACACCAATAGTAAACTACAAATGGTGTTACATCATAATTAGTCAACAAATCAAATCCAGAACTCAAACAAAAACTATTAAAACACCCATTTAACTAATAGTCAGTCAACAGATACCTGTACACACCTACTTGCATACATAAAGTCTCATTCACTTCAATGTTTAAGGGGACATGAGTTCAACACAGGTTTTAAAGAAATGTGTCCCTTTAACCCTGATTGAATATGTGCTTGTAACTGTGAAATCCACTTTAACTCACTTCTTTCTGTGGAATTCTTTAGATCCCCACCCTTCAAACTTTCAAAAAGTAGGTCTAGCACTAAAAACCTAAAGATATGCTGTTCTCCATGATTATAAACATGTTGCGCACTAGCACTGGTGTTTTTATTATGTCTGATGTCATTTAAGTGTTCTAATATTTTTTTAAAACTACAATTGTTTTTTCCGATATAAAACCCACTGCACCTAACACAGCTGGCATAACAAACTAAATTCTTGCTTTTGCAGTCAACATAAAACTCAAGGTCTATCTTAAACCCTGTAGCAGAATGTATAAAAGATTTTCAGCTCCAAATATACTTACATGGTTTATATAACCTGCAGCAAAAGGTGCCTTTCCTATCAGATATTGTCCCTCAGCATTCCTATATTCATGTTCATTACTATAACAAAACAGTCTTCTTAATGATAAATTATTTCTAAAGCTAAACTGCGGTATATTATCAAGTACCTTTCTTAATTCCGGATTAGCCATTAACAATGGACAATTCTTTTTCACTATTTCACATGTGATATTACTATCACTGTAATATACAAGGACTAACCTATTCTCAATATTGGATCTAGCTACACTGTGACTGCCAATAACATTCAGAGGAAAAAAGGTCTCTGTTGTGTACCTCCTAATTCTACACACTTACTCAGTGGAGCTGTTGTGTAAACTAAGACTTGGTCTGGCTAAAGCTTCGATCATCTGCAGTAAGACATGGTCATATTAGTTAAAACTTCTGACTAACTGTGCAGACAATAGTCCTTCAACAATTAAATTAAAATCACCTGGACTACTTGTGTCAATACTGACTGGAAAATGTCTTTTAGTGTTTATTGAGGGAGGGGAATATAGGCTACAGCTAAACACAGGTTGGCATGTTTACCTAGAAGTAGGTGCAACTTAATCCAGTTAGGGGCATCATCCTTGATAATGTTGGCTGCTGAAACATGCAGGATGTTTTAGTCAAGATTCAATAATACACAGCATGCCTGGATTTTCTTTAAAAGCAGGATTTATGCTGGGACTATTTATTATTAGACTTTTTTTCTTTATGCATGTATGTATTTATTTAAAAAATAATTAGGGTAGGTCATTGATCCGCTTAGAACATTTTCAGGCTGACACCAGTGTAGATAACCACAATCACAGACATGAAATAAGAATTTAATCAGTAAAGTTAGAGAGTATACTGTCTATATTATTTGCATGACATGGTGATAAACATACTAAGAACCAGTACTTTGGTTAAGCAAACCAATTTAAATGTGTTGCCCAGTGTCGATTATTGTTATCTGATGTTTGGGTAATTATTAGTGATTCTGGATTAATCGTGATGTCCCCTGTTAAAATTATTTTAAATGCAAACAAGTACAGTTTAAAAGTCATAACTTTTCTGAGGGGTTTGTATTGAGCTAGTGTAATTTTATAGTGGAAGAATTTGAATGCAAAGGTGTTTTTGAGTTATAGAGGTCTCTTTTAGCTGGGTTGATAAAAAGGTGAAAACTGGATTACAAAAATATAAATATGCCAATGGCTGCAGTTTGTATAACATAACTGCTTCATTAAAAATGACAAATTCTCCATGATAGCCTACAGAAATATACAGCTGGTACAGCAGTAATGACTTCAACATTTGTGTCAGTAAATGGCAAAAACAACTATGACTACAACATAAATGGTTAAATCATAGAAAACAACACTGTCATTAAAGCTCTATGGATAATAGTAGGCAACTATTTATACCTTGACCTGTGTGTATCATCCAAAGTCAAAAAATCCGTAGCCAATTAATATTCTAAAGGCCACGTCTATTTACTACAGTCAGATCAAGGTGCCACTTTCTGCCTGTCTGCTTCAAGTGATTACTAAATACAATGCTGACCTTTGTCATCTTTAAAAAAGCACCTGGCACAACCTGAAAATGTGATTCATTACTAGAATAAAGTGATATATTTTGAAAACTTAAACTATTCAAAAAGACTTGGAAGAACTATCATTACATTTTGTTTCTTATGTTACCACACAGATTACGTCTCCTTGGTCTATAATGTAAAGTCTGTCTAAGTTCTTTTGGAAAGTCTCTGCCTTGAATGTATCTCAAGAGGAGCTAACACCAGATCAATGTTTATAATACTAACAGTACACATCAATAATTGAAAAAAAAAAAACATGACAGATGTATAACATGTCAGCTTTCAAGTTTATATGAATCAGGAGTCAGAAACTTCTTCAAAAACAATTTTGATACAAGTACACACACACACACACACACACACACACGTACATATATATATATATATATATATATATATATATATATATATATATATATATATATATATATATATATATATATATATATATACGTATTAATGAATTTATGTATATATACATGTGTGTGTGTGTGTGTGTGTGTGTGTGTATATATATATATATATATATATATATATATATATGCATACAAATACATATAAACCTTGGCAAAGAGGGAAAGGATACAATGCAACGGCAACCCCTATAATCCACGACTCAGACAACTATTGCATAAGTCACAGAATTTTGGAATTCTTATAAAAGTCCAAGAGCAGAGTATTAAAAAAGTATGTACTTGAACTAGGATTTGAACCAAGACCTTTCAGATCACCAGTTTCATTGCTCTACCATTCAGTTATTCAGGGGACACAAAAACTCAACACTTTGGCTAGTCTCTAGTTGCTTCAAAGAGGTGTCAGATTCCCAGTTGCTACCAGGCTATATGTCATCTGCCCATAGTTTTGAGTCACAGTAAATTTAATTATAAGAAACAAATTACTTTGAAGATGTAGAACAGCGTTTCACCTTAGCTGTTCAGCATAAAGGATTTTTATCATATTTAAAACAAAAGAAGGAAACAGCAAAAATTAAACAAACACACAAATAATTCATATAAAACTGACAACAGTTATTTGATATTTCAAATATAATCAGAGAGGGAATAGTCCAAGGTTTCATTTCCCCAGTCTTTAGCTTGCTATTATGTGGCTCTAAGCAATTCAGTTAACAGATAGTGCTTCTGACTCACCCCTGAAAAGAGGCTTCTGCTGACTACGTTTACCTGGTTAACAAATGAATAAAAAATAGCAAACTACTAAACATATGTTATAAAGTGGCATCAATACAGTAATTAGTATTTCATATAATTACTCTTTATTATATACACATTTAGCTTTCATTAGTTCCAATGGCTGACATATCCCACAATCAACTACTATGCACTTACCAAAGTTATGTGTAAAGAAACTGTGTAGCCACTCATACAATATTCCTACAATATATAAATGGACAATTTTTTTAACAAAAAAAACAAATATATACAAAAAAGACACGCGTACACACACACACACACACACACACACACACACACACACACACACACACACACACACACACACACACACACACACACACTTGGACAGCACACAACTCCATATCAACAAATACAAAGTTGTTTTGAAAGTGCAATGATGTTTTCCAGGGTGGACATTATAGGGCAATTATGGATCTTTCATGGTAGTAAGGCTCTCTGCCTGTGTGATCAGATCTCACAACATCCTTGGAAGTCCATTACTTTCATATAATGCATGAGCAACTGATGAATTGTTGATGAAACTGACATAAAAACCTGTTCTGTTGACTGCTAGTCATTGACTGTAAAACAACTGGGCACCAAGCACACTCTGTTAATAGGCAATGCATAACAGTCAGTTCCGACTGCACTATCGTTCAGTCTAGTTTTCATCATCGACTGATGGGTTGATCCTTCCTCATCAGTCATTTCACCATTGTTGAAGTGGCACTGGATGCAGTATTTGGCTTCCATGTTTACATATCTATCAGTCTCTCTCTGTCTATAAAACAAATTTAGGTCATAAGCTAATAAAGTTATATATCTCATCTCCTCTTCTTAGTTTTCAGCATTTTTTTACTCAACAGCAGTATCAGAACATACACATTTCTTTGTCAAAGAAATTAAATATATAAAAAATAGTTTATTTTAAACATACATACTTCTTTAGCAAATAAATGAATTGGGAAAATGTATTTACTTTAAACTGTCATTCCTGTGTTCCACTGCAAAAACCTCCATTGTTGTTGTCTTTTGGTTTTTCCCAGTTAGGGGTCGCCACAGTGGAACTCCGGTCTGCTAATGATTGGAAGTAGATTTTCACGAATGCCGAGGTGCCAGCTCGACATTCAACCTTCAGCGAAGGCACGCCCATTTATGCATGTCTTTCGAACGCCCACCAAACCTAAATAGGGAGAGCAAATTCCATATGGCAAATATTGCATGCCTGTCTCCGTGATAATCTTAGACTTATAATTTCCTTAACTGGTCCATATAATGTGATATTTAATATGGTATCTGAGTAAATAGCATAGGAAGTTTATAACTGCTTTCATTAAGAAACTGTGGTATGAATGATGAATTTAACTGCTTATCTGAAACTGTAATAATTTATTCACTTCTTGAAAAAGAAAAGTAAAAGTATCTTGTAATGCCTGTATAAATGCATTTTGTATAGCTAGTAATACTTTTGCTTCCATTATGTGCTCATTATGTGCTGACATGTCTGGGTTTTAGGCATCCCTTAACTTATGCTTGGGTTCCGTTCAAAATGTCAAAATTCTGAAACCTCAAATTTCATATGGTTGAGATGATATGATCAAAGTTTCAGAATTTCAAAATTCTGAATGGAGATCTGCTTACAGCGTGGAACAGGAGATTTCCCTTTTCCTTGCTGTAGTGCGATCTCAGAGTTGGTGTATTTAAGTAATGGGGGTGTGGGGGTGCAGCATAAACATTTAAGTAGCTGTTTTTTTAGGGGGGGGGTCATTTGTTTCTGAATTTTGATATTTTGAAACATCAGTCATATGGTTTCAATCATATGAGATTTGATGTTTTGGAATTTCAAGATTCCAAAGCGAATCCCTTATGCTCACATACCTAAGATTTATCAGCTCCTTGCATTTATTTTAAGCCCATTATTTCAAGCTTGTACTGGGAGTAAGGGAGTGCTTCTTGAATCCAAATTCAAAAACAACACCCTACTCTACCTGACATATACAGCTGTTACTCCTACTTTAAGTGTATGAATCTGGTAGAAGTGTGCATTTCTTTGGTACCACTGTGGTTGGCAAAGGTTCTGAGAGAGAATACAAAAAAATGTGACCTGACCTTTACTAAAAGCAGCCATGTCTTAACCTGACATCACTCAATTCACCCTTACTCTCACACATCCAACCCCATTCACTTTTCTAGTGATAACTGTGGCATTGTCCCTTTCCCCTGGCATCCTATGAGTGACTTCTGCTCCCAGCCACATGCACTAACAATCCTCTGAACACAGAAAGTACATTTCCTCTGACTTTCTGGCATCTGGCATTTCCATCCTTCCTCACACTTCCGTCAGTGATTACAGTCCTCTATTTACTCTTCCAATTTCTTAACATTCCATTTTCATGGACTGTTATACTCTTCTCTTGCCAGAGATCAACATATGCTGCTTCCTTTTACTAATCAAACATTGGAGCCAGTACCCTATCCACTCCCAAATGTTTGGCCTCACATGCTGTCAACTGCTTTGGCCCCCCTACCCCAGCCCAGTCTGCAGACTTGACTCCCATTTTCTGGTTTTCTGTACAGAACACATAAAATAAAGAAGCACTAAGTTAATAGTGTGCACAGTGATAATACTTATGAATTAAACTCATTAACATAATATAAGATGATCAGTTCAGCATAACTTGCTTCCATGGTGCGAAACTCTGCATCTGTCTAGATCTTTCATACCATCTCCCAAATATAACGTACAGTGATCAGTTCAGAATAACTTGCATTTATATCATACAATGCTGCACCTAACTACATTTATTTACTTATCATTAGTTGGCCAGGTTAGTCCCACTAGGCTTGTGGCCTCTTTTCAGGGAAGACTCAAGGTGGAATTTATACCACTAGGGAAAATTTGGTCAGGGCATCATAGATCTTCCCTTAATTTTTTTCAATAGAGGAGTTGAATCATTTACATCCACCTGAGCTGCCACCAACTCAAACAGATAGGACAGTGCATTAACATCTCATAAGAAGGACATCATACTCAGGAGTGCAACATCCACCTTATGCTGTACTGCAGTATCAGCAAGCCATCTTCTTGGTGTGAGAATAGAACCCATTACCTTCTGCACCAAAGGAGAGTGTGTAACCTGTTGTACAACAGACATTGCTTCCCAACACCTCCCAAATAACTGCCCCAAACAATCCAGTGAGACACATTTTTTTCATAACTCTTGTTTCTCTATAATTTTATGTATTAATTTATTAAACTATAAAGCTTTTATGGATTAGCACCAGTTAAAACCTGGACATAAAAAGTTATTTACCGATCTCTATCAAAAACACAAGACCTATACTCCTGAGTCTTACAACTTCAAAAAAAAATGCTACTGTTAAAAGGATTATAGCCGATCATAAAACTTACTGCAATACCATTAAAGCTTTATACAGGAGGTTCACCTACCTTTACCTACTTTGTGAATGAGTCTACCCCACAAATCCATAGTACTTATATATATACTAACTCAGAAAATACTGCACCTTGAGCGTAAGGTAAAACTCTAAGATAGTATATCATTGGACTTAATATATACTCTACATGGTTGTAGATTTCTTTTTTTCAGTCAAATGTGGGAACTAACCAATGACGTCTCTTTTTGTGAAGCTTTGCTCATTAATTCATTCTAGTTGCAACTGCCAGACATAATCAAACTGGGCAAGTAACCTGTGGCCCATATATTCCCATCTGTGAGTGTGTATGTGTAGGTGGGGGAGTACCTTATCAGCACATTCTTTACCCTGTGAGATGAGAGTCATGAGTGAGTGAGTGATGCTATTTACTAATTCAGGGTAAGTAAGCTTGTTTGTTGACATACAACCTAAGACAGAATGCCATCTAATTAACCTATGGTAAATAATCCTGATGGATAATGTATACATATAGTGGATAAATGATGACGGAAGACTGAGCAACAAACAAAGAATGGTAATGACAAATAGAGGGAAAACTCCAGGATAAGGATAGAGTGAGTTCCCTAAATAGCTGCATGACAGGCCAGTCCAAAAGGCAACAAATTTAGGCATCACTCACCTGAGATGCTGATTTTATGGCTGATTGTCCCTATGGATGCCCAATGGGTATGGTCTGCTGGTTACACAACTCTATCAGTCATAACAAAAGACACTCCATATTGACAAGGCAGGTGTCCAGTTACTAGTACCTTAGCAGCAATCAGCATCTTCTACTGATGCCAGAAGACTACTGCAGATTCCCCCATTCCATGTTCAGTAGAACAGCTGTCCTCCATCTGAGAAGCATGCACAGAGGGCATTGAGGTAGCTAATGTCATCTTCAGGTCAACAGCCATTAATCCCAGTTGAAAGGCATACCTGGTGACCACTTGTGACCCAGTGCCAGAAGCAGCAGCCACCACAGACTTGACATGGCCATGACCTCACATCTTTTGTCACAGATGGATCTGCAGAAGGATAACTCAACATGGAAGAATATCACAAATACAGCTGCAGTTTTATGATGGATCAGCAATACATCAAACACACTTTGCTGCCAGGGGAGGTACTCCTACCTTTTCAAACACCCATACTGTGGACATTTCTATGCTTCTGGAAAACACAATATGTACTCTTAAGTATAGTTATTTATTTACTTGATTACTTATTTATTTATCTATCTATTCTTTGTTGGCCAGGTTGGTTCCACTAGTCTAGTGGTCTAATTTCAGGAAAAATGCAACGTGGTATTTATACTACTGAGGGAAATTTGACCAGAGCATAGGTGAGCTTCCCCTATTCTGGTCCATGGGATCCTTTACATCAACCTGAGCTACCAGCAACTCAAGTGGATGATGTGTGTGTGGTGTGTGTGTTTTATATATATATATATATATATATATATATATATATATATATATTTACACACATATACGTAAACATATTTGCTTTCACTATTTGAATGCAAGGAATGATTCTTTGGCTAACAGAAATTATATAGTGAAAATGGTGAGCTGAAAAACCTTAAAAAACAAAGAAATATTTTTTTACAGGGGACTTGCCTCTACCCACTACTCGAAGGGAAGCACCCTACACCCCATGAAATTATATACACCAACTCCATGGTCAACCACAGTGATGAAAAGCAGAAAATAAAATACAAAAAGTGCACTTCTGGCTTGCTCATTACAATATATTATGGAAAGACTCACTGCGACATTAAATTCTCCCACTAAAGCTACTCAGGGAATGTAGTGGCACAAACATGTAAGTAAGCCTGTATATTTATGTATATACAACAGTTAAGCTAGTAGAATGTAATGATACCAACAGAATCCTTACAATATATGCCTGTCTCCCTCCCTCTTTCTCTTTTTCTCTGTCTCCTGAACCTCTGCCTCCAAATTAGTGAAGCAACTCAGGCTGGTGCCACTTCAGTTCATTTTACTTATGCTGGTATTGAGTGGTGGATGCCATTGTTAGCACTCAGCATTCTAGTTGGCTGATGCCATCTATTCCACAATAGTTATTATAACTACCTAGGAGGCACTCCTGAAATACTTCTGCAGTAAGAACAGGACACTCCTCCTTTACTTGACACACCAAGCAGAACCATCAGTTCTTCAGTCTCTGAAGTAACCATGGCTATTTACTTAGTCTGATCCACTCAAGTAGCAAAACTGGAGTGTCACTCAACACAGTGCCACACTGTGGTGCTAGGATACAGCCATTGTTCTTCACTGTACTGCTGTGGGTATGCACGTCATACACATGAGCACAAAGGTCACATGTTTTTTGTCCAGTGCCAATGTAATGTTAACACCTCATGTGACATGTACAGAGAGTGCAGTGTGCACCTGCAGTGATTCTCAGACAATCATGCTAACTGACTTAATTAGTATAACTGCCAGGCTAACTGGTTCTTGCTAATGTGATATAAGGCATCATTTGTGCAACAGAGTGTACAACTGTATAACTTCAAAATATAGGAAATCTAATGAAGTCCCTCTAGAGAAAGAAATATTGCCTGGTAAAGTACCAACAACAAACTCTCTGGAGGATGTTAGTGAGAATGAGGTAGAAGTCATTGTGTATGTGTACCTGGAACCTGTGATTATGGCACTATATTATCTGCCTGTGGTTAGGGGCAATCATATTGTGAAGACAGGAAACCATGGGAAGAGTGTGAAGTTCTAGGTCTATATGTTTTACCAGAGCTGCTGTATATAAATGGGTGAGGTTGTATATGTCATAATGGTGAAGCTGCAGTCATAGTTATGTGCATCTTGCAGGACGCAATACACATGTCCACTGACTGAAATGCTTTACCCATGTGTTGAACTGATGTTCTACTTATCCCTTGCTAACTATGGGCACACAACCTACCACATCTTAGTCATCGGAATTTTTCCAGGTCATGGGCAATATTGCTCACCAGGCACATTACATGGGATGCTCTATAAAGGTACAAGCAAATGGTCCTTCAGTTCTACACCCTCCTTGCACAGACATTATGCAGCTCCAACACCAGAGGTAAACATTATGAACACTACCAACAGTCATATCACGGCAATTTGACATCACCACTAGAAGATGTGATCTCTGACTCCCCTTAACCTCCCACAGTATGTGCCTACCATCATTACCTCCCAAGACTCTACCCTTATTGTGCAAGTGGTGATGACTGTGCCCTGTCCATCACCTACTCTGTGTGAGTGTGTGTGTGTGTGTGTGTGTGTGTGTGTGTGTGTGTGTGTGTGTGTGTGTGTGTGTGTGTGTGTGTGTGTGTGTGTGTGTGTGTGTGTGTGTGTGTGTGTGTGTGTGTGTGTGTGTGTGTGTGTGTGCGCGCGTGTGTGTTTGTGTATGCGTGTGTGCATGGTGATATCTGATACACAGTATGGCCAGTCTATGAATGCATCATTTTATTTTGTAGTGTCTGTGTCGTGGCTCTTTCTTGGAGACTAGATGCTGCCACTTTGCCCGTGTTACAGTTTAATGTGCCCACCTCATCTCACCTGTGGCACTTCCATTGTTGCATGTTCCTCCCTTGGCTGTCCACCCTACCATTCTACCGCTGATGATGCCACTAAGACTTGTATGGAGGCCCTGCTATAATGCTTACCTGCTGATCCATATATCTTTACTACGTTGTGCTGTGATCTTTCTGTTTATCTGGACTGTATTGAACTTCCCTTACAGAGATGAGTAGACATTTTAATCATCGCTTCGACAGTCAGAATACATGCTCCATTACATTCTGTACTTCTCTATGAGCTGTGTCATAGGTCATTTCTTGTGTGGTCTAGAAATTGAATGAATATCCGGTATCGCCTGCTACACACAACATATATATTTGGTCTACTCCTGCCCGCATGGTGTCTGTGTGTACAGACTCTTCTATCTAGTAAGTGTGTTCCCCTACTAGACAAGTGACTCTGTAGAAAGTCCCCTGTCAGGAACTGCTGGTACACGTCAAACATGTGACTTGCTTTTGAATCATGTGAATTGCCTGAGTGACGCATGAACACATAATAATTAATGTTCTGGACATTACATTCCACATGTTAGTTCAAGAAATGGAAGCCCTTTTTGTTTATGGCTTGTGGACTGTGTGGGGCCTTGACAGAATAACTGCATGAAATCTATGGTCCCAGCACCTCAAGGAAAATAGGCTATGCCTTCACATACTGTAGCATTATACTGAAGAACTGGTTTAGGATTTGTAGGGGTGATGCCTGCAATATCCATAATGTGTCCTCCATTGGTTGTTGGGATGACCATGTAGCTAAGATTGTTAAGGCTACACATACATTTGTACCCACAGGAATAGGCAGATCATACATTCTCTTTGATTCTACTTGTGGGCAACATAGTTCAACAAGGTCCCTTTCAGTACTCTGCAAGCCAGTGAGTAGTAGGTGAGGTGTTGTCTTTACCTTTTCTGATGGCAAAGTGGGTCATCGTGTACAACACTGCTAGCAATGACTCCAATGGCAGCTCCCAATATATGCTGCTATGATATTGCTTTTGCTGTTACTAGTATCATCCTTTTATTCACCATGGATCATGGCACTCAAAGTGGTGATGCACTGCCATGCACCATGACATCTTATACTCTTCTGAATTGCTTTGTACTTTGAATTCCTTTTTTTGCATAATCTGTGTGGCTTATTTGTATATGCACTCCCTAGCTTACACTGTGACACCTTTTAAGATATAGTACCTTTTAAGATATGTTCTAATGTTAAAGCTTTTTCTGATAGTAATCTTTTTATATGCTTTTAGAACATATTCAGTACACATTACTGTCCCTTAATACAGAAGTCTGTCTCCAGGTTGACAATGTTTTGCTGACCTACAAATTCCTGCAATATATTTTGCTGTACTTTCTTTTCTAAGTTGTTTTATTTTATGGAATATGTGTTATCCATCAGTAATGATGGCTTTAGACTTAAGTGATTTTATAATAAATATATAATGCCATTAAGTAATTCTAAAGCAAGTACATGCAATGACTCATACTGTGATATACAAAAAAATCAAAGTAGTTAACATAGCGGGCCTTTTGGTTTGATTTTCTTTTAAATTTAATGGATTCAACAGATGCTAATATTAAGTGAGATGATCATGGCTAGCTCCAGGTCCAACTGACATTTTAGTGACCAGAGATTTAGTTTACAAGAATGCTGAGTCATATACTTGAACTGCAAGTCTCAGTCTTGTCTGAGAACATGCTTTACCTGTGAGCATCTACTGACAAATGCATGTAAATCCCTGAGACAGCCACACGTGAGCATAAGGCAATAATATTTACTGTGGCAATGGACAGCGTTCTACTAATGTGCATATGAATGCATATTAGCCCCTTTCATCAGTGTATTAGGAAGGTGTTTTATTTTGGTAATGAGCTGAAATTCAAGCTACACTGTTTGCTGTGCTGTCTCATAGTTAACTGGGATAAAAATGAGCAGTGGCATAGAGTTAGTTATTTTTAGGGCTACAGGTCTTAACTGGTCTGTTGTAAAGAAAATCTTTAGTCACATGCACTTGTCAAAGGAGGGTGACTCAACAAACATGGGGCAATGGTCATAAACTCACGGCCAGTCCAGCCCTAACTTTGACAAATAACTTGCTAACACATATTATTGAGACATAATGATGTTCTTGGCAGGATGCAAGAAAAATAAAATGGCATATTTATTTAATAATTTACTTAATGCCATATGTTTTATTGTTCACTAAAACATTTATTCTTCATAAAAGCAATCTGGTATGGTCACTGAAGTTTAAGCACTAAGCCAATCAAATGTAGAGGTGTTTAAAGAACCGTTTCAGTTTT
>NC_056735.1:955384065-955419808 GCF_019279795.1 Protopterus annectens | reverse complement strand
GAAAATCTTTAGTCACATGCACTTGTCAAAGGAGGGTGACTCAACAAACATGGGGCAATGGTCATAAACTCACGGCCAGTCCAGCCCTAACTTTGACAAATAACTTGCTTACGCATTTTATTGAGACATAATGATGTGCATTGGCAGGATGCAAGAAAAATAAAATGGCATATTTATTTAATAATTTACTTAATGCCATATGTTTTATTGTTCACTAAAACATTTATTCTTCATAAAAGCAATCTGGTATGGTCACTGAAGTTTAAGCACTAAGCCAATCAAATGTAGAGGTGTTTAAAGAACCGTTTCAGTTTATGTGCCATTAGAACTCCGACTTGTCAAATATCAGTAGTTACACAAAATTGAGCCAAACAGTGTAAAGTCCACTAGTAATCCTGAAAACAAACACTGCCACGGCTGGAAATCACTTCTTCAAAGTTTTTATTCACATTTACAAACGATTGAGCGCTTTCTTCCCTTCATTAAGGGATTTCATCAGAATCTACATTCATTCCCAATTTCCCCGTTAAATACTTTATTCAATTAGTGATGTCACTCATTAAAAAATTGATAGGATGTATTTAAAGTGCAAGTACATATTAAAACCATCTTTAAAATCTTTTTGTTAAAAAACATGTTAAATGTAAAAAATACAATTCTCATTTTCATTTAATTATGTAAAACCATGTCATTTCATTTCATAAAGTCCACTTTTTTATTTAATACAGGCTTTATAGAAATAATTTCATTTAAGCCTGGGGTTAGACTTGCTTGTAATTTAATTTACCATTTTGTTTCCCTTTCTTCTATATATGTTATGTAGTCCCCACCCCTCGGATTTCTTAATACTTTCTCTAAAATAATAAAATTGAACTCTTTACAATCTTGAGAATTACCAATATGTCTGTATAGGGCATTGTTAATATTTTTAGTGCTTATCTGGTATGTGTGTTCGGATCTATCTGAGTTCATCGACATTTTAAACAACGAAACTCATTTAACCGACGCCAGAAGATCGACAGTTCACAAACACGACATCGCATACACCCGACACAACATACCAACAAACAAAACACATCCCCTATCCAACACTCACACACACACAACACAAGCACACCAAAATCCTGCAAACACTAACCCATACATACACAACTAACCACAACCCTGACCCAAACCCTAAGGTCCGTCACTATCGCACACTCACCCAACCAGCCTAACCCTAACTCACTTATCCCACCCCTACTACAAAACACCAACATTGCACACTTACCTTACTCACTCACCTAACCTAACTCACTTATCCCCCTACTACAAAACACCAACATTGCACACTTACCGCTCTCACTAACCCTAACTCACTTATCCCACCCCTACCCCTACTAAACACCAGCCCTTACCCCATCACAGCTTCTCAGCGTCGGTGTCTTCCTCCGTCGGTCTTCTGCCTCGTCGATCTTCTGGCGTCGGTGACGTGACTTTCGACATTCTCGTGTCGGTTAATCCATTGTCGGTATTTTAAAGTGTCGATGAACTCAGATAGACCCGTGTGTTCATATATCCTGTCCCTCAGTTTTCTCTCAGTTTTACTTACATAAAAACTGGGACAGGATTTACACATAGCCAAATAAATGACTCCAGTAGTTTGACAATTTCCTTTCTCAGGTTTCACTACATTTTTTAAGTAATTATTAATTTTTATCTTTTCCTCTGTACATATATATTTACACTGTGAGCAGTTCCCACACTTTGTAATGCCATGTCTGTTATTCATCTTTGTGGGCATTTCAAAATTATTTTTTAAATTTGGGCCTACTTTATATACAAAGTTAGGTTTACTTCCTCCTATATTCCAAAGTTTAGGGTTATTTCCCAGAATGGCCCAGTTTTTGTTAATAATTTTCTCTAACTCTTTTGCATTACCACCATATGGAACAATCATAGCTCTTTCATATTTTTTACTTACTGTATCTTTTGTACCTTTTCCTTCATATAAAGCATTGTTGTTCCCTAGTAGTGGCTTGTATTTCTTTCCCCATTCATTCCTAATGTACTCAACATATTCATTTACCACTTTAATTGGGTACCCCCTTTCTTGAAACATAAAAGCTACTTTCCTTAATTACTCTTATAGATCTTCCTGTTTCGAAGTCATTCTTGCTACCCTAATTAATTGTCCTTTGACTATACTGTTCTTCTGTCTGACCGGATGGTCACTAAAGTATTGCAAGTAAGAGTTGCTGAAGGATGGTTTCCTGTATATCTTGGATTTAAAACAATTAGTATCCTTTTCTATGTATGTGTCCAAATAGTTTATTCCTTTTTTATCATACACGTACGTAAGAACCAAAAATGAAGCCCAAACTAGAAACCAACGAAACGATGGTAATGCCAGCCTTAGAAGAAAGAATCCAGTTGTGTAACTTCACAAACGTTTTTTTATTCAATACAAAAATTAAAGCAAGGTGAAAACAGCAACACTTAGCGTCCCACCAAATAGTAGAACTTCCTCAGACAGCAACCTCTTAACTAATTGAATAAATGCAAGCAATTGTAGTTGAACACATAATTTCATTTAAAGTAGACTCTCCTTTGAAAAGCCTGTCAATACATCTCATTTAACCAACTATCATAACTTATTATGAATACATTAATTTAACGCTTGTTTATGAAAATACACAAGTATAAACCCTAATTCATCATCAATAATTAAAAATCCACTTGTAATACATTAAATAAAAACGCTAGTGTATTGCTAAGTATCATAGATATATACATAATAAAATCAGACCATCCAGATTCTTATAACTTGTTTTATAAAAGTTGTGAATAGTTAAGAATCATTAAAACTAATTCAAAAAGATATTTTTGTACTAATAGTCAAGGTTTTAAAACTGCAAAATTACCAATACCCCCCTAATAAAATGTCTCAAGGGAAAACCATATGTTACCAATACTTATTATTAATTTATCAAAATTTAATGTGTTGTTAGGGTAATGTTTTTAGCTACCTCAAGAGGTTTTTTAACTTTAAAATACAGGCAATTGAGTAGGCGTCATTGATGCCTGGGTCTCTGCAAGCCGCAAGACGCAGTTGCCATGCTAATTCCTTTTTTTCCAGTTCTAATTTTAAATAATTCTCATTAACAAATCTATTGGCTTCACTGTGTTTGGCAATCCCATCAATGGCCATAAAAGTATTAGCACAATGCCTGGCCAAGGCATTCTCTTTTTGCAATTGCATATAAATGCTCATAAACTCTATAAAAGACGGACATTGCCTCACATTATATCTAACTGACCTAATAGTAAATGTGCTTGATGTTTCAATTTCCTTACAGTATTTACAAGCCACACCTCTTTGTTCCCCTTTTTCCTTTATGTTAGTAGGTTTTGTTTCAAGAAGCCTTTTCATATTTGTACCCCTTCTGTATGTTATTACTGGATCAAAATTTAAGATTGTAGATACATTTTGTCCACTATTTTACCTATAGTCATAGCCTCTGGACAGTATGTGAACTATTGTGAAATCATTATTAATGTCATCTTTTACTGTAAGCTCCTGTTCCAAGCTAATGTTTATATTCACATGTGTACCCTCACTAAATGTTTCAAGGTTGGTGTTCACCCTACTATCCAACCTGTCTTTCCCATTGTCCAAGAGGGGGACATAAACACCTTTTTTCCTTTTTTCCTTCACTTCTTGGAAAATGTTGTCCAAGAATGACTTAGGGTATGCTCTCTTTAAAAACATCTGATAGAGCAAATTACACTCATCTTCAAACTTTGCAATGTGGTCATCCAACCAATTGGCCTTTGACCACTGCTTTTTTCTGGTGAAGGGGGTGCATACTGGTAAAATGAAGAAAGTTATTTGAATAAGTTACTTTCCTGAAGATTTTTGCTGTATATGATGTTTTGTGTTTCAAAAGTTAATAATATTCTCTTGGAAATTGTGTGTTGAATTAAGAAATTCCACAAATTGTTCTGCTTCTTCCAAATGAAGATGTCGTCAAGAAATCTTCTATATAAACATATTTGTTTAAACCACTGGCTGTTAAAGATCAAGTTATTTTCCCAGTGGGCCAAAACCAAGTTTGCAAAACTAGACCCCACTGGTGACCCCATAGCCACTCCAACTTTTTGCACAAATAACCTATCTTCAAATGACACAAAATTGTTTTTTAAAATAATGTCCAAAAGTTGCTCCATCAATAAACATTCATCAACATTTGCCCCCTTAGATCTAATAAAGTCCACCCCAAATCTTGAGGGATACAGGAGTACAGGTTTATTATGTCCACTGTCAGAAAGTTAGTGGTTACATCAAATTCTATAGTTTGTAACTGCTGTAAGAAAGCCCACGAGTCTTTTAAAATTTGGTCTTCTAATATGACATATTTCTTAAGAAAATTATCCACCAGTTTGGCACATGGATATGATATAGACTGCCTTGCATCAACTAAAGCCCTAAAAGGTGGATTCAGAATGTTTTTATGCAATTTAGGAATCCCAAATATTTTTGGGATTCTTGGGGCTAACAATGTGAGGTATGTGTGTTGTTCTAAGCCCATCTGTGAACAAGTCACTGATGAACATTTTTATTCTACTGTGTGCTTGATTCAATTCATTCCTGCTAATAGGAGCATAAGTGTTACTTTCTAACAGTTTTAACATGGTGTTAGAGTAGTCTTCCTTATAAAAAACCACTAAGCCTCCTCCTTTATCAATAAGTCTAAAAGAGATTTTTCCTCCGGGGACAAATTACAGTGGCCTTTATTAGAGTGTTTCAAGACATCTCTGAATTCATTTTCACATAAAAACTCAAACATGTTCAAGGTGTTATTCTGAGGTGGGTTGAATGTGCTTGCTATTCTTAAGCTGTTTTCATTTTTCAAGTGCTTTCCAAATAGTACATTCAGGTTCAATTTACGCAAAAACAGCTTAAAATCAACCAACAGTTCAGCAATATCACATTTCTTAAAGGGAACAAATGTCAGTCCTTTAGCAAATGTTATATACAGAAAAGTCACCCGCACTATTTTGTAAAATTTCATATAGTTTTACCCCAGTCAATTGTAATTGTTGTTGATTGGTCCCCTGCATCCGATTCGAGGTCCAGTTGTTTTGTGGCACTTGATTCTGAGTTTCATTGTTGTCAGTAAGATACATTTGATTCGAACTTTGGCAGTTTAATTCTCCTTCAAGAGTATCACCCTCATTGTCGAAACCCCCCATGTCTGACTCAACCCCTGCCTCCAAGTTACTTGAATAATTTCTGTTAAACTTTTGGCCACTTTGATCTCTGTATGCACGTACGTAAACTTTAAGAATCCTGTGCTTTCATTGAGATGTTGAACCAAATCTTTAATGCTATTTTCAGGGCCTTTCCATAAAATAAATATGTCATCCAAAAACCTAACATATAGTCTCATATGTTGGAAAAACTCACTTCTAAATACATTTATTTGCTCCCACTGTAAAAGCACCAGATTGGCAAATATAGGGGCACAAGAAGCCCCATAGCAACACCTCTATGTTGCCTGTAATATTCTCCATCAAACATAATGTAGTTGTAATCTAAGACTATTTCCATGAATTCCACTACTAGATCTTTTTTGTCTTTCTCTAATGTGGTATTCTTGTGTAGACAGTCCTTAAAGATTTCTAAGCCTTTGTGTTTGGGAATGGATGTAAATAATTCCACTACGTCAGTGGTTAAGAAAATTACATCATTGTCCCACAGCTCATCTTTAATTCTTCCCAAAAAGTCCCAAGAATCTTTTATTATGTGTTCATTGTTCACGACCTGTTGTTTCAACCATTTGTCTATAGTAGCTCCAAAGGGATATGTTTTTGACCCACGTCCATCTACTATTTGTCTGAAACTTAAATTTTCCAAATCTTTGTGGGTCTTTGGTATCCCAAAAATGGTGGCTACTTTTGGATTTGAAATTTTTGATATTTATATGTCTCTCCTGTAATTCTTTCCTCTAAAAGATAATCTTCCAAATAATAGTCTATTCTTTTATAACTAATATTTATCTCATTAAGTGAAGCAGGTTGATATGTTTCTAGGTCATTGAGCATTTCAAAGATTTTTTGGGAATATTCCAGTGTGTCATAGAAAACCATCCCACCCCCTTTGTCGGGTCGCATAACTCTTATAGTTCTGTCATTTTTTAACATTTGCAAGACTTCATTTTCTTTGTAACTAAGATTTTTATTTTTAACAGTATGCTGCTCCTTACTTTTCAGTTTGTAAATATCTTCCATAATAGCCTTTTCTAGGACATTTAAAGTAGGGTCTAAAGGTGGATTGTATACACTTTTGTTTCTAAATTCCATATTATTATTTCTCCTTTCAGATTTAGCTGTATCATGAAACATATAGGCCAAATTCAACTTCCTCAAAAACATTTTTAACTCTATAATAGTGTCAGCGTAGTCAAAGTGCTTTGCAGGGACAAATTTTAAACCTTTCATACGCAATTCAAAATGTTCTGTTGTTAAATCTGCCCCTGCATAGTTGTAAATATGATATCCTTTCAAAGTATTAACTACTCCATTTTCCACTATTTTTTCCACCTTCTCTATTTCTTGTTCTTGTTCCTTCTGTTCCATCCTGTTGTCCATTGCCCTCTTTCTTCTTCCAGCCCTACATCCCATTCTTGATTGTACTGAAAAGGTTGATATTCATATATATCTTTATTACACTGTTCATTACTGTAATGCTTTCCTTTAATTTCTGATCTTTGTGTTTTTCTTTGTCCATTAAAATTCTTGTCCATAATGTATCTATTGTTTTTCACTGTTTTATCCTTCTTTATCACATATGCCCTATTCTCCCTATATTCATCCAAATCTCTCTTCATTTTTTTACATTTTGTTTCAAATATTTTATTACATTTAAAATCTATGTTATCTAATTTCCTATAGTACATACCTTCATATTCTGAAAATAGAAGGTCATTTTTAATTCTCCCATCTAAAATTTCTGTTCTCCTATCAGCTTACCTAACTTCTTGTCATTGTTTTGTATTATTTTCCCAATTAACTCCATACCATACATATCAAACATTTCTGTAAATTCTGCTATCAAATTCTCATCATAATCCAACCCAAAAGGAAATTTATAAACTCTAAGACCCTTAGGTATTATCTTTTTCAACATACATTCAGATAAATATCCGTTTTCGACCTGCAATTTCTTAATAAGAAACATTTTCGATTCAAACATAAAAATCATGTCCTTCACTGTACCATCGTACATATTCTGTTTGTCATTTGTGTTCTTATTAGTTTTGTCTAACAGTACATTATCTGAAAATACATATTGCTTTGATAACAAATAGTCAAAACCTTTGCAATGTCCTGTGTTTTGTTTTTGGACCATATGGTTTAGACTATTACTCACATGTCTCTGGGTTGGATTTCTGTGTTCTGTCCTACATCCCATATTCCGCTCTTCATTCACACTGTTTATACTACCATTACTTCCATTTTCAGTATGTCTATTCTTTAAACTTCTTTCTTTCAGTCTCGCCCCCATTCTCACGGTTTCAAATGACTTGTCAGCACTTACTGGCATGTTTTCTAGGTGCAGAACACTGTCGTTTCCATTCTCATAGGCGTTCGCCTCACCCATGCCATTAATTCCTTTAGTCCTTGTGCTTCTGCTCTTGTTTATTGTAACGTCACTTAAAGGCGACTTTAAATACATCCTATCAATTTTTTAATGAGTGACATCACTAATTGAATAAAGTATTTAATGGGGAAATGGGGAATGAATGTAGATTCTGATGAAATCCTTTAATGAAGGGAAGAAAGCGCTCAATCGTTTGTAAATGTGAATAAATATCAGTAGTTATTTAGAGGTGGCAAACAGCATTGTTTTAGTTTTATTTAAACTGATTATCAATCATTTTATTTGAAGACAGTTTTCTTCTGTTTTAAATTAATTTTGTAACAGGTTTCTGACAATGAGTTGAGAGGAAGTATAATGGCTGATCACTATGTTTATTTACAAAATAAATTTTATGTCAAACAAATCATGAGAGATTTAAATAATAAAAAGTGAGAACAGTAGACATCCATGTGCCACACCTATAGATATTATTTATTTATTATCATTTGTTTACCAAGAAAGTCCGACTTGGAACGAGCCAATTTTCAGCGGAGGCCTGGTGAAAAATGCTCCAAATGCATGTCTTTGTAACATAGGAGGAAACTGGAACAGCTGGAAGAAGCCTACGTGAATGCAGGGAAGACATGCAGACTCCATACAGAAGACATCCCAGCCAAAAATTGAACCGGAGAACCTCTTGTTGTGAGGCAAACCGCTAAACCACTGCACTGTCTGTCATATTAATCATTAAAGGAATGCATTTAATACTGTGACTTGCGTGATTACATGGTTTTCCTCTTACATACTGCAGCACAGCTTATCTTAGGTGATTAGATGAAGAATTGCCACATTTGCCAAAACTAGGCACAAATCCATCATGGATATACAATGAAGTCTGAGTTAGCTCTTCATCTCAAAATGCACTGCTGAAAAAGAAGATGAAAATACAATGGAATCAGAATATAATTAGTACCAGACCATCAACTAGGCTGTTTCCCAGCATGGGCTTGTATGCTGAAGGGCCTGCTGCATACGAACAGACCACCTGAAGATAGACTTCCTATAAGTAACTCATTTCCTGTACCTGCACAAAGGGGACCTCTGGCCAAAACCAGGGATATAAATGAGTAGCTGCATATCAGTATTGGTGTGCATTAGAAGGGAGGTGAATGCATTCATTGGTGCACATGTTTCTGTCGGTTAAGGTTAAACACCTTTCAAAGATATGCTGGAGTTTGGCTGCTTGCATCCTTCCTGACTATCCATACTACTGGTGTGCACATACTAGGGATTTCCATTTCTCATCAGTCTGTCTCTGGCTAATCTTAGTAAGATACAAAGTACAGGACTTAGCAGGGAGTAGTAGGATCAGTGCTGAACTGATGGTCATATGGAGGCAGTGGAAGTTATACAGAGGAGCAAAGTGCATGATAAGCAAATGTCTGAATCCACTTTCATTAACAAAGTAGTATAAATTGTTGCTTAAACTGAAGAGGGACAGAACAGCACAGTGGTAGCATTAGTACAACCCAAGTTATCAGTCAGGTCTTAAATGCCTGTACTAAATTAGTGCTACAGAAAACCACCTGGATATTAATATGTAAGAGGCATATTATTTTTTCCCCACTGAGAAAATAGTGAACATTATTTGCCCATTTCATTACCTAGAATTATGATTAAAATAGTTAAATCTCTTATAGGTAAATACCAGAACAACGGAAGGACTATTTTAAGTATTGCCAATAACAGAAGGTCTAAATCAAACCATGTACTTTGCATTTATAAGGTAAAAACCTTAACCATTACACCAAACCCTGATATACAAATGTATAGTGTATGGATAACAATCTTAGCCACCTTCCTAAGATCCATATGAAAAACTGTTACCTGTAGTGAATAAAATAACTATATGACTCTAAATAACTACAGTACACTGCAATCATTTCAAAGACAAGTTCACAGTTATATACTAAGCTAGTGAACACCAGCAATCCAACTTAGTTGTGTCCCCATGTATAGGTTCATAGGTTCATAGGTGTGTACTAGGCTAAATGGCCCTGGAGCCTTTATATACCTACCTCACAGGATTACCCTGGCATCATGCCTCCCATCCTTAGTTCCCAGTGCCTTTGTCAAGAAGAGCCACTGGATTCATCCCCGGACTGAATTTTCTATTTCCCATCCACTCATCAAGATTTCTCTTGAAGAAGGCCAGTGAGGTGCTCTGTTTGACATGTATGGAAAGTCTATTCCATAGGTGAGTTGTGAACCTGTCCCTCCAGCACATTCTGTTGATTGCAGCAATGAGGCTGAGGTCTCTGGAGCATGTGGTGCAGAGAGATTTGGATTTCTTTAGATGTAGCATTTGTAACAGAGCTGGGTCAGACATGGCTTTGTAAGTCAAGTAGAGATCACTTCTAGGTAGGGGATATGAGACAGAGAATAGTTGGAATTTTTTGAGTCTGTCCATATAGGAGAAGTGTTTAAGGCCTAGGATCCTCTTTGTGAGGTACTTTTGTGGCCTCTCCAGTTGTTGCAAATGTCTAGTGAGGTACATGCCAAATGGGGCATTGGACTCGAAAATAATCAGGCTTGCCAAGTCTCAAACCCAGGGCCCCGTACACCATAGTCAGAGCAATGTACCACTACACCATTTGGGTTGTGTACCTTGTGATCAGCCACAACCCCTTAGTTTTGACCTGAGCTTTTGAGAAGTATATACTAAACAGTAGGGGCTCCAGCACCGACCTCTGTAGCACCTCACTAGTAACAGGTCTGATGGTTGATGTGGAGTCACCCACTTTGATAGTGTGTGTCTAGTCTGTGAGCCAGTTGGCAACCCATCTTACATCAAAGGGGTTTACATTCATAGGTTGTATGTATATATCGTGGGCACTTATTAGGAGGGTGTATGTATGTATGTGAAGTTTCAAGAGATCATGTGGGGGGGATAGTTTGGGCATTACTGTCTGCCTTTGTCTGTTAGAGATGGGGGGGGGAGAATTTCCAATGACACCATTTCTAATACTATTATAAATGCTTCTGTATTGCAAACAGCTTATTTACTAACTTCACAAGAGGAATATAACCATGATGTGATAATTATAAATGCAAATAATCCCTTGAATGACTAAATCAAAAACATATAAATGCATGACACCAACAAAATTAAACATTTATGGTATCAGGAAAACAGTAGGTGCACTTCTGTGCAATTCTCTCTCTTTAATTGATTGTTCTCAATGTTTATGTTTATGCATAGTGCTAAGAAAAAGGCCAAATATTTTATTATTACATGGTAGTAACTTTGTAGATCACAAACATCAGTTAAATGGGTCACTTGGGAACCTTTTTTATACAAAGCACAGAGTCTGCAAAAAAAAAAAGGATTATTGGTTAAAAAAATAAATATAATCTATGTGTCAGTGTTGGCCAAATGACAAATATGTGTATTCAAGACACATGCACACACAAAAATGTAACAAACATAAAGGAATACAGACCTTCCTTTCTTAGATATGTAAACTCCTTATGTACACAGACAGAAACATTCACGCATCTAGGCCTTGGCAGATCACCCATAAGACCTTAAAGTATACAAGTGAATATCTCTAAGAACTGTCTAGACAGGTTAACAACTATGGTAGCAAGTCAAATGCACATAATTTAGTTAATACATATGTATGCCTCATCTGCTTAGGCAATCTTCTCCAGAGTATAAAATGACCAGATAATAATTAAACAAATCTCTCTAAAAGTTAGAAGGACCAGCATGCAATGTCATTTTTTTTAAATTAGTTCTTCCACTGAAAGCCCTTTTTCATATGCCACTCAGAAACAGTCTGGGTGAAAGCTGGAATATAAAATATGACAACTGGGCAGTTATGTAGGAGATAAAAGAATATAAATATGTGAGAAATTAAATTCAAAATTCATGATGACCTAAGGAGTGAAGCTTGATCTCTTTATCTGTATACACCTATTAATACATTTGGCAATTATCATATAGGCAGACATTTATATAAAGTAGATATTCTCTCAGACTCAATTAATACATAAACAGTATAACAAATAAGCTGAAATGGTATAACAAAACATATATAAAGCAAGGTTCCTCTATGTAAATGCTAATTCTTACAAAAGTACTTAAAATATCGCTGGTTCATATGGAGCTACTTTGTTGCTAGCTGAGAGAGCAAGACCGTAACAAAAAGTATTATGAAATCATACTGTTTCACACAGATCTGAAGGTAAGTATCAGGTTTTGATGTCAGCAGTATGTAGCAGTTTAAGCAGCTTCACATGCTAGACTGTTTACCTGTATTGCAAGATGCATACAGGGGGATAAGACACAGATTTAATACACCTGAACAGTGAGTTCTAGTGAAAGTTTATAAGAAATGCAAGACTTCCAGCATCATTTAGTCACTCTGAAATTCATACATCTTGTATACGTTGTGATTCAATGCAGGTGTATTAATTCTGGCCTATGAAAATGAGTAGCTCAAATCTAGTTAAAATAGAGATTAATGGCTCTACTTCCTGATGAGCTCAGACAATCTCCAGGTACATCAATCAATGTAATGACGAACAGTAAGGCTTCTTCTAAACCCTTTCAGACTTTGTCCACATTGTCATGAGGAGCAAAGATGGCTGCTGTGATCTGTATAATAAATAGAATCATGGGTTTCAAAGCTTTCCTATGGCCTCTTGCCAAAACTAGGAAATACAAGTATATTTAAGACTAAACCATGTGGTACTCCAGCATGCTGAATTTGTAACAGGAAGGCATGTAATTCCTGTTCCACTGGGAGTGATTTTTGGCTGAGAAAGTTACAGAACCAATGTAGACCGAATTATGTTGTCTGTCTTTCGGCTTTTTCCCGGTAAGGGGTCGCCACAGTGGAACTCCGGTCCGCTAACGATTAGCAGTAGATTTTTACAAAACGCCAAGGTGCCAGCTCGATGCCCAATCTTCAACGAAGGCACTCCCATGTATGCACGCATGTCTTTCGTATGCTACCCAACCGTGGGGAGGACATGCAGACTCCACACAGAAGGCACTCCCAAGCCAAGCCGAGAATCGAACGGGTAAACCGAATTATATATTATTTTATTAATTAAGATCACTGAATGCTTTTGAAAATCTATAAACAGTGGGGTCCACATAAAAATCTTTATCTCAGCTGAAAAAAAAATGTGCACTTAACTCAGAAGGGAAGAGTTCACTACAAGTCTTTCCTGAAATTAAATCTCCTAGGATAGAGTATTGTTAGGATCATCTGATAACCCTTGATGTATCAGTTTTGCAAGTACCATAAGTAAGGTGCTAAGCAGAACAGTGGGTCAGTAACTGGCAATTTAACTTTGATCCATCTCTGGTCAGTCTAGATCCATCTCTGGTCAGTCTAAATTTGGCAAAAGATCTTCCACCTTAGCTCATTCACCTTTCCTTTATATCTCCTGTCTTCACTCCTGTCTTTTTTGTATAAGTTGGTATCTTACAGAATGCTTACGTTTAACACTCTTTACTGTGTACAGACTGCAATAGTGTGCACATAATATATATAGATAACAGCTGTTATATACTGTGTTAATGCTAATAAATACTGATTAGTGCTCTTTTTTTCAAAATGTATTTGTATAAAAATCAGTTTTTGTTATCATTTCTTTATTTCCAAGCCAAAGCTGAAATTGGTCCTTTGTTATCAGCATCTTCCCAGTATTAAAAAATAAAAAACGACATACATCCTAAGTAGACTTCCATAGCAGAAGTATTCAAAACTGTAATTAAAAAGACCAAGGTTACTGATACTGCTACATACCACGCTGTAAACTGGACGGTTCTGGATACCAATAGTCAACAGATGGAATATTCTAGTTTAACATTTCTTCAGAAGTATGTCTGCTACCTTAGAGTTACTTGGATAAAGCTACAGTGGTAGCAGATACTTAACTTTTTGTCAAAGGAAACTAGGTCACTGCATACAGAAAGAAAGGCTGACAAAAATATTTGCTAACTTCTACAGCTACAGCATCCTGGTTTTGTCAAAAAAGACATTTTTTTCTTGTTTGTTTTTCTGTAATAAAATATAGTTTAGTAACAAGATTGTCAGAACATGAACACACAACTATCAAAAACAATTTCAAGAAAGGGTTCTGTGGCAGGAAATTTAAAATATTTTTGGCAAAAACCATACGGATCAAAAGAAATGGAACCAAAGCAGTTTCAAAACTGGACCTTGTCAATTCAGGGTAGTTCTGACACCTCCCTTGCAGAGGACTTTGCCCTGAAACTTAATGTATTCAACTCTGAAATCTATGCGCCTTCAGTGAAAAACAAACCTTGGCTGTAGTGATCTTAACAGAGGCAGGCACATCTGGGCCAAATGCAAATCGTTGAGTACTTGGCCTTCTCATTTCTAACTGGGACTCTCAAAAGTACTGTTCCCTTAAAAGAAGATAGTACAGAATGCAAAATAACATCCAGTTTTATGCAGAGGGAAACCAACATTGCATGCACGCCTAACAAATATAATCATCTCCAAGGTTGCAACAATGAATTAATGGTAACACCAAAGTGAAAATAATTCTCACAACTGATGCTGTCAGTATCCTAAATAATATCTGAAGAATGAGAACTGAGCAAAAACTAAATACTTTTATAGTGTCTTTACTAAGTATGACCACCACCAAAACCAAACCATGTATTACCCCCAAAATGTTTGTCAATGCATAGAGGAAACAGCAAGATTGTTCATTTTAAATACAAAATGAAGTGAACCACATGATTTGAATTAACAAATCAGCATATGTAGAAACCAAAATTCAAACTATTGATTCACAAGTGCATTAACTGCTGTTAAACAGATATAATAATGAAGTATAAGGAAAATACATATGAAAGAAATATATGATCAAGGATATCAAGAAAAACTTTGGTGTAGGTTTATTTTTTATTGTATTCTCTTAAAATAATATAGATTACTAAATAGTGTATTAAATGTGGATATAGGACATCATTTTGGGTTATCCATGAAACCTTTATAAGTTATTAATAAACTCTTAATTTCTCTATACATATATATTAATTATTAGTGGATTCTTTGCAGTATATTACTGAGATAACGTCTAATATACTCATCATTTGAGCTCATGTCTCACAGCACCCATGTCCCTTGGTAATATCTGTAACATGTTTCTTGTGACTTACTGCCAACATATACATGTATAGATACTTCTTCTACTTCTACTTTCGGCTTTTCCCGGTTAGGGGTCGCCACAGCGGATCACCTGTCCGCTCATACATACATACATTTATAACATACATATCTATATATACAGATACCATACACACACACACACACACACACACACACACACACACACACACACACACACACACACACACTCACATGTATGCAATAAGGAACATGAGAGTGCTCATGGTACAGATATTCAGACACCCTAGCAATGTTGTGAGGCATGAGCCTGAAGACCTTCACTAGCAAAGTGCTTCTCATACTTGTATATGGTTTTCCAGGTAAAACAATCTTAAAAAATATTAATAATTCTGATAGCAACTCCAAGAATGGAAAGACATACATATGGAAGCATTAATGCACCCCCTGCTATTATTTAAGTGATGCTGACTTTATTTAATTGGATTTATATGACAAGTTTATGTTTTTATCTATTTAAATATACGTTTGCTTTTATACAGTAATTTTACTTTTGTGCACTGTATCTTTAAGTTTACCTCTTTGGTCAATGGCTGGCAGAGTCTTTTTACTATTGTGTGTATGTGTGTGTGATTTGAGTCACAGTGCAGCGCTGCTTTTTCTGTTGCTGTGGGGAATGTTTTTGCATGATGTCATTTACTGCCTATCTATTTCTACACTTCTTCATTTCCTATTTGTGGTATTAATGCTTTCACTTCCATCAGGAGGTCATTTTTTATTTTACTTTTTTTGATATATTTTACTCTTCCTGATCATGTAATGTAGTTAAATTTGAGAATGTAGTGCTCTCTTTACTCTAAAGAGTGTTTCATTTGTGTTGCAATTCTGACTCCTCTTTTATTTTCTTTTAATTTATTAATTAAATTGATTTACTGGATTATTTCTTCTTGTTTTTGAAGTACTTATGGGTATTATAGTTTCTCATGCTAAATTTCAGGATGGTGTTAGTTTGCTGGATTTTGAAGTCTGTGAGGGAGTAGGGAATCTGTGACTGAATATGAGGTCCAAGTGGCCTGCGCTAGCTTTTCTCCATGTTCACAACACATTTGATAAACAAGAAACTAGCCATCTGATTGGTGTGTGTGTGTGTGTGTGTGTGTGTGTGTGTGTGTGTGTGTGTGTGTGTGTGTGTGTGTGTGTGTCTGTATGTTCATAGACATACGCACACACATATATATAATATATATGTGTGTGTATGTCTATGCACAAACACACACACACACACACATATATATATATATATATATATATATATATATATATATATATATATATATATTACACACATACATACATGCACACGCACACACGCATACACACACACACATATACATACATATATATATATATATATATATATACATACATATAAATAACATGTGTCTTTAAGTGTATAATGTGGCCCCCATACTGAGAAACCAAAACTTGGTCTGAGATCCAAAAAAAAAAAAATCTGAATGTCCATTTCTGTTTGAGATTTGTAGGGGACAGCCCTGACAAAATGAGATATTGATGAGCTGGCCTTTGATATTTAAGATCAAGTCTGTATACATATATATGTATATATTTACACACACTCACACACCCATACCCACACACACACACACACACACACACACACACACACACACACACACACACACAACATGTACATATAGACAAGTATTCGTGTTCATGTGTGCGTGTTTGTGTGTGTATATGAGTATAAGAAAATATTTATGACTGGATGTACAGATCAGTTTCTTAGCCATGAATGTTTAGCATCTTTATTTTCATAGCATCAGAGCATGAGTAGCCAATAAGGACAATTTCTATAGAACTAGTTCATGCAGACCTTTCAGCTCTCATAAATGACAAGGAATCATTCATTTTAGTTCTCAAAAATACTCCGTATAGCAAAAATAAATTTTCATAATATATAACAGAAATGAAAGCATGCATCCACAATGATATATTTTGCTCTTTAGCAAGCAGACATAGTAAACATAAAACATCGTCTTAAATAATCTAGTAACCTGACTGGCAATCGGCATTCTTTTACTATGCCTTAGCATTCAGCGAGTAGAAGCAACAAAACACGTGCACCTATTTATATCTCTAAATCAAAGTGCTAATTGCAGTTATTCACAGTGCCGCAATTTTCTTATCCACTAAATGGTTGGCTGTAAAAGTAAAATATTCAGGACTCAATACTTCTGTATTTAAATAACTATACTCCTTGACACAGCCATCTTGCAATGCAAATATAGCATGTTATGCTACAATAACCACTCTTGATTACTATGGACAGAACACCTGAAATGTGTTCCCTGCTGCTGACTCTACACATAGTACTGAATTTGTGGCACAACATTCCATTTAACACAGACATGGATCATTGCTGTTGTTGTTGTTAGATGTAAACCACATTAACGTCATGCATCTTAAAATCACTGCTGAATACTGACAAGTCTCTTACCAGTGGCTGGACCAGAAATTTACAAAACAAGTGGTGCACCTAGCCTGATAAATCATTTGTATGTGTGTTAGAGGAACCTCTGTTTCCCGGGCAGAAGGATGTCACTGTAAAAGGGAGTAGATGAATAACCCCGTGCCTCTCCTTGGATCCACTGCTGATAATTCTGTGATAACACCATGCTGCAGTCTTAATCCTCTAATATAATGGGCACTGTCATCCGCAAGGTAATCTAGTGAATGACAAATAAAGAAAGAACAGCTTTGACAGTTTTTGATATTAATAGTTGTTTTTACTGACCCCAGCATTCCTTGCTTCACAGCAAATTAAGCTGCAGCTTTCACGGTGAGCAAGCTTATAACAGCATGCTGTTTACTGTGAGTTACAGCAGATTGAGACAAATTTGATGACACTGATGTCATATGCCTAATATAAAGGAAAATATTAAAATAACGCTTATCAAACAATTACAGTTTGAGCAGTGTGTAGCAAATATGACTTTGAGAGTGAAGTATTATGTAATATAATATCTTGTTGGTGCAGTGTTGCCCAGTACTGCCCACCCTCTGGGGTATTATTACTTGTCTTTGCTGCCTGAGCTGTTTCTGTAATGTATTGCTCTAGTGCAATAACAGACTCAGAAATAATTGTGTCACTTATTTTTTTTATCATTGGTATTACACATCCTCTTGCACCTTTTGGCATACCTCTTAACTTATTTATTTTATTTATTTATTTTATTTTTGTCAGCCGGGAAGGTCCGACTGGACGAAGTCGATTTTCAGCAGAGGCCCGGGGAGAAAAGCTCCACTTACATCAAAAAATAGCAAATTGCAACAGTACTTACATCCAAAATGGCACATTACAGCAATACTAATATTATACAAAGTGTAGAAAAGCATTGTTCTACTAGTAGTTACTATTTAGAGAAAGATGGAAGACAATACAGGCTATTCAAATTTGCATTGTTCTGCTAGCAGTATCTTGTAAGAGACGGAGAAGCAGTACAAACAATGCAAATAGCACATACAGCAATAGTTATATCAAAAAATGGCACATTACGTCCATCCTAATATTATACATTTGCATTTCTTCTACTAGTAGTGTCTAGTGAGAGATGGAAGGCAATATAGACTATTCAAGTTAGCAAATATTTACATATGTACATTCTGTTTGTAGTAAGAAACAGACAGAGATTACATCAAGTATAACTCTACTTTGTCAGGGGATCATATTTGGAAGAACCATGCTTACTTGGCATAACAAGAGAGGTAGAGATAGTGCAGAGATAGCATAGTTTAGGACTGTCTGACACATGGACAGAGCCAGAAGCTTATGAGATGGGCCTTAAGGGTGTTTTTGAATTGAGTGGTATTTGTTGCAGCAGTCACGGATGTGGGGAGATTATTCCAAGTTTTAGCTATAATGTGTGAGAATAGGGCTTTGCCAGCTGTGTTGTTAGCTGAGGTAGTAGTGAGGAGTGATTTATTGGAGTGGGCGATTCGGACTGCAGTTGGTCAATAGTTGCTTTATTGCAGGAGTCTTGTCAGGTTGTTTTAGGTTGTTGTAGGCAATGACAACCTGGTGATAGAGTAGTAACTGTGGAAGTTCAAGCCACTGGAGTTTCCTAAGAGGTATGCAGTGATGGGTTCTGAAAGGGGAATTTGTAGCAAACTTGGCAATTTTGTTATAGCAGGAGTCAATTTGTCTAGATCAGGTTTCCTGACATAAGTGAGGATTGGGGCTGCATACATTAGTGTAGAAAGAAGGTGGGTTTCAGCTAGGGTAAGATAAAAAGTGTTTTTGTCTATATATATATGTATGTATATAAACTTATACGTGCTATCTGGTTGATTGTATTTCTGTAATGCATATTCAAACATTCCAAATAATTTAGTGGAGTGGTAGAGCATGCCTTCATAATATATGCTGCCCAGTAGTCTATATGCAATATAAACAGTGCAATACTTCATTCATCAGGCTTTGTTTGATTGCCACACACTATTCCATGTATCCTGGTAAAGAAAGTTAGCAAGGCTTCTGGTGAATAGAAAAGCCTCTTAAACTGTTATCTTTTACAGAATGAAAGGAACAGCCTTACACAGTTTGTTAATGTCCTAACTTCAAAATGATAACATATTTAAGAACAGTTCATTTTCCTTACATTGGTTGAATAGTAGACCACGGAAGTGTATTTTTAATATCTAGTCACAATAAAAAAAAATACGTTTTTACACACATGAAGACTTCAGTTTTCATTATTCCGACAGCCAGAAAGGATAACCCTGCCCACAAAAAACGAACTCACAACTGATATTTACATACGTAGCCAACTTATATGTCAAGATGTACACCATATGTACTGATCCAGTTTAGTCATTTTGTAGAAGCTGTGGAAGGACTATTTTCGTTTGTACACACACACACACACACACACACACACACACACACACACACACACACACACACACACACACACACACACACACACACACACGGGATCGGCAAAGTCCTTTCCTCGGTTAAGAATGACGCAATGCAATTCTGCCAGGCAGTTCTTCAGACCATCCATGCCTAGCTAACTTCGCACAGCTATGTTGTTGCCAACTTCACTTCCCCAATTAGAGAACATATGTCCTCTCTGCTGCAAAAATTCAAATAAGGAAGAACAAACTGAGCGGGAAATAATCCTTACCGAATGATACAACATAATATCAAATCCGGCACAAAGTGCATTCATTCTGTAAAATAAAAATGTTTTATTACCCACGTTATGTGTCCCTGTCCATAGAGCAGAATCTTTTAGTATGAATCATTCTGTCAAACTTGGAGGTCAAAGGGGCGTCACACATGTTCCTCATAACTGTCATACATGGCGAGGTACTTACGGCACTCATTTCAGCTCTTTTACTACATGAATCAGGCAATAATCAATGGCATTTAAAACATAATTTCATTATTATTAAGCAATGCCAGTTATTCTAAAAGAATACACATTAAACATTGTTTCTATAGGATAATGCGTGTCCCACATTTACTCAGTTGCCACGTATTTTTATGTAAAACGACTGAGAGGTGGCACAGGGCACAGTATTTACCACCAGGTAATGTTGCTTGCATTCAGTTAAGTGACATCTTACACTCCCATTACCTCACACGGTGCACACTACTAAACCTCAATATTAAACGGCAAGATGACTTTGGCATAGGGTGGTATAATTTAAAACAATTGGTTTGTGATAGAGTTGCAGCCCTCCCAGTATTTCTGCATGCAGCATAAAGACATCTATTGTGCTCTTCCTCTGAGTTTTTGTGCCTGTCCGTCACTTTTTATTATATAAACCTAGCCTATACCAGCCTTAGGAGTGGACATCCTGGTGTACTGCTATTACAATGATGCAGCAAACGGTAAGGTCTTGTTAGTAGAGATGCGCACTCACCCACCCACCACAGATCAAAGCAGTTCTTAATTGTATTTAAAGCAAAGACAGGGGGTGGATCACTCAAGACTATGAATTCCCTTCGTCTACCTAATAATCGATGTCATTGTTCATCTTGGATAGCATGCTGGGATGTGTACACACTACTGGGTGTAGTACGCAATTAGACTGTCCCATCACGGGATCTGACTGCATGCAGTCATTTTTTATTTTCATTTCATAATTGATTGGGGGGGGGGGGGTCTGAAACGTGTAACACCACCCTATAAAATTACTTTGGCTGTAATATGCATATACTGATAATAACAGACCGGAGTAGTGCACCTTGCCTTTACACAATAAATAATAACAAGAGGAGCTCATCTGCAGACAGTGCCGTGTTTATGCATTGTGCTGGAACGAGCTCTTGTCTACTTAATTCACGGGCTGGGAAGGCAGTAACCTGATATTATCATTTATAAACTATCAAGTCATTTCCATTACTGTACTACTGACGGTCTAATGGGTCCAAATCACAGCCTTCCACAGGTCACTCCTGCTCATTATTCAGAGTTGTAAAACATGTAAAGTAATTAAGAAATACACTCATTCTTAGTATCTGCTACCTTTTTGCTTTCCGATAATCCAGGAATGTTGGACTCCCCGTGCAAAGAAGAAGAACGACTCTGTCCCAAATTATCTTGCTGAGGCGACATAGCTTCCATCAAGATCGCCTGTGCAGATAAATAATTCACATATTTCGAGATACACCAATGGATTAAATAGATATCTATCCCTCAAACTTTTCAAAACATCATCCACAACTTATGCATGATGCGAGCCAGTTTAATGCATGAAGAAGCTGCGTACCTAATGGGCTGAGACATCAGCATGTACTCGTACCTGAGGGGAGCCGCTTTGCATTTACATTTGACTTACTCTGGCTGCCTCTTTCTGCTATATAACCTCAGATGGAGTTTGAGACTGAAAGCGTCATCATTCCTTGTAATGCACATGATGAGCATCACCTCCTCCACTCACTTCTAGGATTCCTCTGGGTCCTAATAGCGAGCGTTACCGGTTTTCAGACTTGTAGAGGATGATCTCGATTAGCAGTGATGCACCTTTCCTTTTTACCAATGCACAGTTTACCCCAGAATTAAAAAAAAATGTCGTTATTCCTGAGAATTATGAACTGTAGCCGCCAGTGTAAAAAACTGCATTGTACGTGAATTTGTATAAAAAAAAGAAAAAAAGGAAAAAGAACTGCACTGTTCAAGTGATTGTCTTTGAAATAGATTTAGGATAGAAATAAACAAGGTCAGACTTTCCCAATACCTGCGCAACACACATTGGAGGAAAAATAACAGAGGCATGTATTTGTTACGTCAACTAAACATTATTTATTTATTTATTACCTTTTTTGGCCTGGAAAATCGGACAGGGAAGGGCTGAGGTCTTGAGAGAAAAGATTCACAAGATTACATGAATAGATATTTAATAAAAACAATTACAGCAGAATTTAAAATAGGTTCAGTGATAACTTCCTATACAAGTATACATAATTACAACAGTTATGCAATTCTGTATCGTGAAGTAGCAACAAATTTGAAAACTGTTAAATTGAAAAAAATATTGGTGTTAATGGTAATATTAAGGATGTGAGGAAGATAAGTTAGGGAGAGAGACCAGAGGATGAACAGAGAAGTCAGAGGAAAAGAAGTGGGAAGTGGTTTACTGGATGAAGAACTTGTAACAGCTAGATGATGGGTTGTAAAAAAGTATCGGGATGCATATAATGGTAATATAGGTGGAGGTAGAAAGAGCATTGGATAGAAAGGAGGTTTGAGTTCATGTAATGGAAACATTGGGGGAAAGACTCCCGAATATGCTGTATGAGAAGAGACAAGATAGGCTTAGCTACTGTTTGAGCAAGGTGTTGAAGCGGATTACCCATTCTATCTATTATGAGTTGGAATAATGTTCCATAATTTTGACACATAGTGGAAGTACATGGAATTTCCAGCAGTGTTGTGAATGAGTTTATTGCATTCTGTTTTAACAGCATATTAAAACTTCAAAAGAGACCACAGCTCTCTCTGTTCTGAGTCAGTCTTTCTAGTTGCCCGCCTCTTATGTTAATCTGACCATATATCTCATTTCTCTCTACTTTCACTGGCTTATGTGAGTAATCACAAAATCATCATTTTTGAAATCCCACCCCTTCAATTATTTAAATTTATTGGCCATCCTACAGTATTTCATAGTACCAAATTACAAAAGTGACCACCCCTTTCAATCCATCTTGATGTTTTAAAAATAGTAACTCTCCACTAAACCTCAACTTTTAAATAGGTAAAACTCAAGTTACCCTACTTCTAACTTCTTTCTCTAGTGCACACTGCAGAGTGCATTCTTTTCAATCTTACCTTTAAGCATCCCTGTGACTAGCACTTTCTCTAATACCTGCTGGAAAGCACTAGGAAGCCTTAAACTCATACAAACACTGAACTCTCCTTGTTAATAAGGAGGAATTAATAGTAGGCACTAAACAAAAAAAGCCCCAAACCAGGCATGTCCAAGGGTCAGCTTCGGTGATTTCTCCTGTCCACCTGGTGAATCTCTGGGCACTGGGGCAATGCAGGAATTGCCAGATGTACACAGCCAACCCTCTCCAGCTACCCCCCAACACTACAACCTGTGAGATGCACTTACATAGCCAAAATGGAAGCAAAGCTCTCTCCACCCAAGATTGTGCTAAACAGTTAAGAGGAGAAGGTTAACACCCACACTACACCTCAAGCAACACATAGCCCTTCTAAACCCGCACCACCAACACCCACATCTAACAACACTAAATCCACATATGCAGAGGCCCTTAACTGTAACCTGCCCAAGCAACAAAGACCTCTGAAGCTGAAACGCAAACAAACACCAATCACAACCAATGCATAGTTCACAACACCAGTGTGCCACCCAGCAACAGCCCTTAAGGCAAGACAATGTACCTAACACTTTAGTCATAGGTGACTCTATAGTCCGGCACACTGATGTCCTTCTCACCAGGTTAAATAAGGAGAAAATTACAGTCAGCTGCCTGTCAGGTGCCAGGATCCACCACATACAAGTACAAATATGACTCTGTCATTGTCCATGTTGGAGTGAATGACTTGAGACGACCTGGACTACATGAAAAAGACACATGGAAGAGCTCTGGGATCATGTGGCCAGGCAGGATGACCCCCCTAGCCCTGAGTAGCATCCTGCCTTCGCCCAGAATGATACCACAATATAAGGATAAAATGACTGATTCAACAATTGGCTAAGCTTTATGTGTCATTCAGACCACGATGCTTTTGCAGAGATGGTCTGCACCTGTCGCCCCTGGGATTCAGGTTACTGGCTAAGGCTCTTGCCACCCCTATAGTGCCTTTTTAGGCAAATTTCAAACAAAACCACCACCGTAACAGGTAGGTACAAGCACAAAAAATCTGAAGGTAATGCTACTCAATGCAGAAGTAAAAATGGAGAACATCGATATCTGTGCAGTAAACTGAGACCTGGTTCAAGGCTTTTAAACATACTGGAAAATATTAAGATAGAACCAAACACCCTAATACTGGTCATTACCAACATGGCAAATCAATGCTCCATACCTATGGTCACCCCTCGTTAGTCAGGTCTGATCATAAGCTAATCACCCTTAACATCCACATCCCACCCCCACCCCCAGTAAAGAAACCACCATAAAAACTTCTCCAAAGCCAACTTATGCAAGTCAGAAGTGACAAACTTCATGACACCCATGCAGACGGGAACTGAAAGTTCAACTGCTGAATCCTACACTAAGGCACTGTACGAGCACATCCACTCATGCATGAATCATCCCAAATAGAACCAAAATGCTCTCATCGAAAAAGCCGAGGCCAGTCTGGTGGTCCCTGCCATAAACAAACTTTACAACAAAAGGAAGAAAGTTTTGCAGAAAAGAGGAGAATCCCAGGATGCAAACTGAGATGCCTCATAAAATCCTCCAAAGCTAGTTATGAAAATAAAATTGCCAAAGATTCCAAAGACAACCACAAAGCATTCTATAACTATGTCAAGAATCTAAATGGCAATGCTCAGATCTGCTCTGAGCTAAAACAGAATGGCAATAAATATACTGATCCAAAGGATATTGCCAATATCCTGGCAGATCGATTCAGTGCCAACTTCACCCCCTCTCACCCCTAAATGGCCCATCTCAATACCAGAAGATTGCCAAATTCCAGTAATAACGGCCACACAGGTACCTAAAGCCAAGAATACAGCATCCATGGGACCAGATGACATCCTGGGCTGTGTACTACATGAACTACAATATGAACTGGCACCTCACCTAAGTGTCATGTTTAATCATAGCCTCACCTCAGGATTCGTGCCCACTGAGTGGCGCAGAGCTACAGTTATCCCAATCCACAAGGGGGGAGCCACCTTGGATCCCAGAAACTACTGTCCCATCAGTCTGACAAGCCTTATCTGCAAGGCCATGGAGCGTATTATCATGGAACTTATAAACAAAGACATTGGCAACCTTCAAACACTGGACCCCACCCAGTTTCGATCTTGTCTCCTGAACCTGATTGACTTCTTTGAATCAGTCTCCAGAGCCATGGACAAGGGTAAGGTGGTCCACACAGCCTATCTAGACCTTGCCAAGGCCTTTGACACCATCCCCCACTCTGGAATCATAGATAAACTTACTAAGTTGGGTATTAATCCCTATGTCACCCAATGGGTTGCTAAATGGCTTACTGATAGAACCCACACTGTAAAAGTAGCCGACTCCAAATCCAGCTCCAGACAAGTGACAAGTGGAGTACCTCAGGGTTCAGTCCTGGGGCCGCTCTTGTTTGGCATCTACTTCTCTGAAGTACAGGTCAACACTAAAACAAAGTTTGCAGATGACTGCAAACTGGGAGCCATTGTTGAATCCCCAAATGATGTGGATACTCTACAAAAGGGCCTTACAGAAACAGATGCTTGGTGCCAGAGCCATGGGCTCAAGCTCAATGCCAAGAAATGTATTGTTATCCCCTTTGGGAAAAACATGTATCCATGAATTACCATATAGGTGGCAGTACACTAAACACAGAAAGTGTGATAAGAGACTTAGGGACACAGGTGGACAGTGGTCTCACCTTCGATAACCACATCGCCACAACTGTCAGGAAATCCTTCTATGTGGCACACCTCATCACGAAGGGCTTTTCATCCAGAAAAAAGGAGGTTATTGTCCCACTGTACTCATCCCTCATTAGACCCATTATAGAATACAACGCCCCATTTGGTATGTACCTCTCAAGACATCTGCAACAACTGGAAAGGCCTCAGAAATACCTCACTAAAAGAATCACAGGCCTAAAGCAGATGCCCTACGCTGACCGCCTTAAAAACTCCAGCTATACTCTGTCGATATCGCCTACTCAGAGGCGATCTCTGCTTAACATACAAGGCCACGCCAAACCCAGAGCTGTTGGACATGCTACACCTAAAGAAATCCCAATCCCTCAGAGCTACATGCTCCAGGGATCTAAACCTTGTCATCACAATAAACAAAACATGCTGGAGGGATAGGTTCCTGACCCAGAGACTCCCCAGACTCTGGAATAGATTGCCCATACATGTCAAGCAGAGTGCCTCTTTGGACCTCTTCAAGAGGAACCTTGACGATTGGATGGGAGAAAGGAAATTCACCCCAGGATCACGCCTGCTAGACAGGGGTCCAGGAAATTAAATAATGTGGGAAGAAATAGCCAGGGAATTGTTATGGCTAGGCTTGTATAGGCCCTAGGGCTGATAGCCTAGTACCAACCTATGAACCTAGAATGAAGGTCTCCAGAAAGTGAATAGTGCAGAAGACCGTTTTTTTGATGTTTAAGGGGAGTATGTGAAGCTGGGAGTAGTGATCAGTTATGAGTACATAAGTTAGTTGGGGAATTCAAGACAGTTTGCTTGTTTTAAAGCTAGGCAATGATGTGTTTTGTAAGAAAGGCTGGTTGTAAATTTAAATTCTTTATAGTAGCATGAGGTCAATTTAGATTTATATGCAGTGCCGAATTTTGCTAGAATATTGGTAGAATATAATAGTTTCAGATGATTCTTGCATTGTTTGACAAATACCACTTGGCACTGTAAAGGGACAAGTTTTTGATTAGTTTTGTTTATGGCTTGTAGTATATGGTGGCTGAACTTAAGGTTTTCAAGAATTATGACTACTAGTAGTTTGGTTTGGTTTACTTTTTTGTTGCATGAGGTGATGTGAATGTATGTTTCTTATTAAGGAATTGTTTTTGGGTGAAGATTTACTTTTGTTTGGGTTGCGGAGTAATTGAGAGTTTTGCTAAGCAAAGACTGAAAGGCAATGAGTGGGTCTTGGATAATCTCCTGAAGTTAAGTTAGGGAAATGGCAGAGCAGACAGGTTGAATCATCAGCATATTGTATGCAAGTGGCAAGTTTGGTAGCAGTGTGAAGTTTATCTTATAAAAATGTTAAAATGAGGGGGTCAAGTGCAGGGGCTTAGGGAACACCAACAGAGACTGTTTGGAATGGTGAAATATCTTGTTGCCACTTAACTGCCTGTAGTTGATGGTAAAGGTAGCTGTGAAACCTGTAAAGAGAATAAAGACTGTGGCCAAGGGAAATACATTCAGAGAGAAGTTTTTGGTAGGACACTGTGTCAAAAACTATGGATAAGTTAAGGAGAGTGAGGAGACTAAGTTGTCTTTGTTTCTATTTGATTTAATAATGTGAGTGAAATTAAGAAGAACAGCTGTAGTGGTTGAGTCCAAACCAGTGCTGGGCTTTGGAAAAGAGATTGCGATTATAAAAATTACATGAGCCATGCGTGAATGCATTTCTCTAGTATTTCTCAAAGATGTGATAGGATTACAATGGTTCTACAATTACTAAACTCAGGTTGATGTGCTGTCTTTGTGGAGTGTAATTATAAAGGAGTTTTCTGAAATAGGGAACACAGTTTTCAGTTATTGACTGGCTGATCCAAATGGAGACTAGGAAGGCTATTAAATCTTTATTGATTTTTAGAAAATCAGTGGAAAGTTTGTCAGCAGCCAAAGCTGTTGTTTTTAGCTTGCTTATTATCTGTATTATAACAAGAGGAATAGGGTGAAGAGTAAATGTCTGTAAGGAGTTCTTTGGTATGGTTGAAAATGTCAGGGTGGGAGTGGGATGGTCATCATTCAAGGATGGGACTGTCTGGATAAAGTGGAAGTTGAACTGAATAGCAATGGGGTCTTTATTATTAGTGGTGGAAGGGGAGTGTGGTAATACAGCCTGCATGTAATAACTTTTTTAGGGATGAACATAAAATTCATGATTACTTTGGTGCTTTTGCTGGAGTCTGATGTTCTACGTTCTGGAGTCTGATGCTATAAGTTTTCTTAACTGTTTTGACATATTATTTGGTGAGGTTTCTGATGTATCTAAACTTTGAAAGGTATTTTCAGTTTTGTTTTTGTACCATTCCTCCCAGGCTTCGTCACTTTGCATCATGAGCTGTTTGACCATCTTTGACAGCCATGGAGTTGTATTAAGCTTTACGTTTTCTGAAATAGTGGCTGGTGATCACAAAGCAGTGGGAATGGGGCCACAGGATGCAGCTGAATGGGTGGGGCTAACTGGAATGGAGCTCTATTACAACAGGTTAATGACCATTACCTGTGATCAAACAACTGATGCATTCATCCATTTGCATCCACAAACTGTCACAGTATGTACAGACTCATTATATTCACTTAAATGGCTATATGCAGCTCACATATCTGACTGTAAACAACAAGGCCAGCCTTATGTGAAATAGAGGAAATAGAGCACTAACCAAGGGCTCCTTGGCCTCCCTGTTGCAAACTATTCCCTCTTGCACTTCCGCTATGCCCCTACCCTTTATTCTCCTTTATTCTGGCCCAACACCATTCATTTAGATTACTTATTTCTTGATTTTTCACATTGTCTTACTTTTTAGATCCCGCATGATTTTAATGCATCCTAACTGGCCAGGATTCTACTGCAATGAGTCTGGGGGATGCAATTGAATTAAGCTGGTAGATCTGGGGGGCTGCTAAGCATCCAAAAGTTGTAGGGTTCTAATAGGTACTCTGAGGTGCATTTTAGAGCTTTTTTTAAAAACTTTTTGATTTAATGATAGTCTCAACTAAAAATTATGAGTAAGAGAAAAAGTTTTGTTTTATTTTTTTCTTACAAGGAAATATAAGTTGTCTCTATAGCATAATGCTCTAAGCTAACAAATTCGAAGTTTCACAATGAACTGGGAAGACAAATGCAAGAATATATAAATCCTATTTCAGACAACTGCATGCCTTCCTGCCCCTCTAAAGAAAGATAGTTACATCCTGTGTACCCTTCTGGTGTTAGATTGTGATGAAAGTAAGAGTACAAATGCCCAGACATATATTATAAATCTGAGGGTCTGGGAGAACAAACCAAAGCACATAGATAAAAACCACAGAGAGATAGAGAGCATGCAGATTCGACAAAGTAGTAATCACAGCCAAAACCTCAACCAGAGAACCAAGCGCTATTAGATGGCAACTCTGCTCAATGTGACACTCTAACAATGGTGGAGTACAATGCTGATACTCAGCTGTGATGGAAAGTGAAAACAATTACAACCAATTTGCTCTTTTAGATGCACTATAACCTTTCTTCCGCACACATTCAGTCATTTTCATCACAGACAATCCTCATACTCATCAATTACAGATACCTTATCTGATATCAGATTGTCTCATAATAGCCACTAGCTAGATTCACACAAATGCACACTATCTCTACTTGAATGAATATAAACAGTGTCAATCACTTTTATCCAACTACAATCCTTGCACCCAGTAATTAAAGCCAACTTTGTTAACTGTATATACCTCAAAGACCAGAATGTAATAAAATAAAAGTAATAACTACTGACAACAGTATTTTAAACTGCTTCACATACACATACGCATACTCATATACAGAGATGTGACCATTATTTACTGCAGCTTGTAGGACTCTGTATCCTTCGAGTATTTGGTTGCATCAAATGAAAAAATAAAGGCATAAAAACCTGCCACACAGGAATTTGTCTTTTCAGCTCATTGCTGTCAGAATAGTTGTTGCCATCCCATACATCTCGTCATTTATCTCAAGAATCAAGGACAAAGCTAAAATAATTGTAGATAAAAGACCAAAATCAGAACAGCTAATGCTTTCAATTACTTAGAAACTTGCTAGAATAACATTACACAAGGGGGTTCCGCACACCTGAGTATGCCATCCCTCAGATGAGACATTAAATTGCATCTGGAGCATTTCTCCCTGGGCCTCCGCTGACAATTGGCTTTGTTCCAAGTCAGACTTTCCCAGTAAACAAATGTTAAATAAAAATAAATAAAACCAAAGCTCCAACTCCTTGAGTGGGTTGTAGCTCAGGTGGATGTAAAAGATCCCATAGCACATATTGAAAAGAGTAGGGGTCCTTTGTTTATATACACATGTTTATATATGCACACACACACACACACACACACACACACACACACACACACACACACACACACACACACACACACACACACACACATGCACACACAGTTTTACACATTAGAACTTGCCATTTCTATAATTTTATATCAAACCCAAATCTTTTTCCCATAACCAAATAATTGAATTTTCTTTAATATTAGTGACAACATCAAATTTCCTTCAATCATATTTTCATTCTTCCATTCCATACTACCCAAACTACATAAAATATTTTATCTAAATTTGTTTGAGATTTCTGCTTATGTTTTCATACTATACATATTCAATTATGTTCATATTTATATCTTCATAAGTTTTGATATTTTCAAATAAATTTTCTACACATAATTTTTTTCCACAGCTTTTTAACTCGTTTACATTAAAATGGTCTGTTGTTTCTTCTTCTCCACAATACAAGCATATGCTTTAGCTTTTCTTTTTATAAGGCATATTTGCTTTAACAGCTAATTTCATTAATCCAAATATCTATAAATAATCTTAGCATTCAACTTTATATCTTTACTTGCTTTAATCTCTACTTCTGAAGCATTTTCCCATGGAATTAATACAATAATATTTCCTCATAATATTAATATACTCTGTTTTTCTATCTTATTCCACTTCAATCTTTATTTTGCACATTCTTATCTTTTGTTGATAATTCCCTATTTCTTCATTAAAATATCATTTTGTTCTTATACTTATATTTTCCCCAAAATTCATTATATTTTAATAAACTTGTCACTAAATTCTTGTTCTTTTCAGTTAACCATTATAACACTTTGTATAAATTTAATAAGGCATCATAAACTATTGGTTGTATCATACCTAATCATCCTTCTCTCTTGTTCATATATAAAATACCCCCTTTAATATTTAATCTTGATCCCCAAATAAAGGAGAATAACATTGCTAATAAAAGTTTTTCATATCCTCTAGGAATCATGAAAATGCTGGGCAAATACACTATCTTTCCCATTAACAGTGAATTTATCAAATATACTTTTTTCTTGTATGTCAATCTGTATGTCTTCTATAGGATATGTATAACTTTTATTCCCTTTATTAACATTTCCCATCTGTTCTTATTTCTTTTTTAATCAGAATGTATCCCAAGAACAGATATTTCTTTATGGAAAATTGTAATACCTGCTATTTTAATTGTATCACCTATTCCTTTACTCTTTTCTTTTTTAAGATTCATACCTTTTTCCTTTAAACTTTCAACTAAATAAATAATACGTTTTCTCAAACACTCGCTAGTTTTAGTTGTTTTAATAAGAATATCATCTGCATTTGACATCATAAATGGAATTTCAACTTCTATTTAAATATTATAATTTGCATTCTTCATTTTTTGGTTTACCTCTAACTGTTGTATTCATGACCAAAATAAATAAAATACTACTCACAGGGCACCCTTGTCTCATACTATTATTCATGTCTATTTCTTTACTTTACCATCCATTAAGACTCTTGCTTTATTATTCTTATAAGCTGTTTTACATACTTGCTTGATTTTATTATTAATATTGTACATATCTACTATGTTCTGCAATATGTCATGTTGTATCAAATCATTCCTTATATTTTAAACTTTCATTTAATCATTCATTGAATACACTGCCATCTTTCTGGATTTTTATACATTTCAAACCCAATACCATCTGGGACTATTGCTGATTCCACATTTAACTGTTTGAATACCTTTTCTAATTCATATAATGTAATCTCTTTTCCAAGTTTTGTTATTTTGTTAGAATTTTTTTTATTTGAAATTTCTTTATGTCTCTGTTTATACTAAACATTTTTCTTCCACCAAACTTACAATGATCTCCATAATCTGATGCTCACCTTTCTTTTTATTGCCTTCTTTATCTTTCATTTTTCACATTATGCTGCTATCCTCCTTTACTATCTTGCTTAAATAAGTTGAGACTTTCTCTTTTCTCCCTTGTAAAAAATACTTTTCTTTATACAATTCCTTTCCTTCTCATAATAGTTATTTTCAAAGTTATTACTCAAATCTTTATATATTCTAGCATATTTCTGCTTTGCTTTTTTCTTTATTTTTCCCAAAATATATAACCGTTTTTATAGTTTCTTTTAAAAGCAATCCACCATTTCAACTAATTAAGATAAAATCCTTTCATAGCAGTATGATCTTTCCATAATTGCTTAATATCTTTCTTTCCTTTTTCATTACATTCTTTTTATTTATCCTTTTTATACCTTTTCCTATCTTTATATACTCTTTATTGTGATAAGTTTCTAACCATATTATCAAATGATCTGAGAAACCTGTTGCAATAGTTTCTTCCTCCATTATACATATTCCTTCTGATACCACAATATTTGGCTGGATTCAGGAACAGCTAAATCCCTTGCAGGAAGAGTGTAGCAGCTCCTGCATGCAATATGGATGCCGTGCGATCCAAGATAGTGCCGTTTTCACATCCACGAGCGGCCCTATACAGTTCCTACATAGAATTCCGTTCAGTATGCAAATCACCTCATTTGCTGGTGAAAACCAAGCAAATTAGGTGATTTTGTGATCCAGCAAGCTGAACGGATTCCGTATAGGAACAGTGTCAGTGCAAAAATGTATTCAGCTAGTAGCTGAATACATTTTTGCATCTGAAAAAAATGGAGGCATGACAGTTCGTGAAAAGCATGTGTTATGTATTAAAAGGCACATACATTATATAAAAATAAAACTTTTTTTTTGGATGATCTCGGCCACTTAAGCTAAGGGCAGTAGCGCTCAAACACGGGGGTGCCAAAAATAAAAAAAAAAATTAAAAAAAATTGCCATTATAGTTAATAGCAGGCAGAATGCAAACAAGACAAGGGAGCACTGGTTGCCAAGTGGAAAGGGTGTGCTTGGGAATTGTAACAATGGACCTGCACACTGGGGTATGCAAATGAAGGGACCTATACTGAATCACAGATTTCTTCCTACTGGAAGCCTGCACCTAACCATGCAGGTACAGGAATAGGGAACCATGTAGGCAGGAAAAGAGGATGACTGCAGTAGGGGGTGTGTCATGCTTGGTGTAAACTTATTTGAGCCCTGTGGCCTGTGTTTGCTCTTAGCTAAGACTAATAACTAATAACTAATAACTGTGAGCAAATAATTATATCTGTCAGTAGTTGATGACATAATATATCACAGTGTAAAACAGTACATATGTCTGAATATCTTTGCTAACACCAACCATGTAACTCAAGCAGCACAGACAGTAATAGTTACAGTATCCCCCTATCTGTCACCCATTGTGACTCCATATTGTCAACCTGCCTACAGATATCCTGCAGAAACAGGTTGCTAGCTGTATGTGTAGAACACCGAATCCTGGACTGGAGTACAACCCTACCTGGAATGGGTACACACACTCAATACAGAAGGTCATACTGGGCATGCTCCTACACTTAGAGAAATGAAGCCCATGTCTGACAACACAGTGAACTATACATATCTGTCATTCACAGATGTCTGTGCACACACACCAAACTCTACACCATTTATGCTGCACACACACATTGGCTAGGAATACTCACACATATCCAAGGCCAACACACTATAATATGACAAACATGCACACACAGAGGTGTGGGGAAGAGAGGGTCAGACAGACAGTGACAGAGAATTCCATTATGAGGCCTGTCCCACCCACTACACATCCAATCAGCCAATATCACATGACGTGATGATGTCAATCACTGTACACATTCCTTTTTGTAGCCCTCAGCCTTATAGTGTTTGTGGTGCTTGTGATAACTGTGTAACACGATAGTACTAACCAATATTCATGTAGCATATGTATACTCAGTCCTGACAAATGTAAAGTTGTGTGTGGCTTTGAGTGTGTGTGTGTTTCTAGTGGAATGATTTATGGCCCATTCACACACACTGCACTTCCCATTGCCCATGTTAGCACTCCTGCTGATGTCAGTCACCTTGAAATAACCCTTTGGCGAAGTCTCAGTCCTATAAGCTCCTCTGTGGTGCTCGTGATAACTGTGTAGTACTGCAGTATAGCCAAGCTAGTTAGGTAGAAGTTCTAATCTTTGTCCTGGCAAGTGTGTTTGTGTGTGGAGTTGAATAATTTTGATGCCATTCACACAACCACACCTGGCATTGCCTACTTTAGCATGCCTGCTGATGTCAGTCACCTTGAAATAACCCTTTGGCCAAATCTCAGTCTTCTGAGCTCCATGGCACTCGTGATAACTGCATAATACCGTAGTGTAAAAAAACTAATTAGACAGGAGTTCTAATCCTGGTCCTGGCAACTGTGATGTTTATGTGTGAGCGTGTGTGTCTTTTTTGACATCTGAATTTGTGGTCATCCACACTTCCTACACTTCCCTCACCCCTCCTTTAGCACTGCATCTGAAGTCACTCACCTTCAAAGATAACTTTGGACAACAATTCACCATATAAGCTCTGTGGTGTTTGTACTAACTGCGTAGTATCATAGTGTAGAAAACTAATTAGGTAGGAGTTCAAATCCTTTTCTTGGCTTGTTGACACCTGATTTTGTGGTCATTCACACTTCCCTCACCCCTCCTTTAGCACTGCAGCTGATGTCACTCACCTTCAAAGATACATTTGAACAACTGCTCAACATGTAATCTCTATGGTGCCTGCAATAGCTGCATAACACTGTAGTACCAAGGCAGAGTTAAGTAGGGGTTTGAAACACAGTACTGGTAAGTGACTGTATGCGTGCATGTGTGTGTGTGTGTTAGCAGTATCCTGTGTGGGGGTTAGTGTAATTGTGTGATACCAGAATTTATTGCAGGGTGGATTTTGCTACATTTTCATATTGAGAACCCATATGTTCCAATGTCACATTACAAGGCCAATAGCTGTCAACACCATAGAGGTTGTTGTAGACAATCCACAGCCATAAATGTATATATAGGCAACCATTATAATACCTGGAGAAATCTCTCCACCTACAGATCATACACAAACATGCTTGGCTCTTTCTCTCATCCTTTCTTTCTTTCTTTCTTTCTTTCTTTCTTTCTTTCTTTCTTTCTTTCTTTCTTTCTTTCTTTCTCTCTCTCTCTCTCTCTCGCCCTATGTCTGGTAGATGTGAAAAAATGCATCTGTTTTGCATAGGCAGGAGCTTGACATTGGTAGGTAATGCTCATGATCAGCTGATGGCCTATGCATGAATAGGTGTCCTCCACCTGCTAATTGTATGGGGAACAGCTGTAGTATCATTTCTATAGCCAATTGCATGGAAACACACTCCTATAAATAAACAGTGCAAGAGGGAGTTGGCCCTTCTTTACTCTGAGCAGGACTTCATGTGGGTGTGTGACAAACAGCATCACAGAAAGTAGTTGGAAATACCTCTTACAACAAACACTGTGGATACAGGCCAAGAAATTGGAGGGGGA
>NC_056735.1:955279065-955379065 GCF_019279795.1 Protopterus annectens | reverse complement strand
CATGTATAACACAGCCAGGTATACTCTCAGGTCCCATAGAAACTGTATTGTTGGCCTTGGGCAGTGGTGTTTTAACCTGTGCTGCAGTAACACTGGGAGCCTGGTAGTGTACTGGTATTGTGAGTGGTCCTTTGGGGGTGTAAGGGGTAATGTTTGCACTCAAGATGCTAGCCAGTATATTGGCAGTATTTTATGGCTCAGTCTGGGAGGTTCCAGTGTCTAGTAGCTCAGAACAAATCTTGCTATTACCATGGAGATTCTTAACATAACTGTATGAGACCTTGTGGTTGTCTTCACTGTGTGCTCCAATTCTGTTCTCACAGCTAACTTTGTAGTATTTGATGAGGGATCTCAACCTTCAATTGAGGCTGATAAGTGTTGATTTTCAGTCTTGGGACTTCATGTTATTTCATATTGGTTCCCTCCTTCTGTTGTACAGTGTCTGTATGGCAGGGGACCACCAGATCAGCTTCCTTTTATTAGAGATGAGGATCCTGGTTGTAGTGGGTATGGCAGTACCCATGCATTTGTGTCATGTTCACAGTGCATTGTTGTTTGATTCAGCTGTCATGCACCTAATCTCCATTTGTATGGCTGCCGTGAGGTTAGCCACATCTGTGGTTATGAGGCCATATACATTGGAAAGGCTTTTCTTGGTGGTGACCTGTGCAGGGGAGCATGGGAGGGCCATGCATTTCCAAAGGTGATTAATTTGTGTTCAGATATAACAAGGTGGAGTCGTCTATTGGTGTCAAGCAACAGTCACCCATGTTAGGAAGGTCCAGGTCGATGTAATGGGCATGTGCATTGGTACATGAGTAGCTTTCCCAGTTAATGGTGGGGAAGTTGAAGTCAACCAGTATGTGAGTGTTAGGTTGGACAATATCATCCTCCAGGGTGTTTAGGGACATGGAGTGTGAGTGTTGGGACATGTCTGGGGACCTATAGCAGGCTACAACCTGAACCACTGTCCTACCAAATGTTAGCTATGCCTGCAAGATCTGTATTGCCTAAGTTAGTCAACACTCTGGAGGTGTGTGCCTCCTTAATCAATATGGAAACACCACCACTTTAGAACTTCAGTCACAGTTCTGCAGCCAAGAGATGTGAAATGGGTAAGAGGCTGGTAGTGCAGGGGTGCTTCCTGCTGCCTTTAACCAGGTCTTTGTTACAGCACAGATGTCATAGTTCCCGATTTTAAGGAATATGTCGAGTGAGTGCATTTTCAGATGTAGACATCTACTGTGCAGCAGCATGACCCTCAGATTGCCTGTGTTTGTAGCTGTTATATATTTCTGTATATTTATGTATACATATACATATATATATATATATATATATATTTATGTATACATATACATATATATATATATATATATATATATATATATATTTATGTATGTATTCACCTTTCTATATATATGTAGCTATGCATATTTGTGGATATACGTGTGGATGTATATCTCTCGCTATATAAATATATATTATATATATATATATATATATATATATATATATATATATATATATATATATATATATATATATATATCGATTTATCCACATATATGCATCTCCATACATCTATATACATGTTGGCAAGGAGTTCCTCCATTGCTGTAAGTGGGGCCTCTCTGGCTGGCCCCCACCAGTAACGGAATGGTCCCTCACCACTGCAGAAGCCCATTACTGTGCATGCCGAATCAGGTCAATCGCTCTGTGCCTGACTTGTTCATATGTGTGGCCACGGTTCCCCAAGGTATTCACTTTCTGTGTGAGTTCTTCCCAGAGGGCTGTCCTCTCCTGTTGGTGTTGGCAACCCTGACTGAAGAGGATATGGTAGTGTTCCAGGATGGCATCAGTTATGGCTGCTATCTCCTGCACATCATAGGCTGGAAGCCTCTGCATCACACCTGAAAGACATAAACAGGGAAAACACATCACAGGACATCAGACATTGTACATAGTTCTTTACAGAGACAGTTCACTAGTAATGAGTATCAGATGCCACAACTTTACATCAGATAATACTCGAGTACCTATCAGAATTGTATGGACATGCATAGCATTATGTGTAAGTAGGCAGTTTGCACCTGATTGATGGTGAGGGTAGGGGTGTGTGTGGTGTGCATATCCTTCTATACTGATGTTGAGCCAGGGGGGTGATGTTCGTCCTAAACCTGTCCGAAGCTGGTCATCTGCAGCTTTGGTGTGTGTGTATGTGCTGTGGCTGACCTCCATTACAGGGTGGTTTGGATAGTTGCCTGTGAGATCACAGACATATCTGGAGATGGCCTTCAGATTGACCTTAGTGGATGTGTCCTATTTGTACTCTTACTCAGCATTACATTAACACACCTGTGACCTACTATGCTCAATCAGACACTGGTTGACATGCTGCCCAGATGGTGACTGCTCCTACACATGTGATGGTGGAATGAAGAAGTACAAGGAAGTATGCAGAGAATGGTGCTGTCAAAGGAGAAGTGAGATGGACAAACAGATGTAGAAAGTAGACATGAGTATAAAGAAATGGGGTGCATGGCAAAGAAAGTGTTGCACATGGCTATGGATGTGGAGTCTGACATACAGATGTGGAGTCTGAGGTTGTATGTAATGTTGGACAGCATGGATGGTGTATAGGGCCTATAGCTATTGGCTAGACAGAGGCATATAGCTAGGAAGGATGTGCAGCACAAAAGGGTGATAGAGGAATATGGGTGAAACATACAAGCTAGGAGTATGTTAAAACCTATGAAAGCATCATTTTGATGGCCTGCTCCATGAGGAAAATGGGGGAGGGACGGTAAGTTGGCTGAGGTGGGTATAGTTAATCAGGAGGTGCAACAGATTATCAAGGAGAATGTAAGGATAGCTATGAGAGGTTTTAACAGTGGAAAGGCTGTTGTTCCAGGTGACATACCTGTGGATGCCTGGAGGTGTTTCTGAGACCTGGCAGTGATATTTTTAACTGGATTGTTTACTGTAATCTTGGAAAGTGAGAGGATGTGTGAGATGTTGGTGAATATGTATGGGTACTGCGTATCTCAACAAGGGTGGTCTGCAGAGCTGTAGTAACAAGTGAGGGATAACATTGATCGGTCACAGGATGAGGTAATGGTAAAGGGTGGTAGCAGCTAGGTTGAGAACATGGTGATGACTGATGATTTGCAGTATGGTTTCATGCCAGGTAAGAGCATTACAGATGCAAATGTTGATCCACACGTGTTGATGGAGCTCTGCACTGAGGCTGAGATGCAGCTGCATTGTGTCTATGTGCACCTGGAGAGAGCATATGACATGCTGCCTGGAGAGTGGTTGTGGTATTGTATGTGGATGTCAGGGGTGCCAGAGGAGTCTGTCAGGCACCACAGGATATGTAGGAGGCTAGTGTGACAGCAGTGATTTCTGGTTTTGACATGACAGGTGGATTTGAGGTGGAGGTGGGAGTACATCAGGGGTTAGTTGTGTGTCCTTTCACATTTGCAGTGGTGAGGGACAGGTTTACAGACATGATCAGACAGGGGCCCCTGTTAACTGTGCAGTTTGCAGATGACATTGTGGTCTGTAGTGAGATTAGGGGACAGGTTGGTGAGATCCCGGGGAGGTGGGGTTAAGTTGTAGAGCCGGGAGGAAAGATAGACAGCAGGACTAATTACGAATATATGTGTGTGAATAGGGTGGGGGATAGAGGAATGGTGACAATGCAGGGAGTACAGTTTGGAAGGTGGATAGGTCTAACTACTTGGGAACACCAGTTCAGAGTCATGGGCAGTGTGGGGGAGAGGTGTGCGAGAGAGTACAGGCAGGTTGTGTGTGATGGGGAGGGGAGTCTGGAGTTATATATGACAGACAAGTACCATTAAGAGTGATATGTAAAGTCTACAGGAGGGTTGTGTGACTGGCTACATTATTTTGGTTGCAGACAGTGGGATTGTACAGACAGGCAGGATTCAGGGCTGGACACAGCAGAGTGTGGGATGTTCACATTTGCACTGTGTGTGACTGAGGATAGGATTAGACCTACAGCAGCTACTTTCTCAGTTTATAGCAGCAATATCTCCATTCTGGACCTGTGTTTAGGCCTCTGTCCACAAGTATGTCAAACCTTGTCAATATATCATGCAGTCAGAGGCATAAATATATGGTATATCATTACTTAGTGACATAATTCGTAACATCTTCCCAGTTAAGTATCAGACTGCCAGATATTTTATGTGTAAGAGGCCTTATATGTGATGACAAGGCCTGGACATTCTTTGGGAGTGTGTACAGTTGGGAGGTCTTTCTATTTCTGGCTGTTGTTGACAGACTGTCAGGATTGTGTAGCAGTGCATTGTGAATATGTTATTTCTTGTGGGGGGGGGTGTAGATGTAAGTGTTATGTTTCCTGTTCTATCTGCCTTTGCATGCAGATCTAGTTTCTGGTGCTCTATCAAGTGTTACATTTTTGTAGGGTAAGACTGTGACATGCCCCATAACACAGACTGGCATCATACTATACTGTGTATCGGGCCATTATATGTAGGGGTAGTGGGTAAGTATCAAACATGCTGACAGTTTGGTTCACACACTCCTTATACTGTATGCACTTTCACACTGGTGTCTGTTTCTCAGTGCTGTTACATCCTTGGAGTCACTGGTATATTTGCAATTACATGTGTATTCCCCCCATAGCAAGAGTGCTTTTTTGTTGTGTCATTCTGCCTGTAGTCTGAATATTGCTTGGTGACATGGCTAGCAGCTAAGTGCATTTTACCTAATTTGATGTTATATCCAGATATTTGGCAGATGTGTAGTGTTGCCTGGCCCACCTAAACATTGTGTATGTCTGACGCATCAGTGGGGGATGTGAAGATTTACATGACTATTCTAAGGGGATCCAGTATCTATCTGCTTGGGATGACATGGTCGACAAACCACGATGCATTGCCAGAGATGGCCTGCACCTGTCACCCCTCTGATTCTGGATACTGGCTAAGGCTTTTGCTGCCCCTATATTGCCTTTTTTAGGCAAGGTTCAAATGACAAATTCACCACCATAACAGGAACAGGCAAGCAAAAACTGAGGATAATGCTACTCAATGCTACAAGTCTAAATCTCAAAATGCACTCACTCGAGGCACTCCTTAAAATGGAGAACATCGATATCTGTGCAGTGACTGAGACCTGGTTCAAGGATCCAGAGAACACCCCTGCACTACCAGGCTTTAACTCATACCACACCTTTCGGCCACGTAACTTGGACCGAAACACCAAAGGTGGAGGTGTGTCCATATTCATTAAGGATATCCACACCTCCAGGCTAGTGGCTCAGCATAATGCATCTGGGATTATCCAAGTGCAACTAACTCTGGGCAAAACTGCAATCCAAATTGTAGCTTGCTACAGATCCCCCACCATGCCCCAGGATTCCCACTCCTCTTTTCTTGATGTACTGGAAAATATTAGGGTTCAACCAAACACCCTAATAATGGGTGACTTCAACTACCCCACCATTAACTGGGAAAAATACTCGTGTACCAACTCTTTAGCTCAACGCTTTCTGGAATTCATAAACTCCAATGCTCTGGATCAACTTATCCACACCCCCACCAGGGGCAACAATATCCTAGACCTAGTCATTACCAACATGAGTGACCAGTGTTCCACGCCTGAAGTCAACTCCTCGTTGGTCCAATCCGACCATAAGCTAATCACCCTTGATATCCACATCCCGCCCCCACCCCCCATTAAGGAAACCACGGTAAAAAAATTCTTCAAAGCCAACTTCATGCTTCTTAAAACAGAAGTGGTGAACTTCATGACACCCATACAGATGGAGAATACAGTTACAACTGCTGAATCCTACACAAATACACTCTATAAGCACTTACACGAGTGCATGGATCGTGCTATCCCAAACAGAACCAAGACACTATCCTCCAAAAAAGAGAAGCCAATCTAGTGGTCCCCTGTCATAAACAAACTGTACAACAGAAGGTAGAAACTGTTGCAAAAGAGAGTAAAATCCCATGAGTAGAGGAGCTCCCTGGTCAGCCTCAGTAAGAAGCTGAGATCCCTTATAAAATCCTCCAAAGCTTGCTACAAAAACAAAATCACCACTAATTCTGAGGACAACCACAAAGCATTCTATAGCTATGTCAAGAATCTCAATGGCAACACTCAGATCTGCTCTGAGTTACAGCACAACAGCACAAAAATTACAGAACCAACTGATATTGCCAACATCCTGGCAGATAGGTTCAGTGATAACTTTACCCCCCCTCACCCCCTAAAGTGCCCATATCTATACAGGAAGAATGCAGAGTCCCTGTAATCCCAACTAGGCAGGTAAAAGCTGCATTCTCTAAAGCCAAAAACACAGCATCCATGGGACCAGACAACATCCTAGGCTGCATTTTACATGAACTTCAGAACAAACTGGCTCCTCACCTAGGCACCATGTTCAATAATAGCCTCACATCAGGCTTTGTGCCCACTGAATGGCACACAGCAACAGTTATCCCACTCCACAAAGGGGCAGCCACCACTGATCCTGGGAACTATTAGCCTGATGAGCCTGGTCTGCAAGGCCATGGAACGTATCATCATGGAACTCATAAACAAAGACAATGGTAACCTCCAAACTCTGGATTTCACCCAGTTCAGGTTTGTGAAAGGCAGATCATTCCTCCTGAACCTGATCGACTTCTTTGAGGCAGTTATCAAAGTTGTAAATGTGGGTAAGGTGGTTCTCACAGCCTATCTTGACCTCGCCAAGGCTTTCGACACCATCCCCCATTCTGGAATTATAGGTAAACTCACTAAACTAGGTATAAATCCCTACGTCACAAGATGGGTTGCCAACTTGCTCACTGATAGAACTCACATTTGTAAATGTTGCAGACTCCAAATCTGACCTCAAACCAGTGACAAGTGGAGTACCACAGGGTTCACTCCTGGGGACTCTCCTGTTTGGTATCTACTTCACTGAAGTACAGACTAACACAGAACACCTCTGGCTAATGAAGTTCACAGATGACTGCAAACTAGGAGCCATAGTCAAGTCCCCAAATGATGTGGACATCCTACAGAAGGGCCTCATTGAGACAGATGCCTGGTGTCAGAGCCATGGCCTCAAGCTCAATGCCAAAAAGTGCAGTGTCATCCTCTTGGTAAAAAGTCTGTACCCATGAACTACCACATAGGCAGCAATCTACTTAACACCGAATGTGTGATAAGAAACCATGGAACCCAGGTGGACAGTAGTCTCTCCTTTGATAGTCACATCACCACAGTAGTCAGGAAGTCCTTCTATGTGGCACACCTCATCATAAAAGGGTTCTCATCCAGGAAAAAAGAGGTCATTATTCTCCTCTACTCGACACTCATTAGACCCATTATAGAGTACAACGCCCCTTTTGGAATGTACCTCACAAGACATCTGCAGCAGCTGGAAAGGCCACAGAAGTACCTCATAAAGAGGATTACTGACCTGAAGCAAATGTCCTACACTGATCGTCTCAAAAAACTCCAGCTTTACTTCGTAGCATATCGCCTACTCCGAGATGATCTCTGCCTAACATATAAAGCTATGTCAAACCCAGAACTGTTGGACATGCTACACCTAAAGAAATCCCAATCCCTCTGAGCTAAACACTCTAGGGACCTAAATCTTGTCACCACAATAAACAGGACATGCTGGAGGGATAGATTCCTGTCCCAGAGACTTCCCATACTCTGGAACAGGCTAACCATCTATGTCAAGCAAAGTTCTTCATTAGCACTCTTCAAGAAAAATCTTGATGAGTGGATGGGAAATAGGAAATACACCCTGGGGATCACTTCTGTGTCTCTGCTCGACAGTGGCACAGGAAAATAACTTTCTTGGGTTGCATAAGCCACGGAACCTTGTTGGCTAGGCTTACGTAGGCCCTTTGGCCAATAGCCTAGTACCTACCTATGAACCTATGAACCTATGAACCTATGAACTAACTCCTGGGCAGTCACTAGGTTATGGACTTCTGCCAATCCACTCAATAGATGTTGGAACAGACAGGAGGGTGTTACTGCATCTTGTGTCAGCTCATCTACACCAGTATGTCAGATATGTCCACATTTTCAGGGCTTGCCCCCTTTGCCAGGCTTGGTTATGCTTTCTTGCACTCAGCTGTTCTGAGCATACCTGTCACAGGCCAGATTGTTACAGATTGTCCACGTTTATTGCCCATATTTCTGGTCTGTTGAACAGTATCATTTTATTCCTTCCTGTGGTGAATCACTGTCATCATGTGGGGATGTCTGTCAGCATATGATGACATACATTACAGTTTTATAATTGACATCCTTCTGAACATGTATGCTGACACATACCCTGTTCCTGTAGCGACATTCTACATTTATACCTGCAGGATGTACATTGTGTCCCTAGTGTTGGTTCATTGCCCTCCCCCCATTTTGCAGCCTTTGTCCAGATCTCCTGCACTTAGGGGTGGGGAGGGTATAAGTGCAGCACATGTTATGTGTATGTATATATATATATATATATATATATATATATATATATATATATATGTGTGTGCGTCAGTGTATATATGCAATATCTGTATATGTATGTATATATATATATATATATATATATATATATGTGTGTGTGTATATAGATATCTCTATATATATATGTATATTTATGTATATATATATATATATATATATATATATATATATATATATATATATTTATATATATGTATATATTATGTTAATATATATTTATCCTTGTATATATATATATATATATATATATATATACATATATATATATATATTTATTTTTTTATATATATGCCTATTGATATATCAGTATATTTCTTGTTGGCTATCTGCACATTATATTATTTTATGATATATGTACATATTCTATATGTGTAATTTCATATGTACAGCTACATTTATGTGATGTATGCACTTTTCATCTGCATCTATCACCATACACATCTATAGTTGTATATTTATATATTATATACATGCTGGCTCCACAGTGTTTGTTCCATAGTATTCTATACCTGTATTGAATGATATATTAAAAAAAACATTCAGAAGTACAGCTCTGATGGAGTAGTGTACATTTCTCTGACTATGGTGTATACGGTCCTGGGTTCAAGATTGGACAGGGCTGATTATTTTGTTGCTGGGCAGAACAGGGGCTGTTGGATACAGAGTGATTAAGCCACTTTTAAGCAGTTGTAAGCGGGTTTGCACAGGTTTGTGCAGCAGTAAGTAATGCTAACCTCCAGTTAAATATGCTTACAAACAGTTAGCCTGAAAAGTGCTTAATCTGTGTAGGCATTGCTTAGTGCCATGCAAACAAGCTTAATCCCACTTACTACTGCTTAAAAGAGCTTACTCCTGCTTACCCCCATGCTAATTTCTTTCAAAGAAAAAACAAAAAGGGGTGATAGGAAAGTGGTAAAAAAGAGGGCACAAAGAGGGAAAGACAACAGGGAAAGTAGCTAGGGATGTGCAGGATGGGTTTAGGGAAGGTCCATAGCTGCCCATTTCTTTTACAGCAACAACTGTACATATATATATATATATATATATATATATATATATATATATATACTGCATTTGCAGGTATATTTGGATGCTCAAACCCCTGAGAGAGGGGTGAGGATGACAGTAATGTGTTGTGAAGCCAATTAGACCAGACTACATGTTTCCAGTGGACAAGTGTGCAAAATGGACAGCTATGTATGGGGCGAAATTTTTTTGGGGAACAGATTGCCCTTTTTTTAAGGTGAGAGTGGGTCATTGGGGAAGGACAGTAGGTTTATTTGGGGATGTAGGTTGGGTAGGAAGACAGACAAGACAGACAAGACAGCATACAGGGGCAGTATATGACACATGTGGAGGGGTAAACACCTTGGACGGGGAAGTCCATGAGCCCCCAAATGGAAACAGTGGGACTGAGGTCCCCACCCATGGGCAGTTACCACAGCATCTTAACAACCCCGAAGGTGAGTGCACTGAGATTTGAGCAGGAGGGGCAGGCTCACCCTCTAATTGCACCACACAGCCCTCAAGCTGGTGTAGCAGATCTCCTAACTCCTTTCGGAGCTTGCTACACACCAAACCCTGGACCTGGTTTCGGGTGACAGGATCCTATTCATGACCACTCCCGGGTAGGGCGAGCCCCATCCCCTGAGGTGGTTCCACCCGAAGATGGTGCAGGACCAGCAGATGAGGAGGTCCCGGGGTGGGTCTCAGATGTACTGGGGCCCAGTGCCATGACTAGATGAGGTGGGAGAGGTGGGTCTACTGGGACCAGCCTTCCCAAACATGCTATGGTGTTACAGTTTTAGAACCTTTGTGGGTTAGTAATAGTCAACACATTCCAGGATTAGTTATAACAGCATGCATAGATATTTCCATTAACCCAAAACAACAGATTTGGAACAGTTGCATGGCAAACAGAACACATGCATATATGGAACCACAGTGGCCATTACAACAACATGCAGGTTACATTGATAGCAACAGGCCACCAATGATAATATTTCAACATGGAGCATTAAAAGAAACACATTTCAATATTTGTTGAACAATAGGACATAAGTCCCAACAGTATGTTTGGTGTAAACATACCCATTGATTTGTGTGTTTAGATTATTGTTGCAGATATGGTGGGGGAGAGAAAGATGTCAATTAACAACTTGTATATCCTTGCATTACTCACAGCTTTAATGATCATTGCTCTAATCATTACTTTACAGGTATTATTACAATAACCTATGGTCTTGGTTTGAGCAGTGGTATGTCTGTTCTTCAACTGTCTTATAGCGAAATTCTACTTCTCTTATCTGGTAGACCTATGGAGGGAATGTTTGTTAACACCACCTGACTGTTTCTACACATATTCTCAGATTCCTAATTAAACATTATGCACATACCTCTCGGTCTCTTAATGCACAAACTCTGTACAAAGCTTAACAACATGTGGGTACAAATAAGGACATATTTTGAATATTGCTCTTATAAACATTTAGAAAGTTGCTAGAGTGACAGGATTTGTTTTAATATCCATTTTCTGAAGGATTTGAAGTCTGACACTCAAATGTATGTCATTATTTGGAGACTACTATCTTGAGATCATCCCAGTGATTTGCCAGGAAAACAGAAGAACATGCCAAATATATGAGCCAAATATCTCGGCATTCAGGGAAAATCTGTACAGCCGAGAGTTATGATTATGCATGCAGGTTACTACCACTCCCAGGATTCGAACCATTGCTGTTTCTGCTAAAAATACAGCAATTTCTGTTTCATCAGAATGAGCTATTTAGAAACCGCTGTCTTTTCCTTCACTGTTTTCTCTCTCTTAGTTGTACAATCTGACCTTGTAATTACAACAGTCTTTTACAGACATTCCTAGACATATTTATTATGTAACACAGTGTGGGTAACAGTGGTGAACACAACATTACTATTCAGAGAATGCAACACTAAATGCCATACAATACCAGAGTAAACACAACTAGTCCAGGATTTAGAACTTTATTGCCAGGCAGTTATGTTTTTATTTAAATATGACCTATATGGGACTATTACTGTCATATTGTCTGGTTTATTCGGTACAACCCATACACAGTTTTTATACTGCCAGGTGACTTTCTACTACCTCATATTTATTTGGTATGACTATTACAAGCAGGATTGTTACTCACCATCCTCGTGACAAAGCCTTTGCAACCTACTGGCATGGGCTTCCTGATTCACAGTCTGCTCAGCTGCAGCTGTAAAGGGAATAAAGAACTAGTTAGGTATATCTATACATCATACACACAGGCTGGACTTTGGTAAACAGTCATTGATATGAATACTTACACACTGCTGGAATATCACCCCTCTGCCTTGCTTCTTGGACCCACGCATCCAAGAGCTCCCTTTTCTTCTGCTTCAAGTCGGCATAGTGGTGCCAGACCTGCTCACCAGTCCGAGGGATACCAGTGGCACTGGTGAGATCACGGGCGAGATGGTCCCAGGCTTCTGCTTTATATTGGGAGCCCTGGTACTGGTCCTGCAGCAGTCTCTTGTCATGTTTTTTTTTTTTACCAGGAGTCCTACCATGATGTTGGACTCCTGTATGCTCCAGCACTGTGCCTGAAAACACATGCCTTCACCAACACCTGCCATACTGCCTACAGTGGGAAGCTGCAACCAGTTATGAGCTGTATTCCTGCCTGCAGGGTTTAAATAAAGCCAATTTTCCACCCTTTGTCATGATTGGATGGTTTTGAATATGCTGAGCTAAGCTAAGCTATGGACAAATCTGCTTAGCTAAGTTTGGCAGTGCTTAAAGGGCAGGTTCAGCATTGCTTACCAATGGGCAAATCGACTTAGCTGGGCTATTCATTGCTAAGTATTTATATGTACACAATGCTTACACTCAGTCAGCAAAGCTGTGCAATGCTTAGCATTGCTTATTTTTTTATTTTGTAAACTATCTTCTGTATGGGATTGATTCATCATTCATTACATATTATAAATTTGTTTACTGTCCCTAACATCCCCCAATGTGCTTTCATTACATTTATTCATGTGTGACTATACTGTATGGGGCACTTGTGTTTATATGGAGGTTTCACAACTTTAGTAAACTGACACCTCACATCTGGACTTACTACAGTACTCTGGTCAACAAATACGTTATTTAGTAGCTAATTATATAAAAAATGTTTATGTACTGCTTTCACATGTGAAATGCAAATTGGTTATAGTCGGAATCAAACCCAGAATGCCTGTTTGGAAAGTGTACGCTCCAACCACTACAGTATTACAGTACTGCTTATGTTGGATGTCTCTTGCTATTTAACTTCTTTTGCTGTTTAAGCTGGATTAAGTGTAGCTAAGCAACGGGCACACACGAGCAGCTACGCTTAAACTTTATCGCATTTATAAAAAAAATTATTTGTTGTGTTTTATTATTTGTACCCTTTAGAATATCCCTGCTAATGCTGAACCTGTTATTCTATCAATGTTTTGCTTTGTGGGATGATTGTCCCTTATGGCTTTGTCCACATTCCTTACTCTGATGAGTTGAGAGGTGTGCGCTATGTGTTTATGCTACATCTCTTATTCTGTCTACTTTTGCCTTGGTAGGGATGATTGTCCCTTATGGTTTTGACAAAGGTTTCATACCCTGCCGGGTTGGGGGTATTATGAGAATTCTCGTTCGTTTTATATTGCCAAACAGCAATTCTGGTGTGTAGGAGACATGTGTATTGTGAGAACACTGCTCTCAGACACACTCCCTGCACTCGTACACAGATTCGTGTTCGTTTAACAGTACTACAGTGCACCTCCATGAATATGCATGGCACTCTGCTGTGCTGTATGGGAATGGTCTCTTCTATGCAGGAATAAGCTATTCTTGCACGAACATTTGCTGAATCCTCAGGGAGTAACTATTTCAGATTTTAATTACCTCTCCTGTAAGTCCAAATTTTCTACTCCAGGTAACTAACTTTACACATTTTACTACTTCCATCGTTTTTTTTTTCTTTTTTTACATTTTTTCCTCTTTTCCTTATATTTCCCCTTAAGTCATAATTGAAATCTCCTGTAATTATTATGTCCATGTCTACAAATGCATAATCAAATATTTTCTGAAATATATTGTCCCTTTCTTTGCTCATTATATATGCGTATACAGCAATCATTTTATATGCTTTTTCTTGACATCTTACATCTGTAATTGTTCTTCTTCCCATTTTAACTAATATAACATCCAGAATTTTCACTAGTCTTCTAGATGTAATTACTATTTTGGAACACTATTCAATCCCTGTGCTCCATATTATTTCCCCATTCCATATTTTTTGTGTCTGTATTCTTTCTTCACATGTCAACATTTTTCTTATGTCCTCCAGAATAATTATATCAACATCACATTTATTATACCATTTTAAAATGACTATCATTCCAATAATATTTTCAGGCTATTAACATTCGCTGAAAGAATTCTTAAATTATTCTGTTCTCAGTTTCTTAGTTCAGGAGATAACATCCTACACTAAATTATTATAAGAAATGTTTTAACCATTTCCTTTCTTATTTTCCTTAATATTAATGGCTTTAAATTTTCTTTTTCAGTCTTTAACTCTTCTACCAATGGATTTTTTTCCTCTTATCATTTTCTAGCTTATATCTTCTTTATTATTTACTTCTGATTTTATCTCTAATTCATATCCTTCATTATTATTTTAAGTATCTCCCCTTTTTCTAAAATGTCATGTATTTCTATCTCATCTTAATCCTGTCTTATTCTTTCTGTTTATCCTGGTTTATAGTACTTAACTCATTCTTGTTTTCAATGCACTATATCTATAAATGTCCATTTTTTGCACTCATAACATTCAAGTTCACATTTTTTTTCTTTGTATCCTGTTTTACCACATATATAACATTTTTTTGTCACAGCTATTAAATACATGTCCTTCTTTTTCACAAAAATAATGTCTTTGGTTGTCTCTAATATTTTACACCACTGTTACCATCAACACATGTACAATTTTGTCAATTTTCATTTTAAGAATAGCATTACAATCCCACATCCCAGTCCATAAACCCCCATTGCCATAACCTTTTGAAATATGTATTATTTCTTTATATATGTTTTTAAATGTACTTTTAATGTCTGTCTTTCCACTTCCATTTGAAACTAAATATGCACTTTTTTAGTCTCTCCAAAAGAAGCTTTTATTGTATATTCATGCTAATGATTGTTATTATGTCTTTTTTCATATTCACACAAAATCTCCATACCTTGTACAGCCTCCAAGAAAATGCCACAAACAGTCTCTTTCTTAATTAAGGTAAACTCTCTTTTACCTCTTGCACTTTTACTCCTAAAGGTAAAATTGCATTGTACTATACCTCATATCTGTTCAGTTCCTGTTCCCTTTTGCTTTGCATTCTTACCATGAATTTTCTTTTTATGCTGTATTCTTTTTTTTTGTTATTCTTTTAATGCTTTTTGTGTAGCTGCTACTGTCTCTGCATATGTCTTCTTTATCTTTCTACTGCTTCCTTCTGGCATTAATTCTTCATCTATGTCATTATTTTCTTCCATTATATCCTCCTAAGAAACCTCATTCTCTGTCTCACTTTGGTTCCTTAACTCTTGCTATATGTTATCCCACAATCTCCCCCCCCCCCACAGAGGGTTGTAACTATACATTTCTCTCTGACTGTCTTTTCTGATTGATCAAAAAGCTTTCTCTGAAAAGCTTCCTCAAGTCTTCTAATATTATATATATATATATATATATATATATATATATATATATATATATATATATATACACATGCTGTTTCTGAGTTGGCATTCCCCTATGTTCCCTCCTGCTGCTATTCTATCTCATGCACCATCCTTCCAGCCATCTCTGTGCTAAGAAAGGGGCATGCACACATATTCACGTACAAGCACAGCAAATACTGATCATGAGTAGGGGAAAGTTCCGTGATACTCTGGCTAAATTTGACCTAGTAGTATAAATACCAATTCAGGTCTCCCCTAAAAGAGACTACTAGCTTTGTGGGACTAACCCAGTCAGCAAAAAATAAATACATATAACAAATTAAAAAATAAAAATAAGCTTTGCAATGATGGCTAATAAGTCTGCAGTCCACACTGATTTGCCATAAAAATAGAAACATTACAAGGAATACACCAAAATATGACAAAAAACAATAGACAAGCTCTGCAAAATTGTTGGCAGATTTGAACACAGATATGACAAGCAATTAAAGCCAGTAGTATGACTGTAACTGTATAACTCAGGTGCTTGTTTGTAATAAATGAATGAATACATACATTTTTGTCATAACACTTTTTTCATCTCACTACTGTCAGAATACAGCATGTAACTTACTGCAGTACCCACACCAAAATACCTCTCAACAGCTAAGCTCAAGAATCAAGGAGAAAGTTAAAAAAAATAATATCAGACGGATGACCAAAATCTGGAGCAGATATTACCTTAACATACTTTGAACATTGCTAGAATAAGATGCTTTCCATTACAATGATATTGTCTGAAAGCTGTTAAGTTGGAAACTCTAAAGTCTATTATTCTGTCATTATTTAGTGACTACAGTGCAATCTTCACTGATTTGCCTGGCCACACATCTTTTGCAAAAAACCCCCCAAAAAAACAAAAAAAAAAACATATGTCCATATTGCTAGAATAGCAGGTTTAGTATTAATATGCTTTTTTGTAGGATATGAAGTCTGAAACTGAAATGTCTGTCATTATTTAGATTTTAATCCTCAAATATTTGCATCCATACATCCATCCATACATACATACAAATATTTCAAGCATGGGCACTGATGCCCTTCTAGCCTGTCAATATGCCAAACAGTTGTTCCCATAATGTGTCCAGGATGCATTAAAAATATTTATACTAGTTCTTGCTTTTATGCAATTTTTAGTCTGTTCTATGCATTAACTGCTCTCTCAGAAAATCAATTAATATGTTTCTCATTCTTAGAGAATCTTCTACATAGGTTTTCTGATTATTCTCTACTACATTTTGATAACTCCAAACATTCCCAGAGGTAGTTGTCTCTAAATGCCTGACATACTTGAATAAGGTCTCCTCTTAAATATCTATATGACACACTGTACAGGTTCAGATGTTTTAGTCTTTCATAATAACTTAAATTTTCATATCCATGCATGCTCTTCATATATTTCCGCTGTACTTTTTCCAGTTTATTCATGCTTGTTTCCTTATAAGGTTTCCATATTATTATTATTATTATTATTATTATTCCATGCTCAAGTTTGGGTCTTATATAAATAATAAGCAATGACTTTATCATTTCTGATTTCCTAGACTTTATAAATCTTTTTATATAACCTATAGTTCTATAAATATCATTAACCAATTGGTTGATATGATTAGAAAAAAAAAATCAAAGCTCAAGCTACAGTTTCAGTCACTGTGTGCTGTATTAAATATTCACCTTTCAGTTTATGTCTCCCAAACCTCATATTCTTAGTTTTTGATGCATTTATGAACATATTATTCTCCTGTGCCCAAATAGTCAATTTAGTGAATTTCTTTTGCAGACTTGTCCTATCTGTAACACATGTAATCAGTTTACTGAATTTCAAGTCATCTACATGCAGGCTGTCATACACCTCAGATGAGAAAGATAGATCTAAAATATATAATCTAAATGAGTATGGGCCTAGGACAGAGGCCTGTGGAACAATTATAATCGTTACCAAGAATTTCACCTGTCCAATTGCTGTATGTTACAATTTGTAAGCCATGCAGCTATCCATCTTATCAAGAGTACATCAGTACCTAGTTGCTCTAATTTATTGAAAAGTGTTTTGTATGACCCTGTCAACTGCTGAAGTTAAATCCATATAAAATACATCACAGCACAATTTTTCATTCATAGTTGTTATTAGATTGTTATAGAATATCACATTATGACAATAGATCTATTTTCAACTTATACATGCTGATATATGGCTTCATGTCCCAACCATTTCATTTCTGACAATAATTCATCCAATAATATCTTCTCCATTATTTTTCCACAGCACGAAAGTAGACTTAAGGGTTTGTATAACTCTAGGTTTACCTACTCCCCTTTTGCTTAAAGACAGGTTTAATAAATGCACGTCTCCAATCTTGAGGACTTTCCCAATATTTATATGTCCTAGTAAACAACATATATAATGGTACTGTAAGCTCTTGCTGAAGTGTTCTCAGGCCATTATTATTAATTCTCTCTCCCACCTGTGCTTTGCGTGGATCCGGTTTGAATAGTTCTTTTTCAATATAATCTAATTTGATTGCAGTACCTGAAGTTACCTGGATGTCACTAGGACAACTTATTACCCTCTTTTGTTTTGCATAAGATTTTCTAAATATATCTATAATCTGCTGTGTCTGAAAATTAATATTTGAATCTACAGACAGTTTATCAATTTGTATGTCTTTTCTCCTTCCATAGTTAATGTATCTATAAAATGGTTTCCTATTATGCTTAGCATCTTTATATACATTTTCATTAAATTTTTCTTGATCTTGTCTCATACTACGCTAAATTTGTTTGTCGAGTTTGTTTATTTCAGTTTTCAGAGTTGTAGCTTGACCTCTTTTCCATTTGTTATATTTCTACCTTAATCAAGTGTTTTGGTCTTATGGAAATATATCTTTCTGATTTCATGAGCTTAGATCCTGATATTAAACATTTTATTTTTTATTTTTTTTGCATTCAGTTTCTCTTTTAAAACTTGCTATAGTCCTTCTGCATTTTTTCCACTGAACACATCACTAAAATTAGTCTTACATAGTGACTGTTTTGCTTCCATATAATCTGTTATTAATCTTCTGTGCATTATTTTGGTTTAAATTTCAGTTTGGCAGAATTATCTAGCAACAAATTAACCTTCATAACCCCATGATCACTGCATATCAATTGTGATAAAACTTGACATGAAGTAACAGTAATTTATTTAAGAACACAAAGAATGTCTAGTATGTTTTGTTCCATGGTAGGTTCTTTAACAGTCTGAAGCAATTGTTGTTCCTGAACATATGTTGCGAATAATTTTCTTACTAAATGTTGAACATATGTTGTGAATAATGTTCTTACTAATGTTGTTGAATTAATATTATTCTGGTCTGTTTTTGGTAAATCTAAGATCCCAGATACAGCTATTCTTCTCTCTAGTGTTTCATGCAAGAAATGTATGAATTTCTCTAGATCATCAGCACTTGACTTTGGTGGTCTATACACTCCAGCAATTGTTATGTCTTCCATTGTTATCTTTATTGTTACAGTTACACAATTTACAGTATTGGTGTTATCATGGAACATGTAATAATCACATCTCATAACTATCTTTAATCCCTATCATAACACCTCTAGCTAATTTTGTAATAGAATGTCTGTTACAGTAAGAACATTTATACCCTGACAGAACTGGTTTCCAGTCATTGTTCTTTAACCATGTTTCACTAAGAATAACACCATCAATCTTGTGGAAACATAGCAAATCTTCCAGTAAAAAAACATTATTAGTGCTATTAGCATTAACAACCATCAGAGATGCATCACATGCTGCTATCTGTGAAATGTTAAATTTTCGATCTGCAAAAATCCTGCCTTGTATTTGTCAGATATTACAAAATATCCTGACAAGTGTATGTAATCCTTTCTGAACATGTATGTCCTAATTAGGCTCAGATGCTCTACACATTTCCATTTTTTAAAATGGGACATTTTTTCAATTAGGGATTTACCCAAAATATCTTTTCATTCACATTGACATAACTCTCATTTCTATACGTGGTTTGTAAAAAATACATCCTAACACCTGCTCAAGCTATGCCATCTAAGAGGGCTGTACATTCCCTGTTGCAGTCAGAGAATCCTTGCAGATGAGATTATGCAGACTACTCTAACAGAAATACCAGGCAAGCAAATTGGTGTAACTAAGGAAATTATTTTTGAGATATGATAAAGAATTGGAATTGCTTATATGTAGTAAGGCCCTGATAAGTTTAATTCTGGATGCTGCCAAAAATAATTACTAGAAAATGGAAATCAAAGTCTAAACCAACTGTACTAGAAGGAGTGAATATAGCAATAGAGACAAAACAACTGGAAGCAGGATCTTTAGAAAAAGGATACAAGTAAATTGCATTAAAAAATTGAAATTATGGGAATAGTACATGCAGATTAACATTTTGAATGAGGAATAAGGTTTAAGGGAAGGCAGGAATTGAATGAGCTTTGTAATGTTTGACTGATAGTGATTGGATAGATTACAAATGAGGTATAATGTTTGCAACAGGAACCAGTGAAAAAATCCAACCGCTAGTATAAGACTTGACAAATATCTGCACAGCTCGAACAGAGAATGAAAACGTAAAATGCGATCCACATGATGAAATATGTTCAGGATGCGGGGTTACCCGTCAGCCTTATTGTCACACATAGTTAACTATGTTAAAAAAGAATGGGGCAAAAAATATTTACCTTTACTGGGCCGACCATTAAAGGATGCAAAAAACAACAATAGTAAGAATGAGGTATTAATGTCAGATGTTTTTAACAATCGTGTGTGTTGATGTATACACCGTATACACAATATATTAGAACTATAGTAAGACAGCATTGGAATTTGATCACGATAAATGATGACACAGCTTCAATATTGGGAAGGCATCCCAGCTTTGTATATAAAACTGCACCCAATATTAAAAAATTATTAGAGAAAGCATCTAATTTCTCACATATTAATAGGAAAGTTTTGGGCACTAAAAGATGTGGGTCCTGTAAACAATGTAGTGCTATCAATGAAGTTGTTAGTATTAAGTTAGAAGATATTAATAGGACTTTGGTCAAATGCAGAGCAGGTAATTGCAATACTAAACAAGTTGTATATGTTGCTACCTGCAATGCCTGCAGTGCATTCTACATAGGTAAGATGGAGAGACATTTTAGGAAACGTATTTATGAGCATATTTATAAGATTAAAGTTAAAGATAAAAATAATGCACTTTATAAACATATATCAATTTATGACGATTCACATTTTTTCAAATTTGCAATTATAGATCAAGTAGATACAATGGCTTATGGGGGGAATTGGAAAGCATTATTAGCTATGAAAGAGAGCAAATGGCAGATACTGACAGATGCCACTAGATCACCTGGCATCAATGAATTTATCAGTATCAAGCCATTCCTCATTATGACTTAGTATTTCATTTTAGTTAGAATAGTATATTTATTTTATAGTATATAAGTTTTGATATTATGAATGTATTTTGTTATCATCAATGAATATTATGCATATTATTTTATGAATATTAATTGTTTGCAGATTATATAGAACAATTACATTGTTTTATTCAGTTAAGAAAAGTTTTATTTATTATTTTTCCATTATTTTTGCTTTTGAACAATTATTGAGTCATCTGTCTTTTTAAAAGTTTTTTTTTTTTTTGGCGCCAAAACGTTTATTTAAATGATGTTGTGGAAGAGTTTATCCAGTTCTGATGAAGTCTGTATGCTACAGATGAAAGCGCTTAACTGGAATTTTAACTTTGTGGTGTGGATTGTATAATAAACTATTTAACTGGTTTCATCGTGTGGATCGCATTTTACATTTTCATTCTCTGTTCGAGCTGTGCAGATATTTGTCAAGTCTTATACTAGCGGTTGGATTTTTTCACTGGTTCCTGTGTCATTTGGGTAGTGTGTTAATGTTTGCAACAGAAAATATGTCAGTATGGTTTGCTTTCATTTATATACATGCATCACTGCCTATGTCAAAAATGATAATTTAATAAAGATGTTTCTTGTTTAAAAAATGTTTACCACCATGAATAAAAACAGACCTGTGCTTTCTTACATTAAGGTATTCTGAGGCTTGTCTCATAGTTTTTGCTCCTTACAAGCATAACACTATTAGATGTTCATTATCTTCTCTGCAAATATAAATATCATTTCCTCTAATAACTGAATCTGCAATTACATGAATATTTTTTCTGACCAGATCTGAAGAATCTTCAGTTTCTAATTCAATAATATCTGCTCTATCAGTTATTACAAAGGAAGGATCTTCATCACCATTAGTCTTATCAATCCCACTGATTTCATTGCATATTACTTTTGCAAGCATGTACTTCTCATACAGATGGCTTTGTACGTCCTCAGCTTGAGCCATGTTGTCTCTTACAGGAATGTTTTTGAATCCTTTCATGTTCACTTTTGATTTCTTCCTTTTCACCTGCTCCTTGCCTCTTTTTTTCCACCTTCTCTTTTGGAAAACAATATGCCTTTTTCTGTTGACTAAACGTTTTCTGATAGAAAAATGTTCTCATTCCCTGTAATTTGTATATTACATAACTAACAGCGCCCTTTTTAGTATGTATTCTCTTTGCTTTACATTTATCAGTTTATTTTTATTCATTATTTGTTGTGAACTTTTTCCTTTTTTATTTTTTTTATTTGCTTCTATATGCTCTGAATCCTTAGATTGCTGAATACTTGTATCCAGAATTCCAAAATTTTCACTGGCATTAGCTTGTTTCATACAGTTGAGTTTTCTTTACATACAATAGACACATCCTTTCCTAAATGTGTTCTATTGGTTCTTTGCCTAACATTATTTATCTCATCAGTCCAGCCATTAATATAAGTAGCAACAGTTCTCCAATCCATGCCAATTGCACAAGTGCAATCGTCGCTGTAAGACTAGATTTACTGCTAGTAATGGTAAGCATATCATCCCACTTTGGACATGAGGAACGCAGATCACCAGTGTTATCAGCTGCTACTTTTAAATATACGTAGCATTTATTACACTCTAGAAGATATTTGTGCTTTGTTAATGGTATACTCATTTAAGGAATCCATATTCAGCTACAAATAAATAAAAAAAAAAATTCTGAAAGAAAAGAATAACCAAATCAGTTACCACAGAATTCAAAAAGAACTTAAATCAACTTCTAAGAGAAAAGTCACACAGACAATATACAACTAAACATTAACTTAAGTACAGTAAAGTTGTTGCTCTAACTGTACAAGTTGTTAAAGTCAAACAAAAGCTGGAATTCCTTTACATCATGTGCAAAAACATGCAGTTGCTTCTGCTGTCTGTTGCTCAGAGTCGTACCTCTTTTCAACAGTAAAGATCAATTAATCACAAACTAAGGCAGGGTTGCTTAGATAAGCGCTGGATTGTTGTCTTTGCAGTCTGAGTGAATTTGTAGCTGACTAGGTCCCTTGGGATGGCTAGAGTTTGCCTGTCTAGAACCTATCCCTTTATGACAAGAAGCACTGAAAATTAAAGGTAAAACAACAAAAGTATAAATGAAATTAATCTTCTTGTCTATAAGCTATCCCTTTCATAGGTTCATAGGTTCATAGATTCATATGTGTTTACTAGGCTAATGAGCACAAGGGCCTTTTTAAGCCTAGCCTTGCATCCCAAATCTCTGACAAGTTGTGCTACCCTTGATAAGTGTAAGCACGAGCCTGGGAGATGAACCATTTACAGGTTACCTGTGTCCATTAGAGAAATAGGTGCCAAACCAGGGATAAATTTCTGTTTTCCCATCCAATTGTCCAAGTTGCACTTGAATTGGTTTAGGGAGGAACTCTGCTTTACATGGATGTGAAGCCTGTTCCACCAATGGTGTAGTCTCTGGGATACATACCTATCTCTCCAGCAGCCCCTATTTATGTCACAGGCAAGGTTTAAGTCTTTAGAATGTATAATTCTGGTGCTGTTTGTTTTGTGGATATGCAGGAGGTCCATCAGAGCGGGGTCTAACAATGCCCTGCATGCTAGGCATAGATCTCCTCTCAAAAACCTGTAGGAGACAGAATACACTGATAGGGCCTTGAGGCAGTCTGCATAGGACATATTCTTTTAGTGAGGAACCTCTGTGGACATTCCAGTTCTTGGATATGCCTGGTTAGGTACATACCAAAGGGGGCATTGTACTCAATCATAGGTCTGATGAATGCTGAATACAGTGGAACAATGACTTCCTTGGACTTAGATGCCATACCTTTGTTTATAAGTTGCGCAACATAGAATGATTTCCTCACCACTGTAGACACATGATGATCAAAGGCTAGCTTACTATCTATGTGTGTCCTTGAGTCCCTAACTACTGGGTCAACTCTAAGGGGTGTATTGTCAATATGATAGTTATCAGGAATGGATGACTTCCCAAAGGATACTATTATGCATTTCTTGGCATTTAGTTTTAGTCCATGGCTCTGACACCAGTTGTTTGTCTGTTTCAGCCCCTTCTGTAGAACATTTGTGTCAGTGTGAGATTCAATGACAGCTCCTAATTTGCAATCATCTGCAAATTTAGTCAGCCAAGGACCACTGACATTGGCCTTGACTTCTGAGAAGTAAATTCCAAAAAGGAGCGGTCCAACGACTGATCCCTGTGGGACTCCACCTGTGACTGGCCTCTTTGTAGAGGTGGACTCCCCAATTCTAACTTCCTGGGTCCTGTTTGTGAGCCATTTGGTGATCTACTGGGTGACATACAGGTTTATACCTAACCTCCTGAGTTTGCCAACAATGCCCGAGTGAGGTATTGTGCCAAATGCCTTGACCGGGTCAAGGTAGGCAGTGCGAACGATTTTGCCCTCATCCATTGTTTTGGTGACAATCTCAAAGAAGTCCACCAGGTTGAATAGGCATGATCTGCCCTTGACAAAACTAAACTGGGTTGGGTCCAGTGTCTGGAGGTCTACTATATCTCTGTTGATCGGCTCCATGATAATTCTTTCCATGGCTTTACATATAAGACTAGTGAGATTTATGGGTCTGTAGATTCTAGTGTCTGTAGATGGCCCACCTTTGTGCAGAGGGATGACTGTTGCCTATCTCCATTTTTGAGGCATGAACCCTGCTTGGAGGCTACAGTTAAATAGTAATTCCAGAGACCCTGATAGGTCACGTTTCATGCTATTTAGAATGCATCCTGGGATATTGTCTGGGCTCATTGATGCAGTGTTCTTGATTTTAGAGAGAGCATTAAGGACTTGTTCCCTAGTGATTGCAGGGGGAGTTATATTTGATGATATTTCCTGAGGGAAGGTTGAGGGGGAGAGAGAAGTAAAATTGAAGCTGAATTTATCAGCCAGGAGGTTTGCTATATCTTCTGGCTCAGTATAGGTGGCTCCATTTACAATGAGCTCTGCACACAATTATTTAATGTCTTTGAAGTTGCAGACAAAGCTAAAGAATGCTTTGTGGTTGCCCTTGTCCTCTGAGTTATTTATTTAGTTTGATGAGAGTGCTTTTATCCTGCTGGGTGCTGCACCTTCTAATTATTGCCAGGATTTTCTTCCTCCTGTTATACAGATGATTGATTTTGTGATTAAACCATGGTGGCTTGTTTTTTGAGTTAGTTCTGTACTTCTTCCTGGTGGGTACAGCTCCCTCTATGCAGCTATTAACATGCTTGTACAGGGTATGTGTGAACAGTTCTGCATAGGCAGAAGTCTTCTCAGGGTTTATGGGCTTGAAATTTTACCAGGTTCTCACTTAATAGCAGGGGATTAGCCTTAGAATAGTTCCTGAATATTCCAAGTTTAGCTGAGGGTTCAGGTTTTATTTTTACTTCAAAGGAGACCATTTTGTGGTCTGACCTTGCAAGGGAAGGCATTACAATGGGGGGGGGGGTGCAGCAGCCTCCCATATTAGTGAGGACCAGATGCAGCATGGTTGCACCCCTGGTTGGTGTATTGACTATCTTGTCCAGGGAGTTTGTGTTTACAAAATCAAGGAATCTCTGTGCATGTACATGTGGTGTCATATACGATTCTCAGTTAATAGTGGGGTAATTAAAGTCACCAATGAATATGGTGTTGGGCTGGATGGTTAGTATTTCTAAGTTTAAATACATGGTATGGGTTTTCTTGGTCATAGAGAGGGACCTATAGCTTGCAAGGAAGTGGTACTGGATTTTACCTATGATGATTTGAACATGTAGCAGCTCAAGTGCATTGTCCTGTTTGACCAGCCTTAAAGTATATTTATTTTCGATTTAAATAGAGACACCTCCACCTTTAGTCCCTGCTTGTGAAGTAGCTGGTCTAAATGTGTGGAAGGCATTATAACCCTGCACTATTGGTGTGCTCTCTGTGACTTTAAACCATCTCAGTGAACACACAGACATCAGCATTCTCTAGGGTAAAGAGAGCTTCTAGGGAGAGGAGTTTTTTGTTTAGACTCCTAGCATTGAACAGGAATACCTTTAGATTTTCTTGGTTTTAGTTTGCTATGTTGGAAATACTTTCAGTCTGGCATTGCCTAAAAATGGCACTATGGGGAAGACAATGTTTTAGCTAATATTTGAAAGCCTAGAGGAGAGAGGTGCAGACCATCCCTGGTAAAGCAGCATGGTCTGTTGACCATCTCCTTCCATGCTGACAAATATTGCACCCCCTTAGAATGACACCAGAAACTAAGCCAGTTATTAAAGTCATTCAACTTTTGTTTGTATTGTGGCATCATCCTTGGAAAAGGTAAAATGCTGCTCAGTGCTAGGCTCAGACCAGCCTGAGACACATATTCTGAGAGCTCCATGATGTCTCTCTTCACATAGTCTAGGGAGGTGCATCTTAGGTCATTTACTCCCACATGGACTATGATCGAGTTATATTGGTAATTGTGGTCCAATGACTTCAGTGTATGAGTAACGTGGCTGATCCTAGCCCCTGATAAACAACTGACCGTAACTTTTTCCTTACTCAGCCTGGTGAGAGGTATATCAGTGTGTCTCACGATGGAGTCTCTGATAACTAGAATGTTGGATTGTGTGGTGACTTGCCTTATGGGCTTAGAGCTAGAGGCTCCATGAGATGTAGCTCTATGTGTTGAAGTGGATGTTGTTTTGAAAGAGCACATTTGGGGCTGCTGAGTGTATTTGTTATGTGTACTTCATCTAGGAGGTCGTTGTGATTTAGGAAGGTTACATGTAAGTGCCTCAGCATATGTGGGTCTATATGTCTGCTTTGAATTGTACGTGATGGGTGCAGCGTGTGTACTACTGACAACTTTATTGACATTAGGAGTACTTTTATGTGAGAGTTTTGCTTCCAGTGAAGTTGTGTAAATACATCTCTCACATACAATGTCAAGTTTGAGAATTAACTGGTTGTCAGTAAACATGAGGAAATTTCTGCATTGCCTCGGGATGTCCATGTCCACTAAGCTGGTAATGGAGACAGTAGGAAAGTTCATATCCATGACAACAGACTCTTATTGATTAGACAGTTGGAGTGAAAATTGCATATTACAGACATACAGAGAGTGAAAAATACTGTCAAGAAATAAAATATAACTTGAAATAAAACTTCTCTTACCAGACAGCACAGTCAATCGCAAACCAAGACAGAATTATTTAGATAAATTCTGGATGATTTTTCAGAAAACCACAAATTTTATGATTAACACATCAAAAATATGAGTCAAAAATCTGGTCATTCTTCATTAAAAATATAACAATTGATATCTTGTTTATTTATTTATTTTTATTTATTTTACATTTGTTTACCGGGAAAATCTGACTGGATATATGTCCATTTTCAGCGGAGGCCCTGGGAGAAAAGCTCCAGAAAGCAGAGTACAAATACATTAGGAACAATAAAAACATTTAGAGATAAGTATAATATGCAGTTTTCAGTAGGGTTACAAACATAGATAAAACATAGTAGACAACATCAAAATCATGCGGCTTCAGTTTCAGACAATAATACAAGCAGTTATGGGCTAAGTCCCTTCAAGAATTCATACACTTATTAGAGTATATGATTGAAATGCTTACAGAGAGTTTGCAGGAACAGTGGGTGGTGATTAGTCAGGGGTTTAAGCAGGGACATTGCCAATGCTGTTGGAAGTGTAGTTTGAGGCTTTTTTTGAACTGGGTTAAGGAGGATTGGTGAGTAAGTTCGGCAGGTAGCATATTCCAAGTTTTGACTACTGAGTTGGTGACTACAGAGCCCCCAGCCACATTTATGCTATTAATTGTTTGTACAAGCAGTTTGTCAGCAGAGCATAGTGACCTCAGGTTTCTGTATGGTTTGATGATCTTATTTAGTGCTGGTATTTTTACGGGTTGACATAGTATTTTGTGGGTTATTACAAGTTGGTTGTATCGGAGAAGACTGGGCCACTCCACCCATCCTAGGTGAGTTAGGTTGATACAATGGTGGGTTCTAGAGGTAGCACCTGTAGCAAATCTAGCAATATGGTTGTAACAACTAGCAAGTTTGGTAAGGGTGGCTTGGTTCAGGTTAGTGAAGAGGGGGGAGGCATAGAGAAGGGTAGAAAGTAGGTGGTACCGAGCGATAGTGGTTCTTGCAAAAGGAGTGAGGAAGGGTTTGATCCTGTATAGGGAGCCCAGTTTTTTGTTGGCAGATTTGATGGCTTGATTGACGTGGATATCATATTTTAGGGCGTTATCGACTGTGACACCCAGGAGTTTTGTGTGAGTATCTGGGGATATGATTATGCCATTGTTGGAACTTATAGTAAAGAATGGTGAGGAGGATTTGCAGGCGGGGAAAAAGATGAGCAGTTTAGTTTTGTTGGGGTTTAATAGAAGCTGATGGTTTGTGATCCATTTTTCTACATAATTGAAAGTATTCTGGGTTAGGGTCATAAGCTCAGTTGAGGAGGGGGCAGTACATATTAAAGTAGAGTCGTTCATGTATTGGATGCAGGTGACCTTGGGAGTGATGGTGGGTAAATCATTGATAAAGACTGAGAAGAGTAGTGGTCCTAGTATGGAGCCTTGGGGGACTCCTAGAGTAATGGATAGATGTATGGATACATTATTCTGCCATAAAACTGCTTGTTGTCTATCAGGCAGGTAAGACTGGAACTAATTAATAGAGTTACTATTCAGTGGCAGTTCCTTCAGGGTATGGAGAAGCAGTTGGTGATTGACCATATCAAAGGCCTTAGAGAGATCTAGGAAGAGAGTTGAGGTAAGTTTGTTATTGTTTTGGTTGATGTTGATAGAGTTAGAGAAGGATAGGAGGGCTGATGTGGTGCTGTGGTGTGGCCTGAAACCATGCTGAGAGTAGGTCAGTAGTTTATTTTGGGTGAGATAGTGCGTTAATTTGCTGTTGATGCACTTTTCCATAATTTTGGCCAATGGTGATAGTATGGCTATTGGTCAGAAGTTTGAGAGGGCTAAAGAATTCCCTCCTTTATGAAGGGGAATGACATGGGAAACCTTCCAAAGAGAGGGGATAGTTACTTCAGTCAAGGTGCTGTTTATGATTGAGACAGGGTATGCAATGGCATCTGCCCTTTTTTGTAAATATTCTGGTGGGAGGAGATCAGTTGCCAGGGTAGTGGGCTTTAGTTTGTTAATTATAGATCGGATGGTGGATGTAGATACAGGTTGGAAGGTGAAAGGGGAGTGGGGTAGTGGTTGTGGAGGAATTTTGAAAGGAGCTGTTGGAGGGTAGTTGGCTACCTAGTGATTGGATGGTTTTGGTAAAAAAACAATTGTTAATGATGTTAGCAGTTTCTCTGGAGTTTTAAGGTCGCAAGTTGAGGGGGTGGGGGTGGAGGTTTGGCCAGGGTGGAGCAGTTTGCTTATGCCTGCCCCAAATTTTTAAGTTTGTTCTGGTGTTTTTGCTGAAGGTGTTGATATAAGTTATTTTTGTCTAACAGTGTGGCTTTCTTGGCATCATTCCTTAGTTGTCAGAATTTAATATGGTCAAGTGGGTCTTTGGAGGTGTGCCATTTGTCCCCTGCTTTATTTCTTGCTATGAGTTTGGTTTTGGTTACTTTAGAGAGCCAGTGGGCGGCCTTAGTTTGGGCTCTGAGGGTGCGGATAGGAGCGTGGGAATATAGAATGGAGAGGAATTTAGAATTAAAGTAGGCTACAACATCATCTAGTGGACGTCCTTTAAGTATGCCCCATTCAGTGGAGTTAAAGTTCTTGTTGTTTCTGATAGATTTATATTGAACTTGGTGGTGGTCATCTACTTTATGCTTAATGATGTAAGTGAGTAGGTGGTCACTTATATCATCTGGGAGGGTACCCATGTTATACAGGTCTGGGTGATTGTTAATACAAATCCAGAGTCATATATACCACCACCACATATTAAAAAAATCAGACTATGATGCACAAATGAAATGAGGACAATTGCAACCTATATGCCCCCCATGCATTCATCCATCCATTCACATTCACACATACACACACAACACGCACACACACACACACACACACACACACACACACACACACACACACACACACACACACACACACACACACACACACACACACACACACACAAACACACACACACACACACACACACACACACACACACACACACACACACACACACACACACACACACACTCACACACACACACACACACACACACACACACACACACACACACACACACACACACACACACACATTGAGTACTTACCTTTTTCCTGAATTCTTGTAGTAGCAGGTAGAGAACCTGAAAAAAATGCACATATATATATATATATATATATATATATATATATATATATATATATATATATATATATATATATATATATATAAATAAATAAAAAATAGAAACTTGCTTCCCTCGCTCATGTTCTTGCACATTGACTACTTCTGTTTTGTTTCCTCAAATTGTCTTAGTCAGCTGCACAACCTAAGTCAATAGGAAGGGCTTCTCACTGTTTCATGCAGCAGTCCGGTGAGACGCTCATTCATCAGTGCTTCTCTTGGCAATGACTGGTGCCAAGAAAACACAACTGATCATTGGGAAAACTGTTTCTGGGCTGTTTATACAACAGCCCAGAAATTGTAATAAGCCAATTTCATTTTTGTTTATTTTTCTTTTTTGGTTTTGGATCTCTTTGAAACTCCTTGATTTTCTTATTCAATTTAATCCATTTCTTTTCTGTTTCAATGGGGGGGGGGGGGGGGGGGCACATCAGTCAGTACCATGACCTGCACCTGCTTTTTTATTTTTTGGGGGGGCCAAACTATCTAGAATTTTTAGAAGGATATCAGTGAAATGCATGACTACTTTGCCCAAAGGAATAGTTCTTAATGCATTCCATTTGTAGGGTGATAGAGCCACAATGAATTCGTCTTTTTCCTATTTGGTTAGATTGTCTATTCAATCAAGGTAACCTATAGGTGGACGAAGATTGAACTCTTGAGCTTCAGTTATCTGAGGTTTAACCTATCAATGATCAGAGTTCCTCCATAGGAAATTACTGTCAGAGAGTTCTGCTGGCATTGATGCCTTTTTGGCGGAATTTCCCACTTCTTTGAGTTGGTGCATATAAGTTTGGGGGTGTGGGGAAGCAGGGGTGGTCTATAATGCTCCCTTATGGCATAGGTTGTGAGGTAGTCACTAATAGTGTTTGGCAAGCAACCATAAGATAATTAGAATTTAATCTAGAATGGATTTCCTATTGGTATCCTAGTGGGAGGATTTATAAGCTGGGTGAATCTATACTAAGTTTATGGAATCTTTGGAATTATCCTTATGATCCCCTAAAATTAATGTTTTTTTTAACAGATGTTATTAGATATCCAGTGGGTGCCTTCACCCTGGCATGCCCACCATGGCAATAAAGCATGCAAGGATTCACCCCTCTAGTGGGGTTCATGGCACTGGGGCTGGCTGCAGCCACCCAGTAGAAGGGTGCCAGACTGTCTGAACTCCTGCCCCTCCTAGAAAATCCCTCTAAAATTTAACTTTCAAAACCTGCCCTTTCACCATAGCAGTATAGCTAGATAACCTAACATACCCTCCCTAATCCTTGGTCAGAGAACCACTATAGAAAAGCATGAAGTTCCTTCTTCATCCATAATGAGATCATTCTTGTTTGCCAAACTATACCTTCTTGTTGTTATAAAGAAAGTTGGGTTGATTGCTTCATTATTCTGCCTTTCCTTTCCATCACTATAAAGTCTATCCTTTAGCTAACCTGTTTGCTTAAAAACTATGCTGACTTTTCAGTTAGCTATTCAAAACCTCCAATACCCACTACCTAATTGATGTTGTTTCTCATGCTAACCCTCCCCCTTCTATCCATGTTTCTTTTACCTATTAATCATTTTATTGTCCTCTGGTCAATCAGCTGGGCCAGCAATACTTTAGTCCACTTCCATGTGTTTTATTTGCAGTGTTATCACTCCAGAGTCTCAATGTGATATGTTTGTGAAGTGGAATAACTAAACAACAACTTGTTTTAGAAACTGGGACCATTGTTATGATTTATTTGTAGTTAAATATAAGACAGAGTTGTCAAAGGGCAGTGGAGGAATGAATATTTCCACTGTCATTTGGTACCAAATGACCCAAGGGTGTGGGGACAGTACCAGCACATTTGCAGTTAAAAAATGTAATGTTGAACTTTAATTGAACCAAAGGTGTGCAGAACCACTTACTCATGTACTTGGAAAGGTATTAGGAAATAAGGGAAAGGTACCTGTATAATTGTTGGGTGACAGAAAGGTTGGGATGGAGTTATCTGCCAAAAAGCTTGGAGTGACTTGTTAAGAGCTTTCCTAGACCTAATGTTATTCTGCTGTATGTAGACAGGCTGTGTTTGTGTGTGTGTGTGTGTGTATGGGGGGGGGGGGGTCACTTCTTATCATTTATCATTTGTTGCATTTATAACTGAAATATCATAATAAAAGTAGCAGGAAGGCAACTGCAAGTCAATCAAAAATCATATGGTTAGATGTCACAGCAGTGGAGGATGACAAACAGTGTAGGACTACTGGAAGATTTTAGGATGCATGTAAATAGGTTCATTACATAGCTGGTCCAGTGGTGACATAAACACCTGCTCAAGGGATCTCAATCTCTTCTGCAAAACAAATAGAACATGTTGGAGGCATTGGTAAGTGCCAGAGAATTGCACTTCTGTGGGACTATTTTCCACTCTACATAAAGCAAAATACTTTTCTTATCAAATTCAGATATCATTTGGATGAATGGATGAGTGACCACAAGTTAACCCCCAGTTTATCACCTTTATCTCACATGGATAGGGGGAAAGTAAATCTCCCAACATATTCTTGCTCCACACATCTCTGGGTTATTTGTATGCAAAGTATAAAGGCTAATAACTACCATGGGAATATAAAGCAAGGCTTTCTATGATCCACACAGATTAGTAGCCTAATAAGTACATATGACCCTATATGGTGAGATCATCTGGGAAGCAGTAGTTAATCATGTCAATATTATAGTCAAACAATGTTAACTACATGTGGAGGATAGAGTTCACCTAATAGAATGACTCTGGAACCTGCTCATTCAAAACTCTTAAAATTTCACATGTGGTCTGCTTACAGTGAGAGCTCATTTCACTGAAGCCAGGCATCAAAGATGAGGAAATCATCTCACCAGGTTACAACATATATAAATTCAATAGAAAGGCAAAAAAGGTGATGGTATAGCTATAATGTATTCTAATATTCTGGAATTCTCTATCTTTACCTAGATATACCCCCCACCTTCAATAATGCTGAGACACTCATCTCCCTCCTCAGATTAAATGACAGGAAAATCCCCTGTGTCATAGATGAATATATCCCATTTGGTGATAACACTAACACATTATAAAATTTCCTCTCATAGGTTCATAGGAGATTGAAGGCTAATGGCTTAAGACCTTACAAGCCTAGCCAATATAACCTGATTTTACCCATATATGTCCACTACAGGCAAGAGGATGACATGGATTTGTGCCTATGCTTTGAATATCTTACAGACTGTCCCTGTTCATAGGGGATATAGGCACTACCTCAGGTCTGAATTTATGATTCCTCATCCATTGATCCAAACTGCATTTGAAGAGGGCCAGGGAATGGCTGTGCTTAATGTGAATAGGAAGCCTGTTCCAAAGAGGGGGCAATCTTTGAGGTACATATCTATCTTTCCAGCATGTTTTATTTGAGTTGCTAAGTTTAGATCCCTAGAACAGGTGACCTTAATGCAGGGGTGTAGCCAGCAATTTACATTTTGTACTCAAACCCAGTGTTGTTGCCCCCACTACCCACCTGTCACTTTAAAAACGTACTCGGCCCTCAAAATGCTACCCTCAGATATATTGGTAGAGGCATATTATTTTCAATTGTTACCATTTATAGCCATAAAAATCTAATTTTAGAGGTGCATTCCTCTTGCATAAGAAGTCTTTGTATACCTCAATACTGCAAATATTCATTTAAATAGTTCTAAACATTCTGTGCTTTTTGACTGTTGATATTTTGAAGAGATGCTCAGAAAAAAATGTTCTTTTAAGTACACTGAGTATGCCTAGCTACACCCTTGCCCTCAAGCTGTTTGACTTGTGATTGTGTAACAGCTCTATCAGGGCTGGATTTGTGAGCGCCTTGTAGGTCAGGCATGGGTCACCCATTAATAGCTGGTTGGAGACAGAGTAAAGGGATAGGAATTTTAGTTTATCCACACAGGGCATCTTGTTTATACCCTGCATTTTCTTTTTGAGGTCACTCAAGCTGCTGTAAGTGCATAATCAAGTACGTGCTAAATGGCACATTTTACTCACTTATTGGTCTAATGAGGGATGAGTACAGCAGGATGGGTCTATATTATTTCTTCGCCAGCTTAGGTTGTCGAATGCTTAATGATTGACACCTACGCGTCGAGGTTTCAAAATTGCGAATGGCCATATACGCAAATTCTTTCCTCGGGAAAGAATTCGCTAGCCCGTCCATAAATAAAATTAACTTTTCAACCTAAATATAGTGGGGGGGGGGGTGGCTTCGCCCCTCCGACATGGGGGGGCTGTGCCCCCCACACCCCCCTAACTAAATATACCAACTCTGAGATCACTCTATATTGGGGAAAGGGCAAATCCCCGATAACAGCCAAGCAAATTCTTTCCCGAGGAAAGAATTCACGTATATGGCAATTTGCGATTTTGGAACTTCGACGCTTAGGTGTTGATCTTGCTGGCTGGCTCAATGTAGCTATGTTAAGGGATTATGGTTTGTAACTACATTGAATTTCCTTCCATACAGATAATGCTGACGTTTTTGCAGTGCCCACACTATGACTAGACATTCCTTTTCTATAGCTGCATAGCATTCCTTCCTGGGTTGGAGCCTATGACTGAAATATATCACTGGGTGCTCTTCTCCCTCTGAAGAAACCTGGCTGAATACAGCTCCCACCCCATGGTGTCCATTCTCTGTACAGTAACCCTTTGTGTTTTTTTTTAATGTCTCCAAATCTTTTGGGGAATGGACCCCATTCGAAAGTCAAAGTATGATTAAAGTTCATGAAATTAGTATTGTTTCAATCCTTGATGTCAGCCAAAAGTGCTCTCTGGAGTACCTGCAAATGTAACCCTTTGTCCAGTATACAGATTCCCCTTTGTCTTGAGAATCAGGGACCTCTCTGGCTACCTCCGTCAAGCCCAGTAATGTAGGGTCTGAGAGCTGAGCGTTTGGCAACTCTGTCTTTGTAACTCTTTCCATCTCCTTCCACAGGAAGTCTGGTATTTTCTGACAGTGGTGCTTCATTGTCAGCCTGGGTACTACTACTCACCTCTGCCCTTGTAGTCACTCTGTCCAAGGGAACATCAGTACCAACAAGCAGCTGTGGCTCACCTTCAGTCTCATTGTTACAGGGGGACTCCCCATTAAAGTAGCCACCTCACCAGTCCTGGTTCAAGTGTGAAGTCTGTCTGGGTCCCCCCCAAGCTACCAGACCCACATGCCTGTCTTCAAGCCTGACTGCATGTAACTACATACACACAAGGTACTGCATTATCAAAATCATTCCCTATCAGGACATCTGCAGGGATATCCTCAAACACACCTACGTGCTTGCTTCCTTTTCCACTCTCCCAGTCAAGGTGAACACTAGCCAAAGGTACTTGGAATGGGTTTCTCCTAAAGCTTTGAGTGGAGTATACTGCCCAAGCAAGTAGTGCTTCTCTTTAACCATTACAGGCTTCACAATGGTTAAGTTAGAGGCTGTGTCTCTCTTAGCAGTGGCCTGTTTACAATCTACTAAGATAGGATATAACCTCTTGTGCTAGTTGGTACCACTGTTGTCTCCTGACAACTTACTGCTGGCATTCTGTCATTCCCACTTACTGGCTCTCCCACCTTTTGTTCCCCACCTTGCCTCTGTGGACATCTATATGCTACATGGCTCCACTGGTTGTATTTAAAACATTTAACACTTGGTCCTGGCCATGTACCTGAACTAGTGGCTTGCCCTGTTACTGGTGGACTATGTTGTGTGGTATATGCTCTCTTAGACCCATGAGCAGCACTGGTATCCCTTTCCTGTGCAGTGATGCCCTGCTTGCTAGGTATAGTTCTCCTTTTTTCCCCAACTCATATGCTGTATTACCTTCTCTATCCACTAACCAGATTATCATGTCCTCAGGCAAAGTGCTAAGGGTTTGTTCCCTTACCAAAAGGTCTTCCAGCCCTTCAAAAATGGTGACCTGACACCCACTCACCCATCTATGAAAATAAGTGCTTAATGCAGCAATATATTTACACACACTTTCATCTGCCTTGTTGCATCTATTCTCACAAAACATTTTTTTCTGTAAGCTTCAGGTGTTAGCTTAAAACACCCTAATAAACAATTTTTAACAGAATTATAATTTAAGCAATCAGTATCAGACAATTTAGAAATAGCAGTTACAGCTTTAACATGGAGTAAGGGGGTCAGGAACTGCAGCCAGAACCCTTTGTCAAAATTATACTGTTTACATACCCTTTAAAGCATACGAATAAAACTATCAAAATTATCACCCTCTGTAAATTGTGGAAGAACTTTACTGAACTTTGTTGCTTCTGGGGTTTGGTTATTCCCTTCCCCATTACCTCCATGACCCTGGCAAAGAATCAGCATCTCCTTTTCGTATTGCTTCTGCCTCTCATTTTCTTCAGCCTCCAGATGTCTCAGTCTTTCTGCTGATTCTGCTTTGACCTCCAAACACTGCAGTCTCTCTGCTGATTGTATTTCCAAACATTTGCCCTCCAGTTCAAGTCTCTTTAACTCTAGATGGATTTTACGTCTTCTTTGGAAAGGTTGAACTGTCCATTTTCTGAGAGTTGCACATCCCCAAGGCCAGTCTGGTTGTCCTTGTTGCTCATCTATGATGCAGCGGAGACTAAGGCTGCAATCAATTCTGCTTTAGTCAGGTTGGCATGTATCAATCCTTTGGTTTGGCACATGGCAGCCAACTGGCTCCTTGTCAGCTTGCCATACTCCTCTGCTGCCATCCTTGCCTGCTTTCCCTGACTAACTAAGCTAACAAAAAATAAATAAAAGTATTGTTATATGAAACTCTGAATGTTCACTGTGTGGCTAATTGAAAGTAGAAAACACTTTCTTTAGTGACCACTGTTTACACTATACAGAAGTTCGATATCCCCACCACTGAATCCCAATATGTGAATATACCAGCACTGCCAACCAATAAATGGGACACCCTATCACTAGCCCAGTAATCAAGGAGCCTCAATCCTCACCACTAGCACCAGTGGAGGATGACAGGTACATACACAGTATTTCCAGATGCAGCTCTCTGCATCAAATGCAATTTCCTTTAAGAGCACAAAGAGACCACAATCAGTCTGGGGCTGGTTTCTTCCTCTTTCTTTAGATCCCCAATAAAACTCCCCAGTGGCACAGCTATAGAGTTGAGATCTCAGCTGAGTGGCCAAGCCAAGACCTCCAGCACCCTCTCTGTCTTGGTAGTTGAGACACAATGAGATGTGGCTTTTTGTGTTGTGATGGGAATTGTCTTGTTTGTGTGCATGCAGAGTTTCTGAGGACTGCACCTGAGAGCCTTTGAGGTTTGGGTAAGTTGCATGTGAACACCTCTGTATATATGTGTGTGTGTGTGTGTGTGTGTGTGTGTGTGTGTGTGTGTGTGTGTGTGTGTGGTCCTTTGTGGGTGTGGCAAGTGATGTGTGTGAGCCATTGACATGTTTGTTGCTTTTTGTGTCTGTATGTGAGTCTAGCCTCCAGTGTCAGTGTGTAACTACATCCCTCACATACTGTATTGGTCTGTTTGAGAATTAGGTGGTTACATTGCCTCAGGATGCCCATGTCCACAAAGCTGGATGCACAGATGTCAGGAAAGTGCCCATCCATGATTGCGGGTCCTAATGTGTACTTGCAAGGGATAGGCATGGAGGGTTTTTATAACTGGATGTAGTGACTTGGGACTGAGGTAAAGTTCTGTGGGTTTTTTTATAGGAAAATTTCAATTTCTGATTTGTTTGATTGGATTTACATAAGGCACCAGTAACCACTGCTTCACAAAGAGCAGCTTTTTTCAAACACAAGGCTTATATACAATCATAAGAAAAGCAAGTTTTACACTAACTGTGCCCTTAGGCCAATCAGGAAAGCACAAAAGGGGCTTTCCACCAGCAATTCCCAGCTCATATAGCTGAAATAAGCCCTCTCCTGCCACAAGAGTGCAGACTTTGACCCTCTTAATGTAAAATGAATGGTTTGGAGCCTAGTGTTAAGGAACCTCAAACAGAAGCCTGATGCTAACTAAGAACCACTAGATACAATGTATTTTAGTGCAGAGTAGCAACCCTTAACAACAGTTTGAAACTTCAAACTTTAACGAAGTGCAAAAAAAAAAATAAATAACTAGCACAGTAAACTTTCACAGTATAATGAAAATAAGCAATGTTACTGGATGTTTACGTCTATACAGGGCACTGGCATAACAAGCAGCTTCATACAAAAATGCCAAATTTATATCAGTACTGGAAGTACAGAAAACTGACTACTGAGCCCCCCCGCCATCAATACAATCACACTCAGAGCTCCTGCATGTACCTCCCAACCCAGACAGACCAGACAAACACCTACCACCACCAAAAGAACAACCCCAGGCCTCCTAACACAAATATACAGTAAAAGAGTGCCCAAAGTGAAATGCTACCACAAACAAACTTAAACTCAAGGAAAGGCTATAAGTAATTCAAGATAACAGCAGTATACTTTAAACAGCTTATAAAAGTATGATTATTCAATAAAAGTACTTCACTTTGTAGAAGTGAGTCAGGTGGTATTCAATTGTGCAGAATTTATAAAGGCACTTAAAACAGGTGAAGCTGATTAATAAGCCCTCCAACCAATAAAACAACTACATCCAAGAATCTGTGGTGTGTTTTTCCAACCTGGTCTACCATCCATGACCACTAGATGGAAAATCTTCTGTTCTCTTGATGCAAAATCAGAGAAAAGTGCTTGCTAGAGTGTAAAAAACGCACTACTTTATCCAACAGCTAGCTAGATAATGAATTCAATGAAAGTAAATCAGTAGAACTGACAAAGAGATTTAAAATCAGCTTTTTTTTTTAAATAAGCACAAGGAAAGGTAAATAAGAAATTCAAGATAGAACCAGCAGTGTAGAACAGGATGAACTTATAAAACTCAATTTACTGTAAGGGTGGGCAGCTTAAAATCACCAAGTTTGAAAAGTAGATCAAGGAATGGGAGAGTGGTTGGGAAAAATAAGCAGCAGGGAGTCACCAACAGTTCTTATAGTTTTTGCATGCCTTAATTGTTATCAGAAAAGGCAAAGCCACAGATATTCTTTGTGTATTTAATTATCACTCAAGAAACAATTATCCGGGGGGCGTGGCCAAGGATGAACACAGGATAGCAGCAGATTTCTTCAACTCCACCAATTTCACTGCTCTGACAGGAAATAATTACTTTAAAAATTAATTTATGAAATAATTTTCTTTCTAAATACGTTTGGAATATCAGTTTCTTGAATAATATCTAAAAAAGAAAGAACATTTCAATAATAATCCTGTCAGAAAACACTTTGGAAATTTCTCTGTCAGCTCCTCTGTTTGAAATGAGTTCCATTAAGACAAATTCTCAGGATTCCAGCATCAAGAAAGAACTTCAGTCTCTGATATCTACAATTCAGCAACTTACTACCAAAATGGACAAACTGGATACTAAAATTGATAACTTCATAGAAAAAACTACAAAACAAATAGATTTGTTACATCTAGACTTGCAACAACAGAAGACTCAGATTACAGGCATAGAAGAGACTGTTAATGACACGGAGAATAGAATCCAGGAAGAAGAAATTAACATTGAGTTTTTGCTGAAGCAGAACACACATCTACAAACTAAACTTGATGACCTGGAAAATAGATCTAGGCGCAATAACATTAGGATTTTTGGACTGCCAGAAAATATAGAAGGTAACAATATTACTTCTTTTTTAAATACTTGGCTTCCCAAAACTTTAGACTTGCCAGAAGCATTTTCTTTTGGTATCGAAAGAGCCCATAGATCCATATCTAATTTTAACTCTAACAAAAAGTATCCTAGATCAGTTATAGTTAGATTTCTATCATCCTATGACAAGGAGATGGTACTTAAATCTGCATGGGCTAAAGCACCTGTTAAAATTAATGAGGCAACTGTGCGTTTTGACAATGACTATTCTTCCTTGGTAATAACTAAAAGAAAAGTTTTCCTGCCATTAATAAGAGAGCTTAAGAAAGCACAGTTTAAAACCTACCTTCTGTTTCCTGCCAAACTAAAAATCTTTCTACCTGATGGCCCTAGAATTTTCGAAGACTTAGACTCTGCATTGCTGTATATCAAAAAAAATAAGATTTTGGATAAAATAGAGGAAATGGAATGGGCTAGTCCTTCATTAAAGCGGTTGGCAACAGAAGCTTCTTGGAAGACTTCGGAGAAGAAAAAAAGACTAAAAAACAAATGACTTGTTCTATGTTTTTTTTTCTCTCTCTCTTTTTTCTTCATTATTAATCTCTTCAAATACAGTTACTGCATCTCCAGAAAGCCACAAATATACTAAAAAAGATTTAATCAAAATTATTTTCTGTGTACAAAGAACTGTTTTTGTTTCATAAATAGTCAAAATATCTGAGGAACAAATAACAAGATATCAATCAACTTGCTTCCCTTTGTGATAAAGAGACCCAAGGTTAGTAATCTGATACATTTTTTTCTGTCTCTTCTTGTTTTAAATAATGACATTATTTTTAAACTATGCATTCAGTAAGGGGTGGGGGAGGGTAGAGAGAGAAGTATGATGAAAATATGATAAATGGAATAATAACTTATTAGTTTAAAAAAAAAAAGTATATATGCTGTTTAAATACTGTTGCTAATTATTTTGCCATGAGTCTATTGCTTATACATGTTTATAAATAATCTGTCATGATTTAATTACTAATATTTAGAACTAAAATAGTTGTAAATAATATGTTTCATATCTATCTTTATTAATATAAACAGCAAGTAATACTTCACTGTAGATACTTTTTATAGCTTCCTTTTTTATCTTTTTTCTTTCTTCTCACACTCTCTTTTTATTTTTTACTCTCTTTCTTTTCTTTTCTCTCTCTCTCCTTTTCTTTCATATAAGTACATTTACATGCTTTAGATAATATTGATACACGTATAAAATAAGATTTGTATAAAAATTGAATTGGGGCATAAAAAATTAGTTGTAATATATATTAATAACTGTGGGCTTAGTTTCACTGTCATAGAGACTGTAATAACTTGTAAAATACTTTGCGAAGGTTTTACTCTGTTTAGTCTCATTTGTATTGCTAAATGAATGTCAGTTACTTGAATTTATTAAAATTCCTGCCAGAATGTTAAGGGAGACAATTTGGGATGTGGGTTACCTCGTGAATAGTGTCCTCAAGTTGTTTTAAAAGCTTCTACACTCAGAATACATGCAGTGAAGCTGAATGCAGTCATTTTGAATTTTGACCCCTGAATCCACACTGACGCATCGCAGATTCAAGAAGAACACTCTACCAGGAAGTAGAACTGCTGCAAATGTGACTCTGCGATGAAAAATGAACTCTATAACATTTAAATGTGAGTTATTTTTTATAACTACTTACTTATTTATGTTATAACTTATAAAATATGAAAGTTATAATGATTTTAAATGATTCAGTATGTCATAGTAAGCAAGTGTGATATTTTAAAAGGCATAGAAAGTAAAACATATATACATATGTTTTTGAAAGTTTACATGACTGCAACATATTAATCTATGTAAATACTTATGATTTAAATATATATAATACTACAATTCATTTGATTTATCTAACTGACTAGCATAAATATCTTTATGATTTCATCTTAGAAGAAGTTGTCATGTGACATTTTAAAGCAGCAGTTCAGATATATAAAATGCAGATGGCTTTCTTCACAATGATTTAAGTATATCTGGGAATTTACATAGCCATGCAGTATGATTTGTAATCATATTTATGAACATAAATATTTTATTTAACTGGCAATAATAAGTATGAGAAGAAAGCTTTGATGTAAGTAATTTAAAGTCTTTTAGAAGCTGTTAACTGCATTTCTATGACAGAAAACAGGAATATCCTAATATATGTAATGTCTGAACCATAATAGCCTAAGTTATTGATTCTAAATGAATATAAGAACTTATTTATACAAACTTTGAATAAATTAATATGTAGATATGCCCCCCCCCTTTTTTTTTCTCTCTCTCTCTCTCTTCTTTTCTTTCTCTCTCTCTTCTCAGTTCCCAATATCAAGTTTATTTGAATGCTATTTGGTTATAAATGTATTATACTAAATAGATGTACATAGTAGTATGAATTGTTTCTAAAAGTTCCTATTTGTTTATATGATGCTGATATATCAAATGTTTAGCTTTGTCTTACTAAATAACCTAATAGAAAGAGGTTAACTTTAGTTAATAATAACCAGTATTAAATTGATAAGGTGGCAGCTGAGGTACTGCTGCTTAGGGTAGGGGGTTAACTTGAGTGGTATGTGCTACTCAAAGTTGGAGTTTTTAACTCCAGGCTGGGTGCAAGGTTTAATCCTTATATTATTTTCTTCTGTTTACTGTTGTTTGTATATAGTTCTGACATCCACAATACATTTTATAAACTTATTGTCACTACAAGCAAAAATGAAGCTTATGCAAAATCCCATAAGAGTTTCAATAAATACAGCTATATTTAAAGGTACACCTAAAGGAGGAGGTATAACATTACTTATTTTGTTAATTGTTATTCTGAATATAAGTTTCATATGTTTAAATAATGCCAAATGACTTCTTTACAAGGAATTTCCTTAAACATTAATGGACTGAATAATCCATGTAAAAGGGCAAGCTTAATGAGATACATTAAGTTACATAAGGCCAACTTAGTATTCCTTCAAGAAACACATCTCCTGAAAAAGGATATAGATAAATTAGCCACTAATAAATATACAGTATTAGTTCAGAGCATACTCGAAAAAAAAGAGGAGTGGCTATTTTATGGAATAAAAGTATGCCCATACCTAAAACTATTAAGTCTTATCAAGATGATAAAGGAATGTTTTGTATGGTTACAATACAAATTAATGGAAAGACATATACATTAATCAATGTATATTGGATAACAGGAATTGGTATTAATACAGTGAAATACCATCTTAATAAGATCATATCATTTTCTATAGGAGATATTATTTTAGCAGGTGACTTTAATTGTATTCTACATGAAAAAGATACTACTACTATAGGAAAAAGGAAAATTACATCTAATGCAAAACATTTAAAGGATTTTGTTAATTCATATCATTTGAATGATATTAATAATCAGATAGACTCAAAATCATTACCATACACCTTTTTTTCTAACAGATATAAAACTTATTCAAAAATAGATAGAGTCTTTATTTCTAACCAGATGGTAACAGAATTAATTAATTCTAAAATCATTTTGTGTCCTATATCAGATCATAATTCAATTGCCTTTGAGTTCATGATAAAAAGTACTTACAATGTTCAGATCAAAAGGATACCAGCATACTTAACTCAATTAAAAGACTATAAAGATTATATACTTTCAGAAGTGCAACATTTTTTAGACATAAATAATACTCCTGAAGTCTCCATTGTTTATGTTTGGGATGCTTTAAAATCATACCTATATGGACAAAGTATCAGATGGTATAATAATAAAAGGAAATCCTGGGACAAGGAATTATTAGATATTCAAAGTAAATTAGACTCTTATAAGCATAATAATAATAAAGAAAATATTATGGACAAAAAAGTCATTGAAGAAATAAACAAACTAAATGAGAAATACAAAGAAATTTTAACTCATAAAGTTAAAATAACTTTAGAGAAATACAAGTTTTTGTCTTACTCAATAAGTCCCAAATACTTACATAGACTTAAAAATAAAACAAAAAGGTTGAATAAGCAAAATCATATCAAAGAAATTTTCTCTCTAAGGAAAAAGAAGAATGTTTCTAGTCTACCAGAAATATTAGATGAATTTAGAAATCACTTTCACAAAATTAATCATAATAACATTAAAATGGAACCTAAAGATAAAATAAAGAAATTTATAACTACAAACATGAATAAAAACCTTAATAAACAACAGACTAAACTATTGGATAAAAATATTTCATATACAGAGGTTGTTACACAAATAAATAAGCTTAAATCAAACAAAGCACCAGGTAACGATGGTATTATACCAGAGATATATAAAATTCTTTCTAAAAGTACATACTCATTAATACATAAGGTTTTTATTTTGGCCCAAAATGAGTTAATAACTCCTCCATCTTGGCAATACACATTTATTTCGCCAATTTTAAAACCCAATAAAGATCCAACTAGATGCACGTCATATAGACCTATTTCATTACTTAATGTTGATTATAAAATGCTTATGAGTATTTTGCTGATAGATTGAAGACAATCATCCCAGGCATTATAGATATAGATCAGACAGGCTTCATTGTAAATAGAAATACTTTTGATAATATAAGGAGAACTCTAACATTAATTGATTTTGCAAATAGAAGAAAGAAAGATTTAACACTTATTAGTCTCAACATAAGTTCAGCATTTGATTCAGTAAGTTGGGACTACTTGTTTATCTTACTGAAGTGCACTAACTTTTCAGATGCATTTGTAAATCTAATTGAACATTTATATAAAGGAGCACTGGCTTACATTAAGATAGGAACTTATGTCTCACAAAAAATACCCATTTTAAAAGGTACAAAACAAGGGTGTCCACTCTCTCCATTATTATTTACTTTAATAATGGAGCCTTGGGCTAATCTGATTAGAAACAGTACTGATATAGAAGGATTTGATATAGATGAAAATACAACATCTAAAATTCAACTTTTTGCAGATGATGTTCTAATTACATCAGCAGGATCTAATTCTTCTATGCAGTCCCTATTTGATAAAATGATGAACTTTAAAAATATTTCTGGTTTAATATTCAATGAAGAAAAAACTAAAATATTACCTATATATATACACAAAAAAATGTCCTCATTAGTGATTTTAGTAAATATATACCCAATTCAAGTCAGATAACATACTTAGGTATAATATTAACTAAGGATATCAAATCTATTATACATAATAATTATAGTACCTGTCTTCTTAATATACAAAATCTTTTCAATAGCTGGAATAATATGTTTTTTACTATGGAAGAGAGATGTACAATTATTAAAATGATAATATTCCCTAAGATATTATACTTAATACAATCAATAATACGCCCACCTACAAAAATAATTATCAAGAAATTGAATACACTAATGTTAAATTTCTTATGGGCACCTAATAGACCTAGGATTGCATTAAAGAAACATACTAATAGCTGGTCTCAAGGGGGCATTTCTTTTCCAGACTTTAACTTATATACAATCTCTTCTATTATAAAAGTTATTACTTTGTTAATAGATCAGTCATATGTTGCAAAATGGAAAGATTACTGGGAACTAATTAGTATTCACTTCATGAAAATCTCTTTAACACATAAAAATATGATTGTAAATAACTCCATGTTATGGTTACTAAAAGAATTTTGTACTTCACCTATTACACCAAAATATATAGTTAGTTATCCATTAAACATTATTATTAGTTATCGTAATTTTATATTCATGCATCCTAAGTATAAGGAATGGAATTTTATTCTATTCCCTATAATGTATACACAAGGTATGCTTTTGTAATCCACTTCAGAAAGAACTCTTTTAGTCACAGAAAATGATCTAAAGTACTGGTATCAGTTGCTATCTGATAATAAAGTTAAAAATTTAGACTTCTTAAAACAAGAATTTGATCTGAGAGAAACTTGTTGGTTAGAAGTTCAGACCTTTAGACAACATCTTATTAATAAAATTGATTTAATGTCTATAACAGTTAAAGAATCTATCCCAATACTGATTGATTATTTGATATTAAATTTACAACATAAAGTTTCTGATAAAGGTAAGCTTTCATACATACATACAATTATCAGAGAAGAAACTTATTATAGTGTAGATACCTATTGGAATTATTTCACTTCCATTAATGGTGAATCACCAAATCAACAAGACAAACAATATATATTGGAATCTGCTTATAAAACTACTTCTTCCGTTATTTGGAGACTTTTTACTTGGAAATTTTTACATAGATCCTTTTATACACCTTTGACGATGAATAAAATAAATAAAAAAGATAATCTATGTAAAAGATGTAATGTAGAAATTAATGCTGATTGGGCACATATGTTTTATGACTGTATAAAATTGAAAGAATATTGGAAGTCAATCAATGATTTTTTGCAGGCTCTTTTTACAGACAATTTCATTATTTCTAAATCACTTATATTATTCAACACTCCTGTTCCTCAAAGTGTTAAAAAGGTTAAGCTTCCCTTGTTATGGTCTATTCTAGCAGTGGCTAGAAAAATAATAACCAGAAATTGGATTTCAGATACCCCTCCTTCGTTTAATGAATTTAAAAATGTTATGACTGTTGTGTGCCATATGGAATTGATGACAATAAAATCAAGAACTACTAGAAAAACATCTTACTATATTATATGGGATACTTTACAAAATCTGTTAAAAAAATCTTAGCTTCAATAGCATGGTATTTTAGTTTAATTAATTGATTTGATTGTAGTGGATGTCTTTGTAAATACTTTGGTTATTTTATTGAATGTTATAACAATTTCTATTTTAATTATTTGTATAAAATTGTTATGATATTTATTTTGTATGTTAAAAACAATAAACTTGTTTTAAAAAAAAGAAACAATTATCCAATGAAAAAAAAAAGCACATGAAATGTGCAGCCTGGGTAATTTCAATGTCTATCGGCCACATACAACAAAAACACCAGGCCAATCAGATTTCTTAAAACAGAAAGAAAGGAGCAGGTAAAATAGAAAGCAACTCTATCAGTTTAGGAAAGGTAAAACAGAAAATAGCTCAGTTTACTCTCTTGAACTACATCAAATATTTACCATGAAACAATAATCCTGAGTCACTTAATCATAGACTGTCTGTCCCTCACCACTGACTCTCACTCATGGTCACTAAACTTATATGGTTACTCACAACTCATTCATACCCCAAACAAACGCAACAAGTCAAACAGAAAAAAAATAACACTAGATTGGTTTCTAACAAACAAATCTAATAAAATGTTATCTTAGGCACTTAACCAGTACATTTAGCTATCACTTACCAATCCTCAACCCAAGAAATAAAGAAGTACAAAATCTAACAAATGTTTATAAAGAAACTTTCTTAATCGTTCTTACTTCTATAAACGTGGGTACTCTCAAAACCATTCTGTTAGATGATTTAGTTCACCTGTTTAATACTACATTCCTCAATGTTCTAATAAAACTGACACCCATATGCAGAAAGTGGACCTAATAAAACAATGCTTCCCTGGCTATCTCCAACAACAAAAAATTAATTCATGATAAGGATAAGGCATGGAAAACACAGGAAGTTAACAAAGTGCAGGAAAATCTCCAAAACTTCAGACACCTTTGCAATAAAACCAAAATAAAAGTTAAAAACAATAAAATACATTGCTATTTTAACTTACAAAAGAACACAAAAAGAATCACAAAAAATCCTGTTACTTTCTGGAGCTCCATTAAAAAACATTTATCCCCCAGTAGAACAGAGCAGCCCAATCCCTACCCAGACATGTACCCAGATGGGTCTATATTACTAGGTCAAAAGACCTTTACGTTGAACACCTCTCCATCAACATAAAACCTTTGAAATTCACTTATGCGAATTGCTAAATTAGGGTTAGGAAGTAGTTGGCAAACTCTGCAACTTTGCCTTTTTCCCCACTGTAGTGCAATCTCAATGTTGGTATAGATAGTTAGGAGGAGGGGGGCCTAGCTCCCCATATTGGGGCGTTTGGGGGTGAAACCCCCCACTTGGGTGGTTCTAATTTTAGTGTGGTGTGTGTTCCGTTGTGGTGCGTGGCAATTGTTTCATTGCCCTGGGAAACGTTCCTCAATTAGCAGAAGTGAATTTCGATAGTTTCATGTCGATGGAGAGGTGTTCGACATAAAGGTCTTTTGACATAGTATATAGACCCACCCAGACAATGTTGTTTCATTATTTAACTCCCACTACATTGATACCATAAAATCACTACTTAACATAGACACTAACCATTTGCCTCAACTTAACTTTCAAGTCAATGGCATCCATAACACTTTCTCAACACTGTCCTAACTTCAATCCTTAAAAAGCACCTCCTAAAACTGAAATCAGCCTCCCTAGCTGTAGATAACCTACCTTCTGAAAAACTGAAAACTGCAGCAGATGCCAATGCCCACCTCACCTCAGTACTCATTTACAGATCCATTTGAGAGTTTTATGTATCTTCCCCATTGAAGAAATGTTTCATCCTCCCCAGTACAAAGGGAAAACACAACGGATCTTTCCAGCTATAGATTCATAGCTATACTTTCCTGTGTATTAAACATCTTAGAAAGATGCATTCATTCTCAAGTCTTCAATCACATTCTTATCAATAACCTCCTCACCTCTATTCAGCATGGCTTTAGACTGAACCAGAGAACAGCTACTGCACTAAAAGAATTCTCCATGAGCATTAATCATAGCCAATATACAGGTAATATTGTATCTGCTCTTTTCTTGGACATATAGGTCTCTCATAATAAACTGATCCATCAACTAACCTACTTTTATCTGTCCTACTCCAGTCTCACCTGGTTCCTCGGCCACCTATAAGAAAGGTCCCAAGTTGTTAAAGGGCAGTCTAACATCTACTGCTGTTTAAAATATTTATCACCATACACTGCCTCAAAACATGCCAGCTCTTATCTTCTCAGTCCAAAACCGTATTCTTCTCCCATAGCAAACACAAGAGTCATTCATCTCCATCAAAAACTGGGTAGTAAACTCAGCCCTAATAATAAACTCAAAAATGACAAAACTTTTCTTTTTCACTCCTATGTCTTACACTAAATACAAAACTAACTTTCAAATCACCTCTACAATTAACCCAAATATTGAGGTAGTCTCCAATAATAAATTACTAAAGATTATAGTACATGACACCACAACATTCAAACACCACATCCAACAAGCAAAAGCCATCTTCCCCCTGCTCCACATTAGTAATACATGTTAACCCTAACCCGGCCCCTGCCTCTAACCCTAATGTGCATCTCAACTTAAAAAAACCCTACCCATAACATTAATACTACACAAGCTAGCTCAATCACCACACATATACAAACACAAACACACACACACACACACACACACACACACACACACACACACACACACACACACGAGTAAATCTAACCCTAACCTAACCCTAGACACTCACAATTGCGCAAACATGCAATGTATCTCCTTACGTAACCCCTTACTCTTACATATTGTATATGCATAGTTGCACAAACATATACACACCTAGTAAACATCCTACTTACCTTTTTTGGCAAAGCAAACATTCAATGATCTGTTCAACAAATGGGATGTTTGCACACAGAAACACTGCATTTCTGGCTGTCAACCAAAGCAATAGCTTATCAAACAAATGGCAGTCAAATATATCAGATTGCGGTGAAATGCCGATTTATACACAGCCTGTAATTTCATGTGGCAGTTATACATAGAAGTAATAGGTTTTTGCTGTGTACTCATTATACTGTAGATAAATATTTATTTATTTATTTTTTACATTTGTTAACCGGGGGTGTCTGACTGAGCCGAAAAAGCCCTTTTTCAGCAGAGGCCCTGGGAGAAAAGCTCCACAAAGAAAAATGACAGACACATTTAGTTATTTAGACATGATCAGTATACACACACATTACAAGAGACATGTTTTTACAGTGGTATGCAGCACATAAACAGTTACAGTGGAGAGAACAAACAAAAAAATATTAATTTTAAAAATAAAGATAATTAATAGATTTGTGGTGTACAGCTGAAATTTGGAACATAGGTAGAATACATACATAGTACACAGGTACAGTACATACATTGTAGATTAGCCAGTGTTTGTGAGTAAGATTGAAAACTATTATCAAGTGCTCTAGATTTAGTATGTATATGTTATCCACTTTCACTAGCCTGGGGTGCAATCATGGCACTGCCAACTTTGCTTGAGATGTTGCCTGATGAGGTCTTTAAAGGAGGCTTTGGATGATGTGTTTTGAATGCTAGTAGGGACAGAGTTCCATTTTTAGCCACTGAACTACTATATAGTGCATCTCCAAAGCTATTGTAGCTTTTGGTGACTTCTAGTAGTAGTTTTCTTGATGATCTAAGAGGCCTTTTGGCTGAGTGATGGTGTACTAGGTTTTTGAGGGCAGGACACTTATTGGGGAGGTAATAGATAGAATGACAGAGGCAGAGCTGATTGTAGGTTAGGAGGTTGGGCAGTTCAAGCCAGTGGAGCTGTCTCAAAGCAGTACAGTGATGAGTTCTATATGAGCAATTTGCAGCAAAGCGGGCAATTCTGTTATAGCAGGCTCCATTTTGCTTAGTTCAGTTTTGTTGAGATTAGTCAGAATGGGAGATGCATAGAGTAGGGTGGATAGAAGTTGGGAGTGAGCAATGACTGATCTTGTATTGTTGGTAAGAAATGGTTTGATACGGTAGAGTGACCCCAGTTTGGCATGTACTTTTTTAATAGTTAAGTTGAGACGACTATCAAATTTTAGGTGGGAGTCTATGGTTATTCCCAAAAGCTTAGCCTGTGCCACTGGAGCAATTGGAGTAGCATTTGTGGAGTATATAGTGAATTGATTGTTAGTGTTTTTGTTAGAACTGGTTATAATCATAAGCTGAGTTTTCTTTGGATTGAGGATAAGTTGGGCTTTAGTAAGGTAGTTTTCAATGTCAGATAATGCTAGCTGAGTTGTTTGCAGGAGGGTGGGGATGTTTTGTGCAGCACAGATTAAGGTAGTGTCATCTGCATACTGAATTATAGATGCATGCTGTGTGGAGGTATGGAGGTCATTTATGAAGACTGTGAATAGTAGGCTAAGATAGAACCCCGTGGGACTCCTATAGTTATGGGCAGCTGAGGAGAGAGAGAATTTTCCCATTTCACAGCTTGGTACCTGTCAGTTAAGTAGCTTTGGAACCAGGTAAGTGTGGAATCTGATAGATGATATTGGTTTAGTTTGTTTAGCAGGATTTGGTGTGAGACTGTGTCAAATGCTTTGGTAGGGATAGTGTAATGCTGTACTTGACCTACACAGTTTGGTTACATTTGGCCAACTTCAACAGCTAAGTCTTTTATTCAGAATCAATATTGCACTTATTACCAAATCATCTACATTCTGAGCTGCTTAGTGTAATAACTTGGTAGTAACAAGGTGGTGTATTTACCTCTGACTTATCAGTCTCAGCAAAAGAAACTGCACACCTCATGAGAGTTTTGAACCCATAGTGTTACTGCGAAACGGGTCTATATCAAATCAACAAAAATCCATTACATCGAATACCAAAACAGCGACATGTACTACTCGAACCATGAAAATACCAAATGCACTAAACCACGAAATTTAAAATATCGAATGTTTATAGTTGGCCAACCGCTACATACTACCTACCCAAAAAAAATAAATAAACCACATACATACACTAACCAAACCCTACTCCTAACCCTAAAGTAAAGCACCAAAACTCAACTTCTAACCCTGCACTAAACCCCACATACACAACTATCTATGCACTATCATTATCTATGCACTATCCTTAACCCCTCCCTAACCCTAAGGTCCGTAAATACCGCACACTTCCCCTACGTAGATATACCCAAACAAAATAAATAATACACATAAATACATTTAACAAAACCCTACTTCTAACACTACACTAAATCTTACACACATTACCTATCTATACACTTACCTTAACTCACACCCTAACCCTAAGGTCTGTAACTATCGGACACTTACCTTACGGAGCTATACCACAGACGGGCCAACCAAAACACTTCAACATTTCGAATTTCATGGTTTTGCAAGTTTGACGCTTACATATTTTGCGCAATACATGTCAATGATTTCGAATTTCACGTAAATGGAGTTTCGACAATCTAATAGGAACCCCTACGAAACACATCCAATAGCAAGAGCCCTACTCTTTAGGCCAAATAAGTTCAAGAAATTTCAAGCTCTGATTACACATACATAACTCCTGCATTCTATTCATGTCACATATCACTTTGGTCACATTTAATGTTGCATTAAAGCATATATAGTGAATGTATATGCACATTTATGTGTGTGTGTGTGTGTGTGTATATATATATATATATATATATATATATATATATATATATGTGTGTGTGTGTGTGTGTGTGTGTATATATATATATATATATATATGTATGTGTGTGTGTGTGTGTGTGTGTGTGTGTGTATATATATATATATATATATATATATATGTGTGTGTGTGTGTGTGTGTGTGTGTGTATGTATGTATAAACATATATGGCTATGTCACAGAGGACTTGTGACATGTAGCAGATGCTGGAAGAGTGCTGGCACAATGCTGGTTTATATGTGGCCTGCAGTTTAATTGAGGAGGTTTGCACAAAAATCTTTGCTGAGTGTGCATTATAAAGCAGAGGAATACTTATGGTTACTGAAATTAATGAGCATTTCAGCTTTTCTCGACTTACACAGTTGGGTTACACTTAGCCCATTTCATTACCTAACTGATTTATGCACACTCAATAATAAATACAGTTGCATGATAACTTCTTGGTTAATCAGGGAAGCACGTATTGCAATAACTTAATGAGAAGAGCTATTACTTCACATGAATTAGGCCTTCACATACATTGAGAAGGTGTTAATATGTGGAAATTCTCACTTAGTGTGGGGCTCTGTTGGAGTCCAGCAAATCTCTGCGACCCAGTCCTGTAGTTGCTGGGGCATTCTCCATTGAAGGTTGTCATGTCAGTGGAACAACTCCCAAGTGATGGTGTTCCACGTGTCAGTTATTGCAAAGGTCCACTGGCAGGCTTACATCCTGGCTTCATGAGCAACATACACATGAATAAGGTGGAGAATCTTCTGGACAGTTTAGTTGGTTGTCTGCATGTGCCATGACTGTCTATCTCTGTAGTCATTCTAACTGACATTTATTACTTTATTTCAAATTGCTCTCTGATGGTATCCAATCACTTCACAGATGTAAATGGAATAAGCTGGAACTCACTGGGTATGATTTTTTAAAATTTGTCTCACTAGAGGAGGCTGACCTTGACTGTGCACATCATTGAGATCCTGTCCAATGTCTGTTATATTGCTAGCTATTCCTTGTACATGGTGAGCTCAAAGCTCTTATGCCGATATCTGAAACCTTACACTGGAAAATACCATCGTGTTTCAGAAATACTCTATGCCAATGAACTTCATTAATTATTAATTATGGAGTAACACATTCTTAAGAAGCATGTTCACCCTGTTCGGTCCTTGGAAGTCTTTGGATACTATACATTTCTTAAACATTTCCAGAGGTATGTGGATTGACTATAATTCCTGAGCTGAAGTTGTAATGCACTTATTCTTGACACAGATTGATTGTTGTTTTGTGGAAACCCTGTGGATTTTGAAGGAATCCATTGGAATGCTTGAACTAAGTTACATTTTCGGCAATTATTAACATGTTCCAAAAAGGACAGGTCTTGGCATACATCTGTATAAATGATACTTCATTTATATCTGCTGTGTAGTCGGTGTGGTTATGGCAGTGTGTGGTAGAATATTTTTCTTTTTCTGAATGTTTTCATATACTGACCTCAGATTGTTAACACACTACTGGTATCTGCAACCTTTTTGCAAATGTAAAGTGCCATACTGCAGAATTATAAATGTATGTATACCATATGCAGTCACTGTCCTTGAGCCTCTTGTATCATATGCCTAAATTTTGGGCAGCCTTTCATGTGTGTGCATCCCTTTACTAGCATTAATCATACATATAAGGTGTACTGCCCACAACTTCAACTTGCTGTGTACCATGACAATAAGTTGTTTGAGCTGATTCAAATATTACTGTCACAGATAACAGGTCTGCATACATTTCAAAAGAAATATATCTGATGCACTACAGCAATGCTGGTGCAAGGATATAGCTGTAAACTTGTAGGATTTTATAGTTTGGAGTTTGAAACCTATAGATTCTAATTCTACAATGGTTAATTGGGCATGTACTTCAGTATAAATTTACCTGTATATAATTAATATGTTGGTTACTGATCACTGCACGTTTTATCTCTGGTGTCATAAATATATCAGTAGTAAAACAATTGCTTTTCCTGCTGTTATGTGTGCACCCCTCAAGATTGTTGGCATTAAGCAAAAATAACAATGCATATCTTGTATAGGCATATGTGGCTTTCCCTTACAAATATGCATTGATTAGGTGTAGCACAGGTGGTGATGACAGTCTTGGCACATACACTTATGTTCTTTGTAGATAAGTGACCTCAGTCAAGGATTGAGAAATTTATGGCATGCCAGAATAAAATCACACTTCAGCAATCTCTAGGGCATAATGTGGGGTAAAGTGCGGAGAAAGCAAATTTTGCTTGATATTGCTTGCAGGGTAAATGGCATTAATGATAATGAGAGGACACCCAGGGTCTGCCATTGTCCATGCAGTGACATAATTCTTCATGCAACATCACATGTCAGCTGCTATAGATGATGGATGTCTTGAGGGATTGATCTACAATTTCATTACCAAGAGAATCTCAATAGTTTCAGGTGTCATACCACCACCTCTACATGTGGTGGTTTTAAAACTGGCCTGCTAAGCAAAGAGTTATGGCATTTGTTAATATTGCTTGGTGTGCTGTGAACTCTTCCCTGGCTGTCCTTTTAATGACACAGGTGAAGAAATTTAGATTTTGCTATTTTATTTATGTGTAAAGCACTGAAGGTAAATGCTGTTTAACAGGAGGGCATGTCTTCCTATTTCGGGCTATGTGCTGAATTATAACTGTTCTGCTGTTGAGTGATTCCATCCTTAGGGCTATGGAGACAGGAATTAGTACAGGTGTAATCTACTGAATTTAACCAAACCTTTTGACTCACTATCATCCCATACTATTGATTTGATATTGGAATGATATAAGGTTAATCAATATTTATGTAAATGCATTAAACACTGGCTATGAGGTAAAACCCAAGGAGTAGTGATTTAAAGAAAAAAAAATCAGATCCAGGACTAGTGAGATCAGGTGTTCATCAACGATCTATGTTCAGGCCTTTGTTGTTTGATAATATTTTGCCTCTATTCTATGTGATGATCAGTGTTGGTTAATTAAGTATGACAAATATAGTAAAATTGTTTTCCTTGCTAATAATAAACATGATTTCATTAATATTAATTTACTATGTTTAAGTGAGTGGGCTAGTATAGCTGGTCTCTCATTTAGTGAGAAAAAGTGCAATGTCATGTATTTTGGTAAACAAAAATTTAGGGGATTTATTACCATTAGCCTACTGGTGGATGAAGCTTGAACTCTTCAGCTTCGACTGCCCGAACTTCAACTCATTGACAATCAGAGTTCCCCCATAAGAAATCACTTTCAGCAAGTTGCATCAGAAGTGATTTCCTTTTTGGGAGAATTACACCCCTTTCTTTTTTTTTTTTTAAACAAGTTTATTGTTTTAACATATAAGAGAAATATCATAACAATTTTATACAAATAATTAAAAATAGGTATTATTATAATATTCAACAAAACAACTAAAGTATTTACAAAGACATCCACTACAATCAGATCAATTAATTAAACTAAAATACTGTGCTATTGAAATTAGAATTTTTTTAACAAATTTTGTAAATTATCCCATACAATAAAATGTGATGTTTTTCTAGTTGTTCTCATTCTAATTGTGCTTATTTCCATATGACACATTATATTCATAACATTTTTAAATTCATTGAACGAAGGAGGTGTATCTGAAATCCAATTTCTAGTTATTATTTTCCTAGCCACTGCTAGGATAGACCATAACAAGGGAAGCTTAATTCTTTTAACACATTGAGGTACAGGTGTGTTGAATAATATAAGAGACTTAGAAATAATGAAATTATCTGTAAAAAGAGCCTGCAAAAATTCATTAATTGACTTCCAGTATTCTTTCAACTTCATACAGTCATAAAACATATGAGCCCAGTCAGCATTAATTTCTACATTACATCTCTTACATAGATTATCTTTATTATTAATTTTATTCATCATCAAAGGTGTATAAAAAGATCTATGTAAAATTTCCATGTATAAAGTCTCCAGACAATGGAAGATGTAGTTCTATAAGCAGATTCCAATATATATTGTTTATCTTGTTGAGTTGGTGGGTCCCCATTAATAGAGGTGAAATAATTCCAGTATGAATCTACATTGTAAAAGTTTCTTGTCTGATAATTTTATGTATATATGAAAGTTTACCTTTATCAGAAACTTTATGCTGTAAATTTATTATCAAGTAATCAATCAGTTTTGGAATAGATTCTTTAACTGTTATAGACATTAGATCTATTCTATCAATGAGATGTTGTCTAAAGATCTGAACCTCTAACCAGCAAGTTTCTCTTAGATCAAATTCTTGTTTTAAGAAATCTAGATTTTTAACTTTATTATCAGATATCAGCTGATACCAGTACTTTAGATTATTATCTATAGCTAAATGAGCTCCTTCAGAAGTAGATGACATAAGCATACCCTGAGTATAAATTATAGGGAATACAATAAAATTCCATTCCCTATACTTAGGGTGCATGAATATAAAGTTACGATAACTAATAATAATATTTAATGGGTAACAGACCATATGTTTAGGTGTAATAGGTGAAGTACAAAATTCCTTTAGCAACCACAACATGGAGTTATTTATAATCATATTTTTATGTGTTAAGGAGATTTTCATGAAGTGCATACTAATTAGCTCCCAATAATCTTTCCATTTTATGACATATGACCGATCTATTAATAAAGTAATAACTTTTATAATAGAAGAGATAATATATAAATTAAAGTCTGGAAAAGAAATACCCCTTGAGACCAGCTATTAGTATGTTTCTTTAATGCAATCCTATGTCTATTAGGTGCCCATAAGAAATTTAACATTAGTGTATTCAGTTTCTTGATAGTTATTTTTGTAGGTGAAAGTATTATTGATTGTATTAAGTATAAAATCTTGGGGAATATTATCATTTTAATAATTGTAAGTCTCTCCTCCATAGTAAAAACATATTATTCCAGGTATTAAAAGATTTTGTATATTAAGAAAACAGGTATTATAGTTATTATATATAATAGATTTAATATCTTTAGATAGTATTATACCTAAATAAGTTATCTGACCCGAGTTGGGTACATATTTAGTAAAATCACTAATGAGAGTATTTTTTCGTATATATAGGTAGTATTTTAGTTTTTTCTTCATTGAATATTAAACCAGAAATACTTTTAAAATTCATCATTTTATCAAATAAAGACTGCATAGAAGAATTAGATCCTGCTGATGCAATTAGAACATCATCTGCAAAAAGTTGAATTTTTGATGTTGTATTTTCTTCTATTTCAAAACCCTCTATGTCAGTACTGTTTCTAATCAAATTAGCCCAAGGTTCCATTACTAAAGTGAATAATAGTGGAGAAAGTGGACATCCTTGCTTTGTACCTTTAAGAATGGGTATTTTTTGTGAAACATATGTTCCTACCTTAATATAAGCCAGCATTCCTTTGTATAAATGCTCAATTAAATTTACAAATGCATCAGAGAAATTTGTGCACTTCAGTAAGGTAAACATATAGTCCCAACTTACTGAATCAAATGCTGAACCTATATCAAGACTAATAAGTGTTAAATCTTTCTTTTTCCTATTTGCAAAATCAATTAATGTTAAAGTTCTTCTTATATTATCAAAAGTATTTCTATTTACAATGAAGCCCGTCTGATCTATGTCTATAATGCCGGGATAATTGTCTTCAATCTATCAGCAAAAATACTCATAAACATTTTATAATCAACATTAAGTAATGAGATGGGTCGATATGAAGAACATCTAGTTGGATCTTTATTAGGTTTTAAAATTGGTGAAATAAATGTATATTGCCAAGATGGGGGTTATTAACTCAGTTTGGGCCAGAATAAAAACCTTATGTATTAATGAATATGTAGTTTTAGAAAGGATTTTATATATCTCTGGTATAATACCATCATTACCCGGTGCTTTGTTTGATTTAAGCTTATTTATTTGTGTAATAACTTCTGTATATGAAATACTCTTGTCCAATAGTTTAATCTGTTGTTTATTAAGCTTTTTATTCATGTTTGTGGTTATAAACTCCTTTATTTTATCTTTAGGTTCCATGTTAATGTTGTTATGGTTAATCTTGTGAAAGTGATTTCTAAATTCATCCAGTATTTCTGGTATACTAGAAACATTCTTCTTTTCCTTAGAGAAAAGATTTCTTTGATATGGTTTTGTTTATTCAATCTTTTGTTTTATTTTTAAGTCTATGTAAGTATTTGGGGCTTATTGAATAAGACAAAACTTGTATATCTCTAAAGTTATTTTAACTTTATGAGTTAAAATTTCTTTGTATTTCTCATTTAGTTTGTTTATTTCTTCAATAACTTTCTTGTCCATAATATTTTCTTTATTATTATGTTTATAAGAGTCTAGTTTACTTTGAATATCTAACAATTCCTTATCCCAAGATTTCCTTTTGTTATTATACCATCTGATACTTTGTCCATATAGATATGATTTTAAGGCATCCCAAACATAGACAATGGAGACTTCAGGAGTATTATTTATGTCTAGAAAATGTTGTACTTCTGAAAGTATATATTCTTTATAGTCTTTTAGCTGAGTTAAGTATGCTGGTATCCTTTTGATCTGAACATTATGAGTATTTTTATCATGAATTCAAAACAATTGAGTTATGATCAGATATAGGACATGAAATGATTTTGGAATTAATTAAATCTGTTACCATCTGGTTAGAAATAAAGACCCTATCTATTTTTGAATAAGTTTTGTATCTGTTAGAAAAAAGGTGTATGGTAATGATTTTGACTCTATCTGATTATTAATATCATTCAAATGATAAGAATTAGCAAAATCATTTAAATGTTTTGCATTAGATGTAATTCTTCTTTTCTTTATAGTGGTAGTATCACTTTCATGTAGTATACAATTAAAATCACCAGCTAAAATAATATCCCCTATAGAGAATGATATGATCTTATCAATATGATGTTTCACTGTATTAATACCAATTCCAGGTATCCAGTATACATTAATTAAAGTGTAAGTCTTCCCATTAATTTGTATTGTAACCATACAAAACATTCCTTTGTCATCCTGATAAGACTTAATGGTTTTAGGAATGGGCATACTTTTATTCCATAAAATAGCCACTCCTCTTTTTTCTGAGTGTGCTCTGAACTAACCAATACTGCATACTTATTAGTGGCTAGTTTATCAATATCTTTTTTCAAGAGATGGGTTTCTTGCAGGAAGACTAGATTGGCCTTGTGTAGATTAATGTATCTTATTAGGCTTGCCCTTTTACACGGATTATTCAATCCATTAATGTTTAAAGAAATTCCTTTTAAAGATGTCATTTGGCATTTTTAAAACTCAAGAATCTTATGATCGAAATAACAAATAACAAGATAAATAATGTTACATCTCCACTTTTAGGTGTACCTTTAAATATAGCTGTATTTATTAAATCTCTTATGGGATTTTGTATAGGATTCAATTTTGTTTGTAGTGACAATGAGTGTGCAAAATATATTGTGGATGTCAAAACTATATACATATAACAATGAACAAGTGAAAATAATGTAAGGATTAAACCTTGCATCCTGCCTGGAGTTGAAAACTCCAACTTAGAGCAGTATTTACTACTCAAGTTAACCCCTACCCTAAGCAGCAGTACCTCAGCTACCACCTTATCAATTTAATACTAGTTATATTTAACTGAGGTTAACAGTTTTCAATTCAATTATCTATCAAGACAAAACTACACATTTGGTAAAACAGCATCATATAAACTAAAATAAACTTTTTTTTTTTTTTTTTTTTTTAAACTGTTCATACTATTATATAGATCTATGTAATATATAACACTTGAATTCTAATAGCATTCAAATAATCTTAATGTTAGAAATCAAGAGGAGAGAAAATTATGTTCTACCATTCATTTAAATCAAAAACTTTGGCTAATATGATTCAGACATTACATGCATTAAGATGCATCTATTTTCTGTCATGTGAATTCTATCAACAGCTTCCAAAAATCTTGAATTGTTTGTATATGAGCATTTACTTAAACTCATTATTGTCAATAGAGTAAAATATTGTATTCATAAAAATTATTATCAATCATATTGCATAGTTATGCAGATTCTCAGAAACACCTGCGTTATTACCTAAAAAAAAAAAAAACACAGACACACACACACATATACACACACATATACACACACACACACACACACACACACACACACACACACACACACACACACACACACACACACACACACACACACACACACACACACACATATATATATATATCTGATCTCACTGAGTTGTGTGTTAGTAGAGCACTATCCTACTTGCTGTCCCTAGAATAAATCTGTCTGCTTTATATAAAATAATGCACAGCAAACACATATTAGTAACCAGATTTTACAATCATGCTAACCTACTGCTTTAAAATATATCACATGACATTTCTTCCAGAATAGAGTTATAAGATTATTTATGCTTGCCAATCAGATGAATTAAATGAGTTATAGTAAAGTATATGTTTGGGACACAAGTTTTAACACAGATTATTATGCTACTGTTAAGTAGATTTTCAAAAACATTTAAATAAATGTTTCATTTTCTATGCCTTCTAAAATAAGATATTTACTTGCTACAAGAAACTACATCATCCAAACTCATCATAACTGACATATTTTATGAATAGAGTATTTTTCCTGAATCTGTGGTGTGTCAGTGTGATAACCTTGTCAATGTTTATACTAACTGCTTTCAGTTTCTCTGTGAAAATTCTGTGAGTGAAGCTTCTGAGGAAACTCATGGACACTATGCATGAGACAGCCCACATCCCAGATTGTCTCCCTTAACATTTTGGCGGAAACTTATTAAAACTTGTGGCAAACATTCATTTTGTGAATAGAGTAAAATATTGTATTCATAGAAATTATTATAAATCATATTGGATAGTTATGCAGATTCTCAGAAAAAAAGCCATCACACTCACACACACACACACATACACACACACACACACACACACACACACACACACACACACACACACATATATATATATATATATATATATCTGATCTCACTGAGTTGTGTGTTAGTAGAGCACTATCCTACTTGCTGTCCCTAGAATAAATCTGTCTGCTTTATACAAAATAATGCACAGCAAACACATATTGGTAACCAGATTTTACAATCATGCTAACCTACTGCTTTAAAATATATCACATGACATTTCTTCCAGAATAGAGTTATAAGATTATTTATGTTTGTCAATCAGATGAATTAAATGAGTTATAGTAAAATATATGTTTGGAACACAAATTTTTAACACAGATTATTATGCTGCTGTTAAGTAGATTTTCAAAAACATTTAAATAAATGTTTCATTTTTATGCCTTCTAAAATAAGACATTTACTTACTACAAGAAACTACATCATTTAAACTCATTATAACTGACATATTTTATGAACAGAGTATTTTCCTGAATCTGTGGTGTGTCAGTGTGATAACCTTGTCAATGTTTATACTAACTGCTTTCAGTTTCTCTGTGAGAATTCTGTGATTTGAAGATTCTGAGGTAACTCAAGGACATTGTGCATAAGACAGCCCACATCCCAGATTGTCTCTCTTAACATTTTGGCGGAAACTTAGTAAAACTAGTGACAAACATTCATTTAGCAGTGTAAATGCATCTAAACATGACAGAACCTCCACAATGTATTCCACAGATCATCACAGCCTCTATGCAAGTGAAATTAAACTCAAAATTACCAACAAGCAATAAAACTCAGCATTCTTCTCCCAACTCAATTTTCATACAAATCCTATTATTCACTGTGCCCACACAGTCTAAAGCATTTCTATATATTAATAAAGAAAAGAAAAGAGAGTAGAAAATAAAAGGGAGTGAAGCAGAAATAAAAATGTAAGAGAAAGCTGTAAGAAGTATATACAATGGAATGTTACTTACTGTTTATATTAATAGAGTTAAAAATAAAACATATTATTTACTCTTATTTAGTTCTGATTATTATTAGTTAAAGCATGACAGATTATTTACAAACAAGCATAAGCAGTATAATCAAGAAAGTATAATTAGAAATAGCATTTGAAGAACTTATAAACTTTTACAAGAAATAAATATGTTATTATTCTATTAATGATATTTTCATTACTGTTCTCTCCCTGCCCTCCCCACCCTTTACCCACTACATAATCTAAATAGAATGTCATTGTTTAAACAAAGAAAATAATAAAAGAAGAAGGAAAAAAAGGTAAAGATAAAAAATGTATCAAATTACTAACCTTACTTTTTCCAGAGAGAAAAACATAGCGAGTCACAGCCTGCCATTAAATCCTCAGGCTTTTTGACTGGTTATGAAACAAAACATTTCTTTGCACATAGAGAATAACTTTGATTAAATCTTTTCCAAAATATTTGTGGCTTTCTGGAAATGCAGGAACTATATTCAAAAAGATTAATAATGAACTAAAATGATGAGAGAGAAAAAAAGATATAACAAATCATTTGTTTTTAGTCTCTTCTTCTTCTCTGAAGTCTTCCAGGAAGCTTCAGTTGCCAATCTCTTTAATGAAGAACTAGCCCATTCCATTTCTTCTATTTTATCCAAAATACTTTTTTCTTTGACAAACAGTAAAGCAGAGTCTAAATCATCGAAGACCTTAGGACCATCAGGAAGGAAGATTTTAAGCTTGGCAGGAAACAGAAGGTATGTTTTAAACTGTGCTTTTTAAGCTCCCTTATTAGTGGCAGAAAAACTTTTCTTTTAGCAATTACCATGGAAGAATAGTCATTGTCAAAACGCACAGTTGTCTCATTAAACTTAACAGGAGCTTTAGCCCAAGCAGATTTAAGAACCATCTCTTTATCAAAAGATGATAGAAATCTAACTATAACTGATCTAGGATAGTTTTTGTTAGAGTTAGTATTAGTTATAGATCTATGTGCTCTTTCGATACCAAAAGAGAATGCTTCTGGTAAATCTAAAGTTTTAGGGAGCCATGTTGTTAAAAAAGAAGTAATATTGTTACCTTCAATATTTTCTGGCAGTCCAAAAATCCTAATGTTATTGCGCCTAGATCTATTTTCCAGGTCATCCAGCTTTGTTTGTAAATGTGTATTTTGTTTCAGCAGAAACTCAATGTTGATTTCCTGTTCTTGTATTTTATTTTCCATGTCATTCACAGCTTCTTCTATGCCTGTCATCTGGATCTTCTGTTGCTGCAGGTCCATATGTAACAAGTCTATTTGTTTTGTAGTTTTTCTATGAAAGTGTCTATTTTAGTATCCATTTTATCCATCTTAGCAGTAAGTTGCTGGACTATAATTATCAGAGACTGAAGTTCTTTCTTGATGCTGGAGTCTTGAGAATTTGTCTTACTGGAACTCATTTCAGACTGATAAACTGACAGGAAAATTTCCAAAGTAATTTCTGACAGGAATATTATTAAGATTTCCTTTCCTTTTTAGATATAGTTCAAGAACTATATAAAACAAACATATTTAGAAAGAAAATTACTTCAAGAATTAATTTTTTAAGTAATTAATTCCTGTCAATGTAATGAAATTGGTGGAGCTGAAGAAATCTGCTGCTATCCTGTGTTCATCCTTGGCCACGCCCTCAATTACACCCCTTTCTGAGTAATTGTGATCTCCGAGTTGATGTATAATAAGTTCAGGAGGTGTGGAAGGCTAGCTTGCTGCAAAAACACTTAAAAAAGTGTTTTTTGGCAAAATGTTTTCAGGGAATGAAGTTCAGGGATTCCAGCCCTCGGCGCATTCACTTTTGCCCACTCATAGTGGAAGCATCTATTGCATTGTCTGCATTTGATTTATTGGAAGTTAGTGAATTTAAGGATCTTGGCACACTGATTGATTCCTCTTTTTGTTTTGAAAATCACGTGAGAGCAATCTCCAGTAAGGCCTTTAGACAGATGGGTTTGATTCTCAAAAACTTTATGAAAGATGTTGCAATCTTAACAAGTTTACTTAAGGTGTCAATCAGACCAATTCTGGAACGCAATATAGGGTTCTGTACTCAATAATAATAGACAGCTTAAATGTATAGCATCAGTACAACATAAATTTTCAACAATAATACCTGATATTACGCGGTTATGCTGTAAGAATAAATGTGTTTCCGTGCATCTTTATACCATCTGTTACAGCTAAATCAGATGTTGTCAATGTTTGTTTGCCTATAAAGTGTTTAATGAGCCTTTTCTTCAGTCCTTATTGGGTTTGGAAGTATATAATAATCCAAAGACATGGAAGCATCACCTTTTAAAATTATGTTTAGAGTTATGCAATAAAAAGAACAGAACTTGTTAATGAGCACATGGGATGATAAATTATGGAGCAAATTATCTGAATATATCAAAGATGTGAATATCTAATAAAATTTTAAAAGTTCTGGGATGATTGGGCTGGAGCTATGGTGTTTGATCCAACAATTATTGAGATAATGCTCCTTGAAAGATGTAAGGCTTGAAGACTTTCTCTAACCTATGAATTTATGAACTTCTAACCTAACTTACATATCACACATTATTACTGATAGTAGTTCAGATGAACATAGTTTGCATGTCATGTTTTCCACAGTCACATGGTCTAGTAGAACAAATGCTGTAGCATCAGGTGATGACATGTCAGGTAAGTATTCTTCTCTGTCATATAAGTGTACATATATTAACAGTCTTGGCGTGATGCTAACATGTCAACACATGTAATATATATGTTGGCATAATGCTCACATGTTTTACATTTCAGGGGCTTCTCATGCTGTCCAGCCACAGTGATAAAAGCCAGGTCACATTGCATTGCATTGCATTATATAGGTGTACATTTGGAGAAGTTGACCTGGAGTTTGCAGTATTTTAACATATGTTACTCTATGCTTACATGTGTAATGTGTGCTTGTATTCTTGTCACTGTCACTGCAACACATCCATCTACCATCTCCTCCAGGACTCTTCCACTGATCCTGATAAAGGTCATGATGTGGTACAGAGAGGTAGTAAAGCTAAAGACATATAGGACACTGCACTTGAGGTTTCTTTGTCCATCTCCAGTGGTGATAGTCCTTCTGCCCAAGATATTTCCATCTACAGAGGTGACCATGAGCAACTGCCCTTACGTGAGTCTGACAGTGTTGGTGAAATAGTACCACAGTGTGCAGGGAATGTATGTCAAACAACACATGCCCAAGTATCAGAGATGTGTGGCCATATCTCATAGGGTAAATGCCTGATGTTACAGGCACATAATCCATCACAGAACCACCATAGCACAGAACTTTAAGCACCGCATGTCCTTGTGCTGCACACGAGTCAGGAGTACAGGCATTGCAAGATTATGGTAGCACTAGTTAAACATTGAGATGATTATAGGTTCATGGGTAGGTACTAGGCTATTGGCCCTAGGGCCTATATAAGCCTATCCAAAAAGGTACCCTGGCTTTTGCCACCCAAGACAATTATTTTCCTGTGCCCCTGTTGAGCAGATCCACAGAGATGATCCCCGGGGTGAATTTCCTATTTCCTATCCAATCATAAAGATTTTTCTTGAAGAGTGCTAATGAGGAGCTTTGTTTGATATAGATAGGCAGCTTGTTCCAGAGTATGAGAAGTCTCTGGGATAGGAATCTATCCCTCCAGTATGTTCTGTTTATTGTAGTGACAAGGTTTAGGTCCCTAGAGCATGTAGCTCAGATGGATTGGGATTTTTTTTAAGTGGATCATGTCCAACAGCTCTGAGTTTGACATAGCTTTGTAGGTTAGGCAGAGATTGCCTCTGAGTAGGCGATATGCAATGGAGTAAAGCTGGAATTTTTTGATACGGTCTGCGTAGGGCATCTGTTTGAGGCCGGTAATCCTCTTTGTGAGGTATTTCTGTGGACTTTCCAGTTGTTGTAGATGTCTTGTGAGGTACATACCAAAAGGGGCGTTGTACTCTATAATAGGTCTAATGAGTGATGAATAGAGGGGAACAATGACCTTTTTTTTCCTGGATGAGAAACCTTTTGTGTTGAGGTGTGCCATGTAGAAGGATTTCCTGACTACTGTGGTGATGTGATCATTAAAGGAGAGACTACTGTCCACCTGTGTCCCAAGGTCTCTTATCACACTTTCAGTGACTAGGTGGTAGCTCATGGGTACAGAGTTTTTACCAAAGGGTATGACAATGCACTTTTTGGCATTGAGCTTGAGGCCATGGCTTTGACACCAGGCATTTCTCTCCATGATGCCCTTTTGCTCCTAGTTTGCAGCCATCTGCAAACTTCATTAGCCAAAGACCATCTGTGTTAGCCTGTACTTCAGAAAAGTAGATGCCAAACAAGAGATGACCCAGGACTGAACCCTGTGGTACTCCACTTGTCACTGGTCTGAAGTCGGATTTGGAGTCTGCTACTTTCACAGTGTGTGTTCTGTCAGTGAGCCAGTTGGCAACCCATCTTGTGACATAGGGATTTATACCTAGTTTAGTGAGTTTATCTATAATTCCAGAGTGGGGAATGGTGTCAAAAGCCTTGGTGAGATCTAGATAGGCTGTGTGAACCACTTTACCCTCTTCTACGGCTTTGGTGACTGCTTCAAAGCAGTCTGTCAGGTTTAGGAGACATGATCCACCTTTTACAAACCTGAACTGGGTAGGGTCCAGAGTTTGGAGATTACCAATGTCTTTGTGTATAAGTTCCATTATGATACATTCCATGGCCTTGCAGACCAGGCTCATTAGACTAATGGGGTGGTAGTTCCCAGGGTCCGTGGTGGCTCCCCTTTTGTGGGAGTGGGATAACCATCACTGTGCGCCATTCAGTGGGCACAAAACCTGAGATGAGGCTATGATTGAACATGGTGCTTAGGTGGGGTGCCAGTTCATTCTGCAGTTCATGAAAAACGCAGCCTGGGATGTTGTCAGGTCCCATGGATGCTGTATTCTTGGCTTTGGAGAGTGTGTTTTTTTACCTGTGCAGCCGTAATTGCAGGAACTTTGCATTCTTCCGGTATAGAGATGGGCCCTTTAGGGGGTGAGAGGGGGGTAAAGTTAGCACTGAACCTATCTGCCAGGATGTTGGCAGTATTAGTTGGTTCTGTATGTTTAGTGCCATTGTGCTGTAACTCAGAGCAGCTCTGTGTGTTGCCATTGAGATTCTTGACATAGCTATAGAATGCTTTTTGGTTGTTTTTAGAATTAGTGGCGATTTTGTTTTCATAACTAGCTTTGGTGGATTTTATGAGGGATCTCAGCTTCTTACTGAGGCTGACCAGGGAGTTCCTCCAATCATGGGATTTTACTCTTTTTTGCAACAGTTTCTTTCTTCTGTTGCAGAGTTTGTTTATGGCAGGGGACCACCAGACTGGCTTCCTTTCTTTGGAGGGTAGCATCTTGGTTTTGTTAGGGATAGCACGATCCATGTGGCATCGATTGCATGTTCTATAGAGCAGCTTGTCTCAACTTTGCTTGAATAGTGCTACAATAATACCCAGGCCATACATTCCATGACATGTATTTTCAATATGTGTCCATTGGGTAGAGAAATGCAGGGTGGAACACATTAAAGGTCACATGCAGTAGAGTGTGCCATGCTTCATCAAATATCAGTTTTTGTGTATGAGCATGATGTCCACAACAGCCAAAATGACCCACAAGAGCCCTGCATGCACATTAAAGCACAGGCATAATGGAGGACCATGTGCCATGAATAGGGTGCTCAAGGTCTTCTTCTAACCAGTGGTCATCATCATCTTTATCACCAACATCAAACAACTTTTCCCATTTTAGTATATGGGGTCAGGGTGTTGTGTCAACTGTCATCATCTCTCTCTGTTCAATGCCACTCTCTTACTTTCTTTGTCACTCATGCCTGACTGTCACAGATCTTCTCTCACAAAATCCATCCACCTCTTTGCTGAATGCCTTCATTTCCTCTTGCCTTGTTCCTGTCAGGCACATGTACACAAAAGCAGGGGAGAATCTGGTGAAGAAGATTTGGGACAGACAGGAATACACACACACACACACACACACACACACACACACACACACACACACACACACACACACACACACACACATGCATATATTTATTTATTTTTATTTATTTATTTATTTATTTATTTATTGTCATTTGTTAACTGGGTTGGTCCAACAGAGCTAAAGGCCCATTTTCAGTGGAGACCCGAGGAGAAAAGCTCCAATTACAATTACAGTCATACAAGAAATTACATCACAATAGGCATGTAGCAAGAATTTATACACGTTTTTGTGTGGATATATATATATATATATATATATATATATATATACACACACAGTAACAACATGATAATGTGGATGCAAAGAAGGAAAAAATAATAATATTTCCTAGTACCGGGAATTGGTATGTATCACAAGGAAGAGGAGAAAGACAAGAGGAAAGCGAAAGATAATGAGAATAGGACAGTAGGTATAGGAAGAAGGTAAGTAGGATCAGTTTGGAGCCAGACAGGGACCGGGATATATATATATATATATGTATGTATGTATGTATGTATATATGTATGTATGTATGTATGTATATATGTATGTATGTATGTATATATGTATGTATGTATGTATGTATGTATGTATATATGTATGTATGTATGTATGTATGTATATATGTATGTATGTATGTATGTATATATGTATGTATGTATATATATATATATGTATGTATGTATGTATGTATGTATCTGTATATACAGAGAACTATAGCAGTGTACTATCACATGTTCAGGTGTTTCAGTGACAGTCACATATACACTGTCTTTGGTAGTATGTCATATGCATCCTCTGTAACTGCTGTAACCTGCAACCCACATGTATTGTATGATGTCTGCACATTTCAGATGTTGCCTTGGCAGTGCACAGCCCTCACCATGATAACAGTTCAGAGACAGCATGCTGATTATGTGTCATGTGAGTGATATCTTAAAATCACACATCACTTCTGTACCCTTACCTGAGTGTTCTGGTCTTCTAATTCCACTCTATCCACCTAAACAACCAACCTTCCACTGACATGTCGCTAGATACTACAGCCCACACATGCAATAAGCACTTCTTGACATTATGGGTAACAATTTCACTGACCACATGTCAGATATACACATATGAGTATGTCCACAGTACTTGTTCTAAATATATTAATTGCCTGTTCTGTAATACCTGTGTACTTCATTACAAGCAATGTCATACATTTCTGCTGTCACTACGTCATACGTAAATGGTGTTGCTAGTTACAGTTTTGATACTTTTATGCTATGTGTGATGTCATAGATCACACATTGATCTTTGTACATGTGTACATATGGCTTGACATGGCTCAAAGTTCAGAGCCACACATTGCCATGTTGCCTGAGCCAGCATACACAATCACAGTCTTCATGATCCACATCTGGTTGTCCTTTTTCTTAGATCTTCCTGATCATATTATGAATCATGTGATTTCTCCTGTTCTGATGTTTGGGGTTCTTGGGGTAAATTGCTCACATTGAGTGCTGGCAGGCCTCTGTGTTTAGATGTAATTGTATTGTGTAGCATGGTACGCATGGTGACTATTTGTGGAACCTTTTCTGTTGAGTACTGCAGTGCACCCCCAGATTTGTCTACACATTTGAATCTTGATTTCCACATATCAAACACTCTCTCAATTGTGTTTCAAAAATGGTATGTACTTCGTTAAATGCAGACATGACTGGGGTTCTGAATGATATCATAAGTCAGGGCTTCAGTGGATAACTGCAGTCACCTGATGGTATACATGGGCAGTAGATTAGTATGGCTGTATCACACAGTACTGGAACACATATGTTATATACAGTTATACTTACCAAGTAGTAGCCCCTAAGGGATCTTACTCTTCTGAAACATTGCCCTTAGGGCATTCTCTCTCCAAACTGCCACATTATGCACACTACTAAGGTGCACTTCCATCAGGTTAATAATGAAGCCCTGTATCAAGTACACTGCATGACAACTGAGTGATAGTCACTCCTTTCTGTTGAAGTACTATTCTGCACCCTCTCCAGAAGTGGCTTTAATTGGTATGCGGATATAGGACGTGGGGAAACTGGCTATGGAACAGAACCATTCCATGACAACCTAGTGCTCCTGTGGTATATTTGGGAAGCAGATGAAGTCATCAGTCTTTGCTGCACATGACTTCTAGGTACTGTCCTGGCATATGACTAGCAGCTGTCTGGGACACTCCCATCGTATCAGCCAAGCACTGCTGGAAGGTACCAGATGCCAGTATACCAAAGTTCAGACAGACCTTTGTTTCTACTGTTACAGGGATACCTTGCTAGCTGCCTGAGGACATGTGGGGTGAACACACTACACCAGTACTCTGCCTTCTCTATATTTATCTATGTGTTGGTCAAAGAGCTAGCTTAACTGGAACCTGGCTTGCTGCCATGTTGGATATCTGTTAATTTTACAATGCATTTGCAAATCATCCTCCAACATCACCTGTGTAACCCCCAGCATGCTTTAAGTGCATTAATTGCATTATCAATAATACTCAGTTATTCTTTGGAATCTGCAAAGATATAATACAAAATTGCAATAAAAATTATATGCATAAATATATATATAATTTTTGACAAGATAATGTGGCAAACTCTAATGAGGTATTCCACCAATACTAATTTTTATTGTTGCAGGGAGCAGGCACTGTGGTTTGGAATGTGGCATAGTTGGGTAGAGTCCACAATTATTGTAGGCCATAATCATTAGGATATATGCAAGACTTCAGCTTGTTTTTTGACATGTGTCCATCCTCAGTTCTACAAAGACCTATGTCAGCAAGCTGTGTTGGAAGTAACATTCTTTTTGAATCTAGACTTTAGTCTCCATCTCTATAGCAAAGCTGGTAGCTGGAATAATGCCAAAAACAAAAATAAATTCAGCTTCACATAAGAACTGACACAGCTAAATGTAAAACACAATAAAAAGCTAAGAAAGAACTGTAAATTATAATAATACGATATAACTTGCAAAAAATCCCACATTCAACAGGAAATAACTTTCCATACACCATTGTAAAAAAAAAAAGAAAATTGTAAAAAAGGATCAAACATTTCTAAATTAAAAATTACCCATACAGTCTCCCAAAAGTCCAAAAGTATGCCTAACACAAGCAATTAACATGTTACAATAAAATGAATACATAAACAGGTAAATAAAGTTTCTATGAAAAAAGTGAAAATGAAGACTACAAATCTCAATGCGTCACAAAGCTCTCCTCCAGCTTTGGTCTTTGAGTGAAGACATACATCCTATTTATGAATCTCAGTACAAGTGTATGCATCTCCAAGACACAAGCATATAACTCCCCCAAAGAAACTAATACCCTGCTCAACCTAAATCTTAAGCTCACCACACCCCACAAAAAGAAGATAAAAATCACAGAATTATACATGCAATAAATAAATGCATACTTAACTAAAATAAAAGTAAAACTAAATACCCACGTTCATTCATTGCTCTTAATAACAAACTTATGGAAAAGGACCAGAAAAGAAGAAAATAAATACTTTGTATTCCTTCCACAAAACCACACTTGTCAACTAAATCAAAAACAGAAAAAAAGGCCTAAAGTATGTTAACCTAGAGTAAACCTGAGTTTGTAAGTTAAATAGTTTTAACAAAATCTGCTTGATATGAGTACTGCATCACACACACACGCACACACACACACACACACACACACACACACACACACACACACACACACACACACACACACACACACACACACACACACACACACACACACACTTGGAATACTCAGGTATTTGATATTTCTGTGTGTTTTGGCATTCTGAACCACTCATACTTCTGAATTCTGAGACTGTATGCTTGGAATTGTTCTTTTTGCATCTATAGATTATGTGCACATGTCTAATATATCAGTACACAAAAACAGATGAATGCACACACAACACACACATAGATATACATCCAATAGACTTGTACTCTCAAGTATTATCATGGATTTACTTTAAAGTTGTAGCTGGTAAACAGAAACTTTAAACCTGTTCAATATGGTCTAATCCAACATTAAAGTAGGAACTGAAAAAATCAAAACTATATCAGGTCTCCATCAAATACATTTTATCACATTCTCTTATCAAAAACAATTATCAAAAAAGAGAACATAATCTTTTTCTGAGACAATATTATATGCCCTTTTAAGAGTCACTCATATCAAATAAGGATGCCCAGGAATCAGACTGAAATGTTATCTTTTTACATATAATAGCATATTACTTTCAGAAATCATACAAAGTGCATACGAAACATAGGAAACATAAACTGGCCTCTCCACTTCCTGACAATATATACCTTGTTTAAAGAGAATTAAATTCCCCAGAACAGCAGTTATAGTTTTAAAGTTTTGAGACATCAAAGCAGAACAACATATTGCAACACAAATCACCTTGTTGGTGGACTAATATCCTGTTGTTGAAGCAATAACAAACCTATGAACAGAACACTAATATTAACCATTAAATGAAGCAATAAAGTCTCATCAGACTGATATTTTAAACAAAAGAGACCACAACCTTGAATGCTTACAGTACCAAGCAGTCTGACAGAAATTAACACCCAGCTAATATTTTGATTTTGCCTTGTAGCTTTGATCTGAATCTCAGAAAGTTTGCTTATTTTTGGAAAATCCCTTTATGCATACCTTATAGCCGTAAACACATTGCTCTGAAAATTCATCTAAATACAAACCATCATAATTCCTGAGTGACAAAGTTGACAGCTGTGCTTTCTTACTTTGCAAACATCACAATTATTCAAAAAGGAACATCTCGGTTAATAAAAGTTAAGTCATTCATCTTTTCTGTGTGCCAAATTACATCATTGCCAACACACATGTATTCTACACCACACATATGTGATTGACATGAGATGCTGATCTACATGGTCTGCAATATGTCTTTCAGCCTTTCTGCCATTTCAAGCATGCAGCTAACATATTGCACTCAGAAGCTGATAACCTACTTAAGAATGCCAACAGTATAAGGCATTCACTTTTCCTGCGTGACGAATGCTTGAAATTACCTGGGTTATGATTAGCTCTTTGCACGGATTACACAGAGCATGCAGCATATTTGAAGACATTGTACCAGTCTCAAACATATTAAAGACATCATGCTGACTTGTAGGCAATACAATATGATGTAATTTGCTTCAACTGCTGTTGCTAATACCCATTGACCAATTCCCACGGTGTAAAAAAAAATCATTTTAATGCAGCCATCAATAAACACCTCACAATCCTGACTCAAAATAAACAAGATACTGTCTTAGAAAGAATTTTAGCAGTCATTTTCGATGTTCCTTTGTAACTATTGACTTTCAGATGTCATAAAATGAAAAAGTAGAACAATATACTGACGTGATAAAAAATGTGTGTCTCATATCATCAAGATAAGTCCTGTCTACTTAACCTGGTTATCTTCTTTGAAAAAAGTTTCTGAAGCGATGAATCAGGGCAAAACAGTGCACATCATATATTTCAACTTTTCTAAGGCATTTGACATCATCCTACACTCTGGTATCATAGATAAACTCTCCCAGCTACATGTCAATCCCTATCTAATTAATTGGATAGCAAACTGGTACATCTCATAAAAGACCTGTCACTAGTTGTATACCCAGGGTTCAGTGCTTGGGTCATTAAGGGTTTGTAGCTGACCAAGTCTGTAGATGACTGCAAACCTGGTGTCATCATAAACTTTGCAGAGGACACCAAGAGTCTCCAAGAGGGCCTGTCCTAAACAAATAACTGGTTTCAAAACCATGGACTAAAACAAAATGCCAAAAAATGTATAATCATATCCTTTGGCAAGCATGACTCCCTTGTAACTATCCCATGGCCAATACACACGGAAAACCGATCCCATATTTATGGATCTGGAAACTTCTGTTGACAAATAACTGTCATTTGATCCTCATGTATCCAGTGTTATGAGGAAGCCCTTTTTCATTCACAACTTATATCTAAAGCTATTATGTCCTGATCCAGGGATGTAATTCTTCAAATGTACTCTTTAAGCAGATCATAGAGTATAATGCCCTTTTCGGTATGTAACTCTCCAAACACTTGTCACAAATGGAATGATCACAACACTTTCATCACTAATAAAATCAAGTGTGTAAATCACAAAAACAATACAGACCATCTCAAAGCCTTGTTCCTCTTCTCAGTATCATGCAGATTATGTCTGTCTCTCTTACAGTACTACAACAGATCCTATTCTGGCACAACTATTATGTATACTCAAGTCCACTGGTATCATAAACACTCAGTCAAATCTCTTTTGCAAAATGAATAGAAAATGTAAGAAGGATAGGTTTGCATTAAATAGAATATTCCTTCTATCGAACTATCTTGTACTCCGTATAAAGCAAAGTACTTCTCTTACTTTATTCAAATGTACTTTGGACAAAGGGATGGGTAACTGCAAATTCACCTTTGGTTTAAGATCCCTGTTCCTCCTGGATAAGGTAAATGCATGCACAGATGACCCAATATATATCCTTGTTTGGCCCATCCCTGGTTTATTTGTATGCAAAATATATGGGCTAAAACCTACTATGGGAATGTAAAGCTGAATTTCTTAAGATCTTACAGATCAGTGGCCTAGTAAGTAACTGTGAACCTATGAACCTATTTATTTAAAATAACTAATTTCATGAGCACCACACAATTACTTCTAGAAAGATGTCTGTCCTCATTAATATTTATCAAATAGTGCATACAGAGGCTTGTTGATATTTATCAAGTGATGACTCTGGTGGCAATTCAATATTTTCATTAACAGTTTCCAGTTGATGATGCTAGTTGTCTCCTTTGGCCGATCATGTATTCTATGACAGACATATCAAGTTAGCACAGGATACTGAGTTAAATGGTCTACAAAGTACAGTTCACTTTTACTGTCTCGAACCATGAATAACATCATTTAAAAATGTTATTCTGTAAATGCTGACAACATATGTAAAAACTTTAACAGAAAAGGAGCACGTGTATGTAATGAATTCTTGAATGTTTGCAGTTATTTGGGATATGATGCATTCAGTTTTATGTCACATAATGCAAACTGTATTTGGAGATACCATACCAGTCTAACGTATAATATTACAGGCACAACTAAAATATAGAACATATAATGTGAGTTGATCTGTTTTGTTAACTAATGGTTCAAATAGCCAGGAAATCATCTCAAATAGTGAAAGCCAGAATGCATATTAACAGATTGAGAAAAGGTTGTTTTTTTCTTATTTTCTTATTGATTCAAACTGAGCTTACTGCTGTCTTATTAAGAGTTTATCAGTCACTTGCAGCATAATTAGTTGCAGTTACATTTCAGATAACATTTAAATGTACCATCACTTTAGAAGAAAAAAAATAGCTTCTTGGTGATCTACAAGCCTGTTCACCATAACACAACACAACCACTTGCATCTGGATAGGTTCCCTCTCAAATGTCCAAAGCTGATGTGACATAAGCTTACTCATATTCACAAAGTGATGAAATATATGAAGAATAGATATACTCAGTCATATTCATCCAGTGACAACACTTCTTGTTATCTCTACAAAAGATCGTATAGAGCTTTAATTCACTGTAATACTATATTTCTTAAAGTGAACGATTAAATATGTATTGCACTTGTTCAAATACACACGTCAACACAAAATATAAACAATCATGGCAAAAACACAACATATCTATGAAAAGAGGAAAAAGATGTGAAGATGAAATTAATTGCCAGTGTTTTTCTCACACAACCAGAAAGGAAAGGAAAAATGTGTGCTTGTCTTAATATTAAATAACATAACTGGACATGAGGATTAATAACAAGGGTTGCAGTATCTATAAGATGTAAAAGAATATTATATTCACTATTCCCTACGAAATGCTTAAAGAATAATTCTGTTAAGATTGACTCTTATAAAAGTGACTGCTTATGTCTACTAGGTGAAATAATTACTATAGTATGTTGTGAAAAAATGTCTTTAGTTATGGTAAAGGACTGGGTTGTTATGGCACAAATTAGCCAAAAAATAATATTAAAATGCAAACAAATGCAATTGTTCACTTAAGTTTGTCACTTCAGTTTAGATTAGTGGAAAAAATTGAAATGGATATTAAAGTGTTTTGTGAGGAACTGGGCACACTGTGTTACACTAATACTGCTATTTCTGCAAATGGGCTCTTGTGCAGAACTGGGGCTTTGCTATTTGCAGTGAAAAAAGACAGGATGAGCACTTTGAACAGTTGGGGCATGATGAATGGATAGATGCAGCTGTTTCTCTTGTAAAAGTGGGTAATGCCACATGTCTCTGTGGTGAGTATAAGTTGATTGTAAAGCCAAGTTACTAGCACTGGGGCACATCATCTTTTTAGAGCAGAATAGCTGATTACAATAGCGATAACTCTAAATAGTATGGAAGAAGAAGAAGAGGTGTGTTTGAATATAATGAACTATCATTCATTATAAGTTATGTACCCTCTACTTTTCAAAGGGCAATGGAAATGTATTTCATAATTTGAATGTATTATGCACTTACATAATTTGCTGATTACCGAAAAAAATTAAAATAAATACCTCGGTAACAACAAAGTGCTACAAAGATTGCAATGCAATGGAGTGAGAGATAAGAATCAAATTGTAAGTTTGACAAGTCACAGACTGTGTGAGAAGGATAGTTAAGTTTGTAATCCTTTGCTTCTATCAATTTGCTGAATGGAAAAGGTGAAGTTGAAGCCATTCATGAGCCTTCTGCCCCGCATGTGAGAAAGATAAATTTCTTAGTTTTACGTTTATGCCTAACAAAGTTAGCATTAGCACCATTGCACAGACTGCTGAAAGAACACCGTCTTAGCAATGAGAATATTGTGAGCAAAACGCTTTCATAAAATCTAAATAAATGCTAACTCATAATAAAGTGTACAGCATTACAAGGCTGCACATTTCACATGTTTTTTTCATTGGTTAATTGTCTCTTGAGTGATACTTAAATACACTGTGAATTCTGCCTATTGTCATGCCTCATTTGGGGTATTAAAAAGTTCGTGTTCTTTGGAGTTCCACATTGAAAGGGTCTGTCACAAATTCAGTGTTAGGGATTTTTTAACCGATATCCATGGTAAATACAGAGGAATCATATTATGAAAAAGATCTTTTAATGAATTAAGTAAGACCAGCATATTCAGACCAGCCTATGGCCTTCCTAGTTGAAGTTGTTAGTAAGCCATTAGTACATGTTCCACATTATGCCCATTTGTTCCACATTGTGATGCCTAGTGTTCCTCATTTTGGAGATGGAAGGTTGAGAGCTCTGCCTATTGTCATGAATTTGGGGATATAAGACCAATTGCATCTGCATCAGTATCAGTATTACTTTCTTCTCTTCAAAAAAATTATTCTTAGACTGAAAAAGAAAGAATTTTATCACTATATTGGTGGAATCAATATCTTTCAGGTTAGTAACTGACCACAAGCTCTTATTAAATTGTAAGCATAATATTAGCTCTCAGTAACTGTGGTAAGAAGTCAGAGATGGGCTATGACATTGTCAGCATAGGACAATGAAGCAGCATAGAGGGATTCAAAAATGTCACTGTAATGCAACTTTTCTGTCAAGAATATGTTTACCTAAGATCACAGAAAATGGTGAAGAAGAATTAAAAAGGCTATTTGAATGATGTGACAGAAGAACATTTTCAAGTTTCTCTTGTTACAGTTGAAACGATAGCATGTGTAACATGTAGTATCCAGGAATTGTCAAAAGTACAGAACTTCTGATGGAGAGGTGACCTCTTAAAGTAAATGGCAACTTTAAAATGTCCCATAAAAGGATATTTACAAATTAATTTGTGTAATATAGTTGGTTAGAATAAGCGGTAATTTGATTAGCATTTCCTAATTAGAACAACTATCAATGGATTCCATGTCAGTTTTACTTCTGAACTTACATTTGTATTTACATTAATCTGTTTCTTTAAAAATAGCACATCTTTTAATACAAGGAAATTTAAGTCAACATTTAGGATAGAACCATTTCATGTTCTTCTTTTAATCATGCATGTATTTTACATAGCCTCGTTGCACTCATGTATGAAACATTTTAAGAAATGCTTCACTGATGACACAGCATTGTCTCAATAATATTAACATTTTAAATAATGGACAGAAAAAAAACTAGGCTTCACAATTCAGATATTATTTTATTATAAAAGATACATCTTGTGTAAGATGATAATGAACATTTTTTCTATTATGTACTTGATAATTAATCATTGATAAGAGGAGATGGGTAGCAATTTTGGGAGAAAGGTGTTGTTACGCCTAGAATAATTTATTCATTTTGTAATAAAGGGATGTCTTCTTTGGTTCGCTTAGAGATCAAGACAAATGGTTTATATTAATTAATACCTACCAGACAGTGAAACCTGATTAGACATCCTTTTAAATAATATGCAAAGTAACTTAATTCTAGGAGGTGATTTCAATTTTATTCTTTATAAAATAGCCACTATTGTTAATAGAGAACCTAAAAATTCTGCCTCAGTTAATTCTTAAGAAATTTAACAATCTTAAATAAATTACAATGTATAAGTGCTCTCAAAGCTATCATTTCCTGCATTTAATTTGTTACTCTTATGGTTTTGGAATGCAACCATATATATTTTCATATCCATTGAGCTGTGTAGTAAAATTGGTTTTATTAAAGTTATTTCTTGTGCACACTAAGACCATACCACACTTTTCTTCAAACTGTGCATTAATTATACAATGTTAGCAAGTACCAATCATCTAAAATGGTTCAGAAAGAGTTATGAAATGATTTGTTCTAGAATGGCAACAAACGCATCAATGTGACAAACAAAACATAAAGTCAAGGTGTAATGGTGTTTCAGGGCCTAGAAAACAATGAAAATGTGAGTTATTAAAACTCAAGAGAATCTTAACATTGCTAAACCATGAGTAGACAAACTTAAATCTATACAAATAACATGGTGAATCTGACATCATAAAATATCTATTACCTTAGCAAAATGATGTTTTTCTTATACTCTCTAATTTCCAACATTTGTATACATTGGTTAATATATCAAGTAAATATCCAAACTAAATAAGACTGAATCCATCCAGAACCCAATAAATAATAGACTAGTTTTATGATATTTAGATATATTTCTGCAAGTAACTTGAATTATAATTGGAAACATAATGAATTAAAATAGCTAGTGTTTGCATAAATACATGATTTCAAAAGTATTATCCAGAACATTTATGATTAAATTATTGTAAACTTGAATAAAGTTATTTCTAAACAGGCAGATTTTTATCTTTGAAAACAGAGTATACCTGATAAAAATATTTATGATTTTTCTCCAACCAAAATGTAAATTTGAAAATTAAATAAATGATTTGCTTCTTTAATTTGGTATCCAACTAAACCAGTATTTTTTTTTTTAATAAATCACAGGAAGACCTGCAACTTGTAGGTATAGGTGTGCTTGGCATTACAACCTTAGCAATTTATTTTCAAACTTATAAGTCACTAAATGGCATTTCATATAATCTCAAATTGAAACACCTACACATGACTTTATGCAATACTAAAAAAGCTAAAACACATCAAAAGACAACATGTGTGGCTATTTAGAATCAGTTACTGTCATCTGGGTCCATACTGATTTATATACCTACAAAGTCCAGATATGTAAATAAAATGTATAGAAATATTTCAAATATTTTATTTATAAACATTCAGTATTACAAGCTGACTTTTTCTCTTGTTTCTCTTTGTTTCCTCATTACAGCAGTAGGATTAATACAAGGTCCTAAACTAGACAAAATGTTGAACTGGAAAGAAGAAAATCTAAAACACTGGAATAAAATGCCAATGAATGTTAAAGGCAGCAAATACATTCATTATTTGAAATGAAGACTGATAAATTACATCAGTGTGATTGCTACAGATAACATATTCTGAATACAAGCAAAGAGCACCTCACTGAAGGTAATGCTGCTCAACACCAAACAGTCCAAAGAAAAAAATAGCAGCTACCACCACTTATGAAGAGAGAGTTTAATCATCCAACACAATAAAAACAAACAGAAAATGAAGTAAAACTGCAGAGATGAGCGCGTTCATGCTGTACCCTTTATCAGATAAAATGCTCAAATTTAAAACATTCTATTAAAGGGAGTGACGACCAATCAAGACTCAGTACTGAACCCACCTTTTTTCAAAGCAGATTTCAATGGAATGACATCATTGAGACCTGGATGCCTATGTGCTGTAAGTTCCACTCGGTGTCATTCACCATGCTGAATAACACTGAGTATGAAGAGGCTAAACGGTTAGTGGAACTTTCAGCACACAAGCATCCAGGTCTCAATTATGTCATTCTGCTTTGAAAAAAAGGTGGGTTCAGTATTGAGTCTTGATTGGTTGTCACTCCCTTTAAAAGAATGTTTTAAATTTGAGCATTTTATCTGATGAAGGGCACAGCCCGAAAGCACTCATCTTAGCTGTTTTACTTCATTTTATGTTTGTTTTTATTGTGTTGGATGATTAAACTGTCTCTTCCTAAGTGATAGTAGCAGATTACATTCTGTTTTGTCTGATTCATATAAAATGCTATTACTTTATAAAGAACTTGTCTGATGCTAATTCTGATATTTTTAATAAAGACAAAAACCCTGATTTTATGTTGGACAACACAGTCTACTTCCTCTCCATCTTGGAAATTATTCACATTGAAATTTTATGCTGAATCTTTATTTGTTTATTTACTGTTTACTGACTACGTTAGTCCCATTAGGCTAATGTCCTCTTTTCAGGAAAGACCTGATGTGGTATTCAGACTGACTAAGGGAAATTTGGTCAAAGCACTGGGGAACATGCCCTGCTCTTCTTTTCAATAAGTGCCATGGGATCTTTTATACTCAGCTAGGCTGCTACCAATGCAGGTATATGAGATTTGATTTATCATAACATCCAAAGGACGGCACACTCAAGAGTGTAACACTCCCTCGTTATGTTGCACTGCAGGGTCAGTATCAATTACCTGGTGTGGGAACAGAAGCCACAGTCTTCCAACCTTTCATCACCAAAGGCAAGTTTTCTACTTGTTGAGCCAGTGACAATATCATGGGACAGAATTAATAAAATGTGTAAAAGTATAAAGTGTTGGAAATATAATATGGAAGTGAAAGATATTTGGAAGCATACCTTTTTTATGAATGCTCACTAGTGTGTGTTTTTTAAAAATTTTCAATAATTTGAATAATTGGGCACAGAAATATTAGAATATCTTTTGTTGTGTAATGCTCTGATTCATTGTTTTATATATTTATATATATATATATATATATATATATATATATATATAATTATCTGTTTCTACTCCTCTGATGCTGGAAAAACAAATGTGAGAAGCTGGAAAAAAGCCTACCTCTCATAAAATTTAAGAATTCATCAGTTTTACAATACTAGTACATGACAGAGAGCTCAAGAGCATTATTATGAGAACAAAATGCCCTGAAATTAATTAAAGATGTTGGCTTAGATGAATGTTTTTATTGGACAAATGTAGAAATAATGTTCTGTAATATAAAATTAAGGAATTAAATCCCATGCTAATTTGAATCCTACAGTTCAGTCTGTAGTATTATGGTTCATTTTTCTTAAAAAAAGATTAACATTTGCTTTGTACATAATATATACAATTAATTCTATTAATTTTTTAGCAAAATATTCCTTGTTAAGACTTTATATTATATTTGTAAAATGTATTTTAGGTTTTATGCTTTTGATATGAAATGTGTGTACAGTTTTCTATAATGTTATATGATAATATGTATTTAGGTTTCAGCTTTAAATAAAAAATGGGAAAATAAGAATTTCTATATTGATTTTGAAATCGAAAGCACATCCATAGTGGTTTTGCAAGACTGCTTATACTTAATGAGTTGTTAATTGTGGTGGATGCATATTCAAACTAGTTAGAAATGATTATAATATAATCAATCATGTCTCAAGCTCACATGACTTTTATATGTCTAAAATGAAAGCATAATATATCTCACTTTAACCACCACCTCTTTACTTTCTACTAGTTTTCCTCCTATTTATCTTTGCTGACTATATATGTCGATATCACAGTCAAGCTAATGAATCTGAGATTGAGTGAAACCACTTTTATGAAATAGTACTTACAAAATTCCATCATGATAGGCATGATAGAATAGATCATATAATGAAAAAATAAATGCATGTTAGATATACCAGAGAAAGAGTCATTAGTGGTTTCCAACAATGATTATGCAAATGACAGGTCCCTTCTCTTTTTAAGTTCAAGAAACTGACTCAAAAATTCCATACATAGAATATAATGAGTAACTGAGACATAGACCATATATATATATATATATATATATATATATATATATATATATATATATATATATATATATATATATATATATATATATATATATATGTATATATATATATATATATATATATATATATCTATAAAAACTTCTGAAATAATACGGACATTTGTCTTTCCTTTTCCGTAATTTATGGATAATACTATATTTTTGCTTATTTAATTACTTATATTGCTAACAGATGTGATTAGAGTCTCATGACTTTAGTGGAGATGGACTCAGTTTATATAAATGTTGATTTGAGACATGCTTGAGAAAATATAAAACCAGACTTGACTTTCATTTGATGATGTATAAAGTTGGATTTGATGAGCTGAATGAATTGATAAAGAATTTTTTTACACATATTTTTTTATATTTTTCAAAAGTTTCTAGTATTTTTTCTGTTATAGTAAGATTTTCCATCTTCTTTCCTGTAGTTGCCAAAGCCTTACAATCTGTTCCTTGCATGATGTCATATCATCATCATCCTTGTGTCTTCTATGCTAGTCTTCAGTCTGACTATATTACTTCGCCAGGGTGAGAGCTGCTAAAGGCAGTTGTATTTATGGCAGCAATTTCAGAATGCAGAATCTACCTGCTTTAATGCACTAAATATAAGAAGGCAACCAAGTTCCACATTATTTCAGGCTGGGTTTAGCATTTACAATTTACTTAATTTAGTAGCATTGCTGCAGACAAAGCCAAGCATAAGTACTTCATGTGTGAGCTGATTGCAAATGGTAGAAAGAGTTTGAAAGAGCAGTGATCAACACTAAACCTGAAGTTGAAGCTATTTATTTATTATTTTTCTTTTTTTCCCCTCATTTTGTGCTGGTTGGAGTTGAATACAGAATGAAACAGAACACCATTCTTCTATAAAAATCCTAAGCAACAGCATACTTATGGATAGCTGTTTTGAATGATAAGGTTATATGGACATGCAATAATTATATGAGTATGCATAATTTCCTATTGGGCACAGTGCCACTGTAGTGTACAGCAACAAAAGTGACTCCCATTGTGCAGCACCTCAAATGTATGTCAAAGTTAAAGCCAAAAGATGATAAAGCAGAGCCATCTCAATGTATTATAATAACAGCATATATCAAAGGCAATGCATTCAGATTACTATAGAATGACAACACAGTGTGTGAAGGTACTGACTACTAGCATGCAGTGCATTTTGTCTGGTATGCTGTAGAATATTTTTTGTTACCTGTGAATGCCTTATTGATGCAATAACTCAAAACACATACACATACACAGACACGCACATATATACATATCCACACACATGTAGACACACACACACAAACACACACATACATACACACACACACACACACACACACACATATATATATATATATATATATATATATATATATATATATATATATATATAGAGAGAGAGAGAGACACACACACACACACACACACATAGTCACAAACACACACACATACACACACACACACACACACACATATATATATATACATATAGATATATATCTATATACACGCACACACACACACACACACACACACACACACACACACACACATATATATATATATATAGACTCACACACACACACACACACACACACACACACACACACACACACACACACGAGTATATGGCACTAGTCATATATTCAGAATTCAAAAGATTGAGGAAAGCTCCTCTATCTTTAACTAATCGACAAAAAAAAGTGTTTTTTTTTTTGCAAGGTAGCAAGCCCCCACCACCCCCCACACCTTTGCTAATTATATATACCAACTCTGAGTTCATGCTACAGTGGAGAAAGAGCAAATTCCCCCATCCCCACTGTTTATGACTGCTCACAGAAAACAAGTCAGCAATATGTGATCAGCCAATTTCCAAACAGCTGCTCCTGCTATTTTTTTTAGATGATTGCACACTTTGATCACCTAAATGACATCCATTGCTTAGCAGTATTTCTGAGCAAGTCAATTAACCAGAAGACACTGAAAAAAGTTTGTAAAGATTGTATTTATTTTAAAACTACTATGCTTGGTTATTAGTTTTTGTTATGTCTTTGTGCCTAGGATGACAAGACAGCAATATTATGGATTTGCTTGACATTTTCTTAATGGATTTGAAATTTCTGACTGTTGAATATTTGTGAATTCTATTTTGTAGAGCTATTGGTCTTTACAGGTTTATTTATTATGTAAAAGCAAACATTGCTCTGTATTTCTGAATGCTATATTTCAGGAAGGTATGGTAAGTGGGTAAATGCATGGTAGGTAACATTTCAGAATGGAAGGATAAAATACTACACAATCAAGTGAGGGAATAATTTGAAAGTTTGCAGATTACTGAACTTTGAAAATTATTTTGAACTTATGCTTCAAAATGTCTTTGAGCAATGTAGAAAATCATTATCTTTGTGTAGTACTCAGTATTCATTCCAGCGCTTAATACAGGAGATGCAATGCTAACAGCTGTTAGATAGCTACTTTCTGTAGTCCAGAAGCTTGACTCCCACAGTCACCATTTGTCTATTGTGCATCTCTGAGCAAGTCACTTTACTGGATGGTGCTCTTGGGCTGAGTCTAAAAAGATCGATGAAGATCTGTGTTTTGCCCCTGTTAGCAAATATAAACACAATAAAATAAAATAACATAAATAAAAAAAAAAATCACAAATGACCTGTCACAGTCAAATGAGTGATAAACCATGTCTCATAATGTGTGATATTTTAAATATATACATGCATCAACTGAAAACTGTGTGGTAACCAGAATACTTTGTATCACAGCAGGGGACTAGGCAGGACAATGACTAATATCCACTAGAACTACAGCCAGTTCCAACCAGGGATACATCCTGTCTTTTCTCAATATATGAATGAAGGGAGCAATTTGGTAAGTCTAACTAACTAAGTAGTAAAACATTTATGATCATGAAATGAATTGGACATAGTCCAGTAGGAACTTACTTGGGAAGTTTCCTTTTCAGTATTACTAAAATAATTGCTTTTTTCCATGGGGGGGACAACGTGCAATTACCAACAGCTAAGATGTAGTTCGTTAAACATGTAAAATTAGCAACAAATTTACCTTTCCATATTAAATATATTTCTAATGATAAGTCATCTGGGCCAAGCATCTAAGCTTTCTCTTACCCACTTATTACTTTTCTTTAGCCCCACACTTGTAATATTTGCAAACAGAGAGAAGAATTCATCTAGACCAAGTCAAGGCAGACCTAAGTAAGAAGTCCCTCCACATTTACAGAGACCCGCCTCTTGAAAAGTTCTTCTAAGTGCAGGTAACCTACTATAGTAGTAATCAAAACACACACATCTTTTAGGTTGTTAAAAAGGCTACTTGTAGTATCTTTTGTTTTATAAAATTATCCTTTCATAAACTTGCTAGCTTGAGTCTTAGGGACACTAATTTCTAAGATACTGCTAAGCCTTATCCACCTTAAAGTTTAAAGTATATTGGTTGTGTTTGCATGTGCTTTCACCTTATAAATAGTTTCATATCCTGTTATACTACTCATGATAAAGTTGTGTTTTGTAATAATAATAATAATAATAACAATAATAATAATAACAATAATAATAATAATAATAATAACAATAATAATAATAGTAATAATAATAATACTAATAATAATAATAACAACAATAACAATAATAATAATAATAATAATAATAATAGTAATAATAATAATAATAATAATAATAATAATAATAATAATAATAATAATAAAGATTAGTGTGCTTTTTTATTGTTTAAGTCTCACTGTTTATTCAGTTTTTCCTCTATAACCACAGCTAGAAAATGATATCATGGCAGGGATACAATTGAAATGTAATATAGATAATCAAAAGAATTCACCGTTGTAGAAGAGCTTCTGCTTATTTTGTTGAACTTTTTGAACTTTGACCGCTATATCATCACATGTTAATTTTCAGTGTGAGGTGTTCCACCTGCAAGAACTTGTTGGCAACTGTCTTTCTCTGAGGGAAGAAACTAACTCTAATGCATTTAACATGGAAATATGGTAGTCTATACATTTAGGTACTGAGATGCTGTGGATTCATTCTTTCTTTATGTCATGGCAGGTATTTTCAGTTCTGAGAAAAATATTCAGGGGGACATCCTTACCAACAAAACAGAATACACAACTACCACAATGTTTACACCCAAATCAGTATATTTTGGTATTGCATATAGTAATGAGGTTTTATCCAACTTCAAAGATATGTTACTTATACTTATTTATTTATTTTATGTATTTATTTTATTTTCAGTTTGATTACCGGGGAAGTCCACTGGGTCAGAATGTGCCCATTTTCAGTGGAGGCCCGGGGAGAAAAGCTCCAGTAAGCAATAAGAATTACAAAAGTTTACTTAATACAGAGGTCAAATACTTATATAAATTCATGCAGTCAGGTACAGCAAGTGTATAAATTGTCATTAGAATGCAATTTAGACAAAGGTAGGACAATATGTAGGTGTTTACATTCCGAGCAATAAGCTTCAATTGTCTTAACAGTAAGTATCTATGGATTACTTGATATTTACAATATTTACATGCTTGGAGTCAAGAGAGAGAACTTGCTTAATCTGAGGAAGTTAGCATAGGTATATTCTAGGAGAATAGTAAAGAGGTCATAGTACAGTGTGGATTAGGAGTACGGATGGCTCAAAGGGGAAGTTTATATTAATTTATGTGGGGTGAAAGCAGGAACATTTACATTTGGTAGATAGGTATGAGAAAAGTTGGGTCTTAAAGGATTCAGAGTTAGGTATAGTCCTAAGTGAAGGAGGGAGAGAGTTCCATTTTTTGCCTACAGTGAAAGAGAGAAGGAGTTGGCCAGCAGGACGTTTGGGTTTGTGGATAAAGATTAATTTTTGGTGTTCAGATCTGAGAGATCTGGTAGGGATGTAAGGGGGGAGGATGTTTGTTAAGGCTGGGCATTTATCGGGATAGTATATTAATTTGTGAGCGGTGGTTAGTTGGAGATAGTCTAGGTGGTTAGAGAGTTCCAGCCAGTTTAGAGATTGTAGGGTAAGGCAATGGTGAGTAGAGGTTTTGGATTTGGTAGCGAATTTGGAGATTTTATTATAGCAAATTTCAAGTTTAGTGGTATTGGAAGAAGACAGGTTAGTTAGAAGAGGGGCTCCATATAATAATGAAGGTAGGAGGTAGGTAGTGGCAATGGTATGCCTGGCAGAGTTAGAGAGAAAGCGGTTATTTCTATAGAGCATACCTAGCTTTTGGTGGGTTTTCTTTATGTTTTGTTGGATGTGGATATCAAATTTAAGGTATTCGTCTATAGTAATGCCAAGGAGTTTTGCAGAAGAGACCACTTCTATGGCAGTGTTGCTTAGGCTTAGGACTTTGAAAGCATTTTTGTCGAAAGAGAAAGCTTTGGTAGGAGGAAAGAGAAGTATTTTGGATTTATTAGAGTTGAGAGAGAGATGGTTGCGGTGCATCCAATTTTCGGTAGTAGAAAAAGCTATTTGAGTTTTAGTCAGGAGTTCAGGTAGGTTAGTAGCGGCACAGACTAAGGTAGAGTCATCAGCGTATTGGATAACTGTTGTCTCAGGGATAACTGTGTGAAGGTTATCAATGAAGATGTTAAAAAGCATGGGTCCAAGGATGGGAACACCAGTGGGAGTTGGCAGGAAGGAGGAGGTAGAGTTCTTCCATCTGACAGCTTGAGATCTGTCTGATAGGTAGCTGGAAAACCAAGATAGGGTATCAGGGGAGAGATGAAGGTTGGAGAGATGGAAAAGAAGTTGCTTTTGAGAGATGGTATCAAAGGCTTTAGAAAGATCTAGTAGTACTGTGGATACTAGTAATCCAGAATTACGGGCTCAATTTACTGTATCTAAGAAGGATAGTAAGGCAGAAATGGTACTGCGACCAGGGCGGAAGACATGTTGGGTGGGAGTTATGAGGTGATTCTGAGTTAGAAAAGGCATAAGTTGATGGTGGACACATTTTTCTAATATTTTTGATATTGGTGAGAGTAGGGCAATTGGGTGGAAATTGGAGATATTGGTGTTTTTGCCTCCTTTGTGAAGAGGTAGAATGAAGGCAGATTGCCAGAGTTTGGGTAAATAAGACTCTTTTAAAGATCTGTTAATTAGGATGCTGATAGGGAGAGCAATACCTTCAGCAGCTGATTTGAGGAAGGAGGAGGGTATGTTGTCTGGGGCATTTGAGCAAGGCTTTAGTTTTGATAGAAGTCTTTTTAAGAAAGAAGTTGGAACGGGTTTGAGCTGGAAATTAAGAGGATAGTTATTAGGGTTGATGGGAGTAGAGGAAGGAGAGTTGGATGGGTTATTGTCAGGGAAAGATTTGGTTAGGTTAGCTATGGATTCAGTAAAAAATGTGTTGAAGTGAGAGCTTAGTTCTGAGTCAGTTAAGCTTGGGTCAGGGCAGGGATTATTCTTGGATCCTGGATGGAGTAGGGAGTTAATGGATTTCCAGAATTGTTTTGGGTTCTTGTTATTGTTAAATTGAAGTTTATTATAGTAGTTCTTTTTGTCTAAGGTGATTAGTTTTTTTACTTGGTTGCGGAGTTGGGTGTATTGAAGCATGGTAGAAGGCATATTATTTTTCTGGTAGAGCTTCCAGGATTTGTCCCAGCAAAGCATGATATGTTTAGTTTCTTTGGATAGCCAAGGAGCGGAATTAGTCTTGATTCGTTTGTTTCTTGGCTGGGCTTGGGAGTTGAGGGTTGTTAGGAAGTCAGAGTTAAAATGTTCAACTGCATTGTCAAGGGGAAGAGTATTTAGGATTTGCCAGTTAATATGTTTAAAGGTGTTTGAGAAATTTATGGGGTTGAAGTTGCTGAGATTACGCGTGAGGATGTAGTGGTGTTGATGTTTAGTGGTGTTGGTTGAGCGATGTATGAAAGCAGGGAGATGGTCACTAAATGTGTCTGGGATAGTACCAGAGAGAGTTATTTTATTTGGATGGGAGACTAGGACCCAGTCGATGATGGATCCTGGGTGGTGGTGTTTGTTAGGGCGAGTGGTTGTATGAATTACTTGGGTGAAATTGTAGAGGTTGATAAATAAGGAGGGGGATGGTAAGTTTATTTTATTCCAATCAATGTTAACATCGCCTAGAATGTAGGTTTCGAATTTTATATCAGTTGAGGCCCAGTTAAATATATTTTCAAGGGTAGAGATATTGCCGCCAGGGGAAATATATAGGGAGATAATGCAGATATTTTTATGTTTATTTAGTTGTAGGAGACTAGCGGTTAGTTCAGTATTTTTGAATTGTGGAACTGGAGTTTGTAGAGGGATTAATGAAAGAAGGTTGGAGTAGATTAGAGCAGATGCTCCACCTTTTCTGTTTAAACAGTCACTTCTATGGATTTGGAATCCAGGAGGTAGGATTTCAGAGTCAGCAATATGTGGTTTTAGCCAGGTTTCAGAGATGGCTAAGATGTCAGGTTGGTTGTGGCAAATCCAAGCTTGTATTTGGTGTATTTTGTTATTAAGGGTTTGGGCATTTATGGTAAAGAACTTAAGGGTGTTAAGGGAGGAAGTAGAAGAAGAAGAGGGAGAGGGGAGAATATGTGTGTGTGATGGATGAAGTAGTGGTAGGGGGAGGGAGTTGTTAGTTGTGTGGCAAGGGCCTGGGTTAGGGTGGATATCTCCAGATAAGGCTAGGTCATTATTGGGAATGACCTTTAGTCTTTTTGGTTTATTGAGGAGGATGCTGTTTGGAGCTATTAGTGGTTTAAGAGTGAAGGTATTTGTTGTAGTGGAGAGGAGTTTGGGGTGGAATAGGTATAGTATGCTAGTAGGGATAAGAGAGGATGTTATTATGTGGAAGTGGGTTGCTAGAAATGGTTGCTGGTGAGTGTATGGGATAGTTTGAGTAGGAGGCAGGTATAGGGGTGTTTTGGAAGAGTAAGAAGTAGCAAAATGAAGAGGAATTAGAAGCACAAGAAGAGAGCATGGGGCATGATATACTTGTTTAGAACTTGATCAATTCAATTTAATAGTTTATCTCTGAATTCCAAGACCCATTGTTCTGCATCTGTCACATGTGTAATATTTCTATCTTAGGCTTCCAAGGGACTATGATGATAAGCTTTCTGGTTACATTTCTGTACTAGTAAATCTAGTGTGAATATGGTACTTTAGCAGTGATATCAGGGTTACCTTAAAAAGAGTCCCAAATAGCAGGATGCAATGCTTGGTTGCCACACATTAGGCCCTTTGAGTCATTAAAAATGTATCTAATTTATGTATAAAAACTTCCTTCCAAAAGAAAAGGGTAAGTCTCCAGTGTTTTTCAAATGGTCTTTTGTCAAAGTGTGAATTTAAAATCAAAGGAGCACTATCTGATAAACTGATTTGCTGACCCTTCAAGCTATGCAGTAAATGAGTGTGCTGCTTACAAATGATTTTTGTCACTCTGAGAACAAAGTATAAATGGATTCAAACAATTGCAGGACTTCTTGAACATCCAGCATTCTCAGAGTAGTAATATGTTTCCAGATACATTTGTCAGTGGCAGAACCCTTGTATTTATAAGGTCCTGGATGAATATCACCTGTTGAACAATCCATCTTCAAGTTCCCTTTACAACTAACTATCTTGTCTTGAACAGCTACCCATTCTCTCACCAGTTGTTTTACCTCCGTCTGATTTGTAATGTATAAATTGTTAATGGTAATATTGTCACCCAATAATAAGCCTTTCCAAATAGTGAAATTACCCTTCATATCAAATTTTTGTTCAAGGAGATCAAAGGTTCAAACATATCATCACTAAAGTGAATACTCCTCTCTGACTACTACTGCAAAAGGGGGATCCATAGGAATAAAAAAATTTCAAAAGTCTGAGGTCTTGCATATCTGTGAGGTATGGCACCTGTAAAAGTAAACAAAATAGGGTTATATGCATATATATATACACATATATATATATATATATATATATATATATATATATATATATATATATATATATATATGTAGACCTAAACCTTATCACCACAATAAACAGAACATGCTGGAGGGATAGATTCTTGTCCCAGAGACTTACCATACTCTGGAACACACTACCTATCTATGTCAAACAGAGCTCCTCATTAGCACTCTTCAAGAAAAATCTTGATGATTGGATGGGAGATAGGAAATTCACCCCAGGAATCACTTCTGTGGCTCTGCTCGACAGGGGCACAGGAAAATAATTTTCTTGGGTGGCGAAAGCCAGGGTAAATTTTGGCTAGGCTTATATAGGCCCTAGGGCCAATAGCCTAGTACCCTCCTATGAACGTATGAACCTATACATATATATCTATATATATATATATATATATATATATATATGTGTGTGTGTGTTTGTGTGTGTGTGTGTGTGTGTGTGTGTTTGTATATATATATGTATATATATATATATATATATATATATATATATATATATATATATATATATATATATATATATATATATATATATATATATATATATATATATATATATATATATATATATATATATATATATATATATATATATATATATATATATATATATATATATATATATATATATATATACACACATATGCATTTATATATTTATATATGTGTGTATGTATAAATTAGTCTGGCAAGAGATATATACAGTCCTAACTGACTTGTAAAGGATAGCTTGCACCCCCCCCAGCTTCTATATATTGGCCAAAACCTTGTTTCAGACAATGCCAGTCTTCTAAAGCTTCCAACATAATTAAACATAATCCAGGCAGCATTAAGGTACTGAGGTACTGATGTTCAGTGCTAGGAGTTTATTCAAAACTCTCCACACCCTATAGGCCCAACTTGCCTGGAAGTCATTGATATATGCATCTTTACAGAGACCTGGTTCAAAACCAGTGAAAGCACTCCATCAGTGCAGGGCTTCAATGCCTATCACTTGTATAAGCCTACCACAATAGAAGAATACACAACAGGTATAGGTCTCTCTGTATTCTTAAAAAAAATCTCACCTCTAGACTCATTAGACAAGGTAATGACTTAAGACTCCTTCATGTCCAATTTACTATTAACAAAACCCCTTGTCACATCATAGCTAATTACAGGACCCCATCTATGTTCCCTGTGGGCCCATTCTTCCTAACTAACCTGTATGGATTGCCTGTGCATTAAAACAAACACCATTATCTTAGGAGACTTCAGCTATCCCTCCATAAACCAGAGACTTATAAATTCTCAAACCTGTACGTACTTAGATTTCTGGACTTCATCAGTGCAATGTTCTATGGACTTTTAAGTCCACACCACAACCAGGGGTGAGAAAATCCTGGACTTGATCCTTACCAATATGAGACAATTCTGTTCCTCACCAATTGTAACCTAATCACTGGACAAATTAAACCACAAGTCAGTCACACTCACTGTAAGAATGAAGCCTGAAGCATCCTCCAATACCACAGTATTCAGAGACTACGCAAAGGCCAATTTACTAAAACTGAGATGACCTGGATAAATATAAAAGCCCCCACCACCTCAATGACTCCATTGCTTATGCAGAATCCTTTAAGGCCAAATTCCTGCACATGTAAATAGCTACACAGATGTAGATATCCTCTTCAGAAATAAATACAATGGCAAATTCAATTATAAATCCGTATGGTGGAAACTATAAACAGACTATGATAAAATAAAAAAACTCATTGACTGGGAAAATAAATCCAGCCCTCAAGAAACAGTCTTGCTAAATTAAACAAGAAACTCCAGACCCTGATCAAATCAACTAGTGCCAGATATGAGGTAAGAATAGGCATCCAGCTGAAAGATAACCACAATGCCGTCTTTAGCTATGTTAGAAACCTCAGAAACAATTCACTGTGTAGAGGTAATAGTAAATGCTACCACCTACTGAGACCCAGAGGACATAGCCAGTTGTAGTGGATAAATTCAGCTCAAACTTCACATCTCTCTCTGCCATGACATTAACAGGTCATATACCTGTATCTATGCCATTCACAAAATCTTCCAAGAACATGACTATGCCTTTCCCAAAACCTTACAAGAAGATGCCCTATAGGCACTATCCAATGTCAAGAACACTTATTCTATGGGACCAGATAACATGCCATCATGCCTACTGGCTTGCCAAACAGGACCTGTCAACATCCCTACAGAAATTATTTAATATCAGCCTCCAAAGAGGCTATGTGTCCTGCACAACGGTGGGTCCTCAACTGACCCAGGAAATTATAGACCCATAAGCCTGACTCACCTCATCTGTAAGGCTATGAAAAGGATCATTATGGAATTATTAAAGAAGGATATAGGTAATCTAGAAATCTCTGAACCAAGCCAGTTTCATTTTTTGTCAAATGTAGATTATGTCTGCAATGGATAGGGGAAAATCAGTATACACCATGTTTCTAGCTATTGCTAAGGCATTCAATACTATACTGCACACAGGTATTGTTAATAAACTTTCCCAGCTAAATGTCATCCTATGTAACTCAGTGAATAGCATATTGCCTCAAAAATAGAACCAAGGAAATTTGTGTGGCAGCTCCTTCTCCTTCAAAGGACCTGTCCTCAGAAGTGTAGTCCAGAACTCTGTCCTTAGGCCAGTCTTCTTTGGCACTTACTTTTCAGAGTTCAAAATCAATGTTAAGGGCTAATGGCTGACCACTTTTGCTAATTACTATAAACTAGGTGCCATTATTAACTCTCCAGAGGACATCAAGATCCCCAAGAGGATCTTTCCCAAAAAATAGCTGTCAAAGCAACGATTTAAAACTACATGCCAAAAATGTATAATAGTATCCTTTGGCAAACATAACATCCCCTGCAACTATAACATTAAAAACATACCCCTGAAAATTGATCCGGTAGTAAGGGACCCGGGAACCTATGTAGACAGTGATCTGTCCTTTGGTCACAATGTATCCGCTATTTTAAGAAAGTCCTTTTTCATTGTATAACTTATTAGTAAGGGTATGTCTTCCAGTGCGAGGGACATGATCATTCCACAGTATCCTGTGCTTATTAGGCAGATCACAGAGTATAATGCCCCCTTTGGCATGTACCTCTCCTACCACTTGACACAACTTGAATGCCCCCAGTGACACAACTACCCACAGTGTTTTCTCACCCAGATCATAAGAACTACACTGATTTTCTCAAAGTTCATAGGTTCATAGGTTGGTACTAGGCTATCAGCCCTAGGGCCTATACAAGCCTAGCCATAACAATTATGTAGAAACAAAGAAACGGCTAAGGGTAAAAACCAGGGTACAGAAAAAATATATTAGCAAAAACGAAGGAACTGCACCAAGCTAACACACAGTGAACGTTTATTCAAACCAAACACAGAAGAGGTAAGTGCTTTCACAACTGCTGTTGCTTCATCAGACATAACTCCAAAATAACAAACTGCTTAAATAGATGCATTCAATTAGCTAATAAAACTTGACATTGAATTGACTAATAATGTCATGTCACATGATGCAAACAAAAAGGTTGCAGTAAAGCTAAGAAAAAAGCTAGGCAAAAATGTTCAATATCCTAACAGCTATTTAAACAAAGTTGTGTAAAAACATTAATATAAAGATATATATATGTAGATGAATAAAAACACATATAAGCATAAAAAGCATATACATAAAAAAGCATAAACATAAAAAGAAAGCTTAAAATTAATGTTTAAGCCGTCTAGCCTTTAAAAAGGGGATCAAAGAAGTAGTGCCATTAAGGCCAGGATATTTCTCAGCATTAAGTCTAAGGATCCATTTTTGTTCATGGCCCTCTGTAATATTTTCTAGGTCCCCTCCTCGTACACTGCTAGGTATATTTTGAATAACAAAAAACCTAAAAGTGTGAGAATTATCAGTACACATTACATGGTTAGCTAGCGCATTAGATTCCTTGCAGTTATTAATATCCCTAATATGTTCCAGTATTCTGTCTTTCAACATCCGGTTAGTTTTCCCTATATAAAATGCAGGACATTTCTGACAGAAGCAAAAATAAACAACATCAGTGGTCCTACAATCTGAATACTGGTGACAGGAAATAGAGAAATGTCGAGTTGGATGTATATACTTATTTTTATTAAAAATATATTTGCAAGCACTACATCTCCTGCACGGAAAGGTGCCAATACGAATAGAAGGACTGAAAGTCTCACGTACTTCTATAAGCAACCAAGTACTTTTGTTCCAGCAGCACCTGCAGGAGTAGAGAGGTTTATAGACTGTTGTGAAACTGTCTTTAGAGACCTGAATTTATTTTCTACTAATAACTGCTCTTTTTGCAATTTGACAAGAGATGAATATAGAGCTCTTCAAGAGTTAAAAAATGTACATTCTTTGGTTATTAAACAAGCTGATAAGGGCAGGGGCATAGTTTTATTAGATAAGGACCTGTATATTAGACAAATGGAGAAACATTTGCATGACACACGGACATATCAATGTATTTCTATGGCTGCAGTGAATGCAATTGTTGAGAAAGTTTCTTTTTGATATTTGACTTATTAATCACTGATTTGATTAATGATTCTTTGTTTAAGTATTTCAATGTTTATAAACCAGTAGTTCCTAGGGTTTATAGTTTGCCAAAGGTCCATAAGGATTTGTTTGTCCCCCCCCATGAGACCTATTGTTTCAGGCACTGGTTGGTGCCCTGAACCCCTTTCTATTTTTGTTGAAGGGAATTTGCATGGTTTCTTGGAAGGTTGCCATACCATACTATGAGACACAAAGATGTTTTTGGAACGCTTACAGAATATGACTACCACAGAAAGAGATGAAGAATTTGTCTTCGTCACAATGGATATAGAATCCCTATTTACAAGTATCCCCAATACTTGGGGTGTTGATAGAGTCAGAGAAGTTCTCACTGCCAATAGGTGTTATACGAATACTAAAATTCTACTGATTTGTAGCTTATTAGAAATTATACTTGAAAATAATATTCTTGTGTTTCAAGACCAATTTTTTCTACAGAAAGTTGGCGTAGCTATGGGCACTGCCTGTGCAAATAGCTATGCCAACTTAGCTCTGGTTTGCTGGGAGCAACAGACCATTCTGTCTGGAAGCAACCCTTTCCTTGGGCAGGTGCTTTGGTATGTTCGTTTTGTAGATGACGTTTTTATGCTGTGGAAGGGCTGTGGTTCTGATGTTACCAATTTTATTGATTATTTGCATACTACAACTGATTTCTTGAGGTTTACTTATCATAGTTCTAGCACAGAAATCAGTTTTCTTGATGTTATGGTCAGAAGGTCTGATCTTAATCAATTCAGTAGCAGCATCTATTATAAACCAACTAGAAGAAATACACTTTTACACAAATCCAGCATGCACCCCATGCATATTCCTAGGAATGTGTTAAGGGGGCAAGTCTTTAGGACTTTATGCCTACATAATAGAGATGAAGATGCAGCAGCAGCTCTTGAAAGCATTAAGTCCGATTTTTTGGAGAGGGGTTATTCACTTTTGGATATCAATAAAACCATATCAGAAGCATGGAAGTTGAGGGATACTAGATGCAGGCCCTATTTCAAAGCCAACACTACTACTTGTACCTTGAATAATAATGTGGCAGCTAAGAATGATTTTAGGGTTGTGTTTCAGTTCTCCAGTGACATTAATCAATATACGGAAATTATCAGGAGATATTGGCATCTACTACAAGAGGTTCCAGGGCTTATTGATAAGATCGGACAGGCCCCCTCTTTTAGCTTCAGGAATAATAGATCCCTTAAGCAACATTTATGTAATAGGGAAGTACGTGAGACTTTCAGTCCTTCTATTTGTATTGGCACCTTTCCGTGCAGGAGATGTAGTGCTTGCAAATATATTTTTAATAAAAATAAGTATATACATCCAACTCGACATTTCTCTATTTCCTGTCACCAGTATTCAGATTGTAGGACCACTGATGTTGTTTATTTTTGCTTCTGTCAGAAATGTCCTGCGTTTTATATAGGGAAAACTAACAGGATGTTGAAAGACAGAATACTGGAACATATTAGGGATATTAATAATTGCAAGGAATCTAATGCGCTAGCTAACCATGTAATGTGTACTGATAATTCTCACACTTTTAGGTTTTTTGTTATTCAAAATATACCTAGCAGTGTACGAGGAGGGGACCTAGAAAATATTACAGAGGGCCATGAACAAAAATGGATCCTTAGACTTAATGCTGAGAAATATCCTGTCCTTAATGGCACTACTTCTTTGATCCCCTTTTTAAAGGCTAGACAGCTTAAACATTAATTTTAAGCTTTCTTTGTATGTTTATGCTTTTTATGCATATGCTTTTTATGCTTATATGTGTTTTTATTCATCTACATATACATATCTTTATATTAATGTTTTTACACAACTTTGTTTAAATAGCTGTTAGGATATTGAACATTTTTGCCTAGCTTTTTCTTAGCTTCACTACAGCCTTTTTGTTTGCATCATGTGACATGACATTATTAGTTAATTCAATTTTAAGTTTTATTAGTTAATTGAATGCATCTATTAAAGCAGTTTGTTATTTTGGAGTTATGTCTGATGAAGCAACAGCAGTTGTGAAAGCGCTTACCTCTTCTGTGTTTGGTTTGAATAAACGTTCACTGTGTGTTAGCTTGGTGCAGTAGCCATAACAATTCTCTGGCTATTTCTTTCCACACTATTTACTTCCCTGGACCTCTGTCTAGCAGGACGACTGACGTGATCCCTGGGGTGAATTTCCTTTCTCCTATCCAATCGTCAAGGTTCCTTTTGAAGAGGGCCAAAGAGGCACTCTGCTTGACATGTATGGGCAATCTATTCCAGAGTCTGGGGAGTATCTGGGTCAGGAACCTATCCCTCCAGCATGTTTTGTTTATTGTGATGACAAGGTTTAGATCCCTAGAGCATGTGGCTCTGAGGGATTGGGATTTCTTTAAGTGTAGCATGTCCAACAGCTCTGGGTTTGACATGGCCTTGTATGTTAAGCAGAGATCGCCTCTGAGTAGACGATATGCGACAGAGTATAGCTGGAGTTTTTTAAGGCGGTCAGCGTAGGGCATCTGCTTTAGGCCTGTGATTCTTTTAGTGAGGTATTTCTGTGGCCTTTCCAGTTGTTGCAGTTATCTTGAGAGGTACATACCAAACGGGGCATTGTATTCTATAATGGGTCTAATGAGGGATGAGTACAGTGGGACAATGACCTCCTTTTTCTGGATGAAAAGCCCTTAGTGATGAGGTGTGCCACATAGAAGGATTTCCTGACTATTGTGGCGATGTGGTTATCGAAGGTGAGACCACTGTCCACCTGTGTCCCTAAGTCTCTTATCACACTTTCTGTGTTTAGTGTACTGCCACCTATATGGTAATTCACAGATACATGTTTTTTCCCAAAGGGGATAACTATACATTTCTTGGCATTGAGCTTGAGCCCATGGTTCTGGCACCAAGCATCTGTTTCTGTAAGGCCCTTTTGTAGAGTATCCACATCATTTGGGGATTCAATAATGGCTACCAGTTTGCAGTCACCTGCGAACTTTGTTAGCCAGAGTCCCTTAGTGTTGGCCTGTACTTCAGAGAAGTAGATGCCAAACAAGAGCGGTCACAGCACTGAACCCTGAGGTACTCCACTTGTCACTTGTCTGGAGCTGGATTTGGAGTCGGCTACTTTTACAGTGTGGGTTCTATCAGTAAGCCATTAGCAACCCATTGGGTGACGTAGGGATTAATGCCCAGCTTAGTAAGTTTATCTATGATTCCAGAGTGGGGGATGGTGTCAAAGGCCTTGGCAAGATCTAGATAGGCTGTGTCGAACACCTTACCCTTGTCCATGGCTCTGGAGACTGATTCGAAGAAGTCAGTCAGGTTCAGGAGACAAGATAGGCCTTTCACGAACCCAAACTGGATGGGGTCCAGTGTTTGAAGGTTGCCAATGTCTTTGCTTATAAGTTCCATGATAATATGCTCCATGGCCTTGCAGATAAGGCTTGTCAGACTGATGGGACGGTAGTTATCGGGATCCAAGGTGGATCCCCCCTTGTGGAGTGGGATAACTGTAGCTGTGCGCCACTCAGTGGGCATGAAACCTGAGGTGAGGCTATGATTAAACATGACACTTAGGTGAGGTGCTAGTTCATATTGTAGTTCATGGAGTACACAGCCCGGGATG